>NC_058046.1:8180674-8500924 GCF_020085105.1 Siniperca chuatsi
GAATTTTGACAATGTGACTTGTGTGACAACGTGACAGTTTTGACCAATGCATGTTAGCAATTGAAAAAAAACTGTATTGAGAACAACTTTTGGGATGTCAGGTTGTGAAAAATCCCTCCCTCCCTTTCTCACTTAGTAATGTGCCACCATGTTTGCAGTTATAAATGTTAATAACTGATTAATAAAGGGTAATAAGTTATTAATGATGCAGTTATAAATGTTAAAGTCATTGATTAAGGGTCACGTGTCTTTGGTTTAATAAGCCAGCAGCAAAAGGTCAAAGGTTATAAGTCATTAATGAAAGGTTTTTACAGCAATCCATCAAGTCTGCAGTTGTCAGGCTCTACCTGATGAATTTAAGAGCTAAACAGACAAAGCAAGTGTGATGAACCAACCACAACCTGGCAACCCAAATGTTGTGCTTATTAATGGTTTATAATTGATCTATAAATAATTAGTAAATTGTTTATTAACCATTAATAAAGACATTAGTTACAACTTATAAACTCTTTATAAAGAGTGCCTTATGTGTTACGCATATTTATTATAACCACAGTACCCGTAACAGAAGAAAGAAACTGGAAAAACGCGTTCTCTTGCTCCACCTCTACTTAAATGCATTCTGTAAAATATTGTAATGTAATGTACAGTGCTTTGTGCACTCTGTGGTGCGCTGAGTGTCACAGATTGATGATATACTGTATATGCAAGTGTAAGAGTACTCAAGGGTAGATCGTTCCCTTAAGGGCACTTCAGTGGGAGTTGTTTAGAGAATAAAGAGTGTTACTCGTTCACCAAGGGAATCACAACCAGCCAGCTTTGTGACCACTTGCCTGCCTCTCTGACCTACTACATGCTGTCCCTCACACGGCTGAGGAGCTAGTACAGTAACAAATGAAAGAGCGACTGGCTGAGACTGCACCAGGCCAGCTGAAGTTTCCCAGTGCTGGATCATTTATTTTCACCTCAGAAGCACGCACCAGCTTGTCCCAGTCAGACCAGGTCACAGCAGCAGATGACTTACTGCACAGCATATCAACAACAGCTTATGGTGGCCTCCTCTCCAGCTCTCTCACTTCCTTCCTCCAATTTCCCTTTCTCCTCTCCCTACTCCGTCTGTTGTCCCCAGAGGGATCATCATGGGAAGTCATTCTGGCCTCTGCCACCCTTCTCTTTCTGGTACATTTTGTGATGCATGCGCTGTGCATGAAAAGTGGGAAAAATGTGTTTCGCACTACAAAAGGATTATGTGACACGACTGCATTTACCTCAATTTTCATGGTATGATTTCCAAATCATACCATGAAAATTTCTACTGTGAGTGAAATATTCCTTTGGAGGTTTTATGGTTTTCTCATTTAACCCTAACTGAAGCCTTTCCCAAACCATAAGTACATTTATTTTATTTATGGATCTACAAAAACACACCAATTCAACATGTTAAAGGAGCACTCCACTGATTTTCACATCAAGTTCAGTTAATTTATCATGAGGAGTACTCAGCCTGTAAAAACTGTTGTACAATATGTTCTGTGGCTTTGGAGGGAGCTTTCCAAAGATTGTTTGGTTGTTTCTGTACTGTCACTTTAAAGTGAGAATATTTATTTCCACCATGGCCCCAAGACAGACATAAAATTGAAGCCTGAAAGTCCACAGCAGTTGCTAGAAGTTCTGTGAGGCTTCATTTAGGCACAGCAGTGCTTTGAACTAATTGTTACGCAGCTGCAATGTTCACCATGTTTATCATCTTACTTTAGCATGTTAGCATGCTAATATTTGCTAATTAGCCCAAAAAAATGAGAACAGCTGAGGCTGATGTTGATAGTTGACAGTTGTTGAGACATTTCACTCATAACAATAAATGTGAACCTCATGATGGCGCTAGAGCAAAAGTCAGAGGATCACCAAAGTCAGTAGGATACATCTTTTGGAGACTGTACATGTCTCTACAAAATTCCACTGTTAATATCACTCTCAGGATTATGAAAGACAACATCAGTGCTTCTATAAATCCAGATCCATCAGATTCAGTGTCACACATTTAGATAATTTTGAATAGCTGCCTCAGAGCCATGTCACCTCTGAGTGAATAAACAACACTCCAATCAACACTTGTCACTAAAAAAATCTACTCCAATTAGAGCTTGAAAAATGGCTTTGCGGCTGGTAGTGCCTTGCTTAAGGGATGTTGTTATTATTTGTTATCTTTCATTTGGTGTCCTTATTTGATCTTGTTAAGTAATTGTTTTAATTGTTTTGTTTGTTTGGTGGCCCTAAAAGCCCAATGCACATCAACTTAGTAAAACACATGCAAACATGTTTCTGTATTTGACTGTGTGTTTGTCACTTGGTAGCCTTTTTCGTAAATGCTGCACATGTGTTGTCAAATTGATGAAGATGTTATCTTAAAAGGCAGAATGAGTAGGATTTTCCTAAAAAACTATGCATAGACTCATAAAAAAAAAAAAGATCCCTCTCAATCATCACTCATGACCCACTAGAAGTATGTGTGTCGGTGTCTGTATCTGCAGAGACGCTGCCCTCTTCCTGTACTTTCTTATTAGTTTGCTGTGTTCGAGATGTTTCTGGGCATCAACCTTGGGGCAGTGGTGTGTAGCCTCTAGCCAATAACAGCGTGCAGGCTGTGAGATCGTAGCGACATCGCTGTCTCCGTCTTTCCTCTGCTCTGTCTGTGTACAGGGCTGTGTGTCTGTTTGACAGGACTGAGCTACACTCACACACTGTGCAGAGAGGCCACAGAGCGGACAGCATGAAGGCTTCGGCTGCATTTAATTTAGCTCCTTCCCACAGCATTGTGGAGAGGTGTGGGCGATTATATTTGTGCTTTAGAACGTAACCGCTGTGAAATAATCAGAAAATAATGTTTTATTTCTCTGATTCACTACTTTGTGCTCGTCAATGCCGCTCCTTCTCTTCATTCATTCTCTAGCTTGCTCTCTCTAGCTCTCTCTCTCTCACCCATTGAGATTGGGAGGAGGGGCCAACTTTGAATTGTGTGTTTGCAAACAGCAACCGAAAAATCCTACTCATTTTCTTAAGTTGCAGTGCATCAAGTTCTCAGAGCCACTGTACATAAGTAATAATAATAATAGGTTTAGGGTTATCGCAAAATTTTCTGGCTCTGATCCCATTCCGAGTCCTTTAATATTAGGTATCTCTGATACCGAATCCGATACTTATATTGTCTATGTCTATGTTGAGAGAGAGAGAGAGACAGGTGTAGCCTCCTATATTTGGCACATGTTTTTTTTATGAGCTACTCGATCCAAATACTGGAGGTCCTGGTTCAAAACTATAACGTTGGTAAGCTTAAAATTATTGATATGATACGGATGAAAGATTTACTGGGAGAATGCAACTCCTGAAACTGATGTGAAGTGATCAGCTAGAGAGAAAACCTATCACTCTGTTGGATTGTTAGGACTACAAAAACACTCATTCCACTGGCGGTTGTACAGTGGTGTTATAGAGTGATGCTTTTTTTTACCTCATTAACAATCAGAGTAGGCTACAGACAGCGGCTTGCAGAAAACACACAAACCCGACAACAGCCAAGTTTAATTTTGGCCTGCCATCAAGTTACTCACAGAATTAATGTTAATTAGCAGCAGCTGGTGTGATCTGCCGCCATAAATGCTTGGTGAAAATGACGGTCAGCACCAGTGAAAAATTAGAAGCTGCTGCCTGCATGTTTTGTACTCTAGCACAATGCTAATGAGGAAGAGAGAGGAGAGATAACAGATTTGTTACAGTGGAAAACGCGAAATGCCCTATCTAGAGCCAGTGTTTTGTTTGTCCGTTCTGGGCAACTGTAGAAACATGGCGGTGCAACATGGCGATCTCCGTGGAAGGGGACCCTCTCCCTATGTAGATAAAAATGGCTTATTCTAAGGTAATGGAAACAAAACATTTCTTATTTTCAGGTGATTATACACTAACGAAAACATACTTGTAAATATTATATTCCATTTCTGCCAATAGCTCCTCCTAAATGTTACACACTGGACCTTTAAGGAGAGCAGCGCTGCAACACCAGCAGGCTGAGATGACAAAGCACTATAAAGTTCAGTAAAGAAAGGATCAGATTTTGATCAGCTTTATTTTAGCTGATACCGATCCATTAAAATGTGTCCAGATACTGATCCTTAGGACGGGCTCAGAACAGCTCTAGTGTTATTATTAATATTATTATTAATACTACACATACTGTGTCTACCACTAGATCAATCTGACCTCAACAAGCAAGCTCATCTTCTACCTCATTAGACACACACTGTTTACCAAGAGCATTTCTGTGTGTTCTATGTGTTTCGACACATACATTCAGGGAAGAGGTGATGCTGTGGTGTGCAGGTGGATAATGGTTTTGTGTGTGTGAGTGTCTGCTGGTTATTGATGAGACTGAGGTCGAAGGAGTCACATGCATAGCCTACATGTGGACAATAATGGAAACAACAGAGACAATCCTTCAAATTACACAAAACAGACACATATGCACACACACGCACACACCCCAGGTTCTGCCACCTTCAGCCAGCCTATCTCCTCCCAAATGCTGATGGGAGTATTACATAACCTTCTGCAAAAGAACAACAACCCTCTGAGAGGCCAATAAATCAGAGGAAACAAATTAATGATGAAATTACCACAGCCTACTTTCAAATGCAATTTGGAAAAAAGGGTGAAATCACTGGCAGGCTTGAAAACAGGCAATTTCATCTGTCACTTTAGTTGCTTCCTTCTTAATCACTTACATCTCTTCAGGAAAACAGTGCAGCAACCTCATGGTGTTTTTATCGAACCGTTGCATTGCCATTGCAGTTTAGGTGCTTTTTGTAGATAATTGGAGCTGTATGTCACCCATGCAATGTAGCACCAGCTGCAAATGCTGCCTACCACCTTGTGAGAGGGTATCCTATTGAGAGGAATCAGATATTGCCCACATACAGATATTTGGTGTGCAAAGTCTCAAAGGTGTGCTTCCGAAGATGTGAAATGAAAGGGAGTGGAACACGGGGGAGCAGAGCTCTCCACCAGCAAATCCATAAAAATGAAATACTGCTCAGCTGCAGTGGGGGTTGTTTGGACATTAGAATGCAGAGACTGACGGTTTTTTTTAGGTGAATAAAAAAAGAGTGTTCATATTGAGTTGCGCTGGAGCAGTATAAATTATTCTGTATTTGCAGACAGAAGAGTTAATCAAACAGAAGTGATAGACTCAAACTGAAACACACTGGATGAAAAGTGCACATTAGACGTCGTCACAAAGCTCTTGCAAGTAATTCTTAGTAGTTTTTACAGCTAAGTTAAAGCTTTACAGATTGACATTTAAACTGGGTTCCCCCTGTCACCTGAGGACTTTGTAGCTATTTTCATGATTTTCATGATTTTTCTATTATTCTATTTGTTTTCCATGAATTCAAGTTTCCACTCCTGTTCCACACCATATAATGCCATGAATGTGAAAAGTAAGATGTAAAATATACCCTCTGTACTATTCATATTAGGTTACTCATTTGTAAAATTCCTTAATATTCCCTGACCAACCCTGTGTCCTATGAATGAACTTATTTTACATCTATAATAAATCAATAGCAATATTCAATACCAGTGCAGGAAGGAATGTGATGTTCATAGTGCAGCAAGGTCTGTCTATCACACAGCTGGCTATAGAATGTTAAGAAGTGAAAAGAAGACTTTCAATTCTTTCTATAAATTAGTCTTTGAAGCATAAACAGATTATTTTTGGAATTAGTTTCTATGACTTTACATTCATTCTTACAACATTATTATTATTATTAATATTTCTGCTCTTTTCGAGCATGGCTGCATGTTAATTGATTGTGCATCATGCTGCTGCCAGTAGATTCTGGTAGGTTTTCCACAGGTCTGTTTCAGATCGGGTCCAACATTTTAGACCCATAAAGACCTCCACCTGTCATTCACACACATCACTAGCAATTTTGGGATTCAGTGGTTCAGGCGTTCTTGCTCAAGGACACTTCAACATGTGGACAGGAGGAGCCAGGAATCGAACCCCTAACACTGTGGTTACCAATTACCTCCTGAGCCACAGCTGCCTGTATAAATGAAGTTCCATTAGGGTTTGGTTCCGATAGCCAGTTCGATTTTGGATCCAATTCCCGTTTGGCACAATACCCAATTAATGCCCAATATTCTCAGTGAATCTGGGTAATCTTTTATCGAACTTTTGATCTCTTCTTTTCCTTCTTTAAGAACAATGTGCCAACCATTCAGGTAACTTCAGGTGACTGTTACTTTTGCCAGTTAAAATGACAAACATCACTGATTATATCAGATGTACAAGATTAATTCTAATTTCTTAACAGCTAAAATAAAATTGTCTGGTTAAGGTGCTCTCTGCAAGTCAAATCCTTTTTGAGGGAAAAGAAGCATCACTCTGCAACACCACTCTGTGAGCAGACTGTATGTTTTTGTAGTTCAGACTGTTCTCAATCAGATGGAGAATTGATCCACCTGATTGTCAATTTTAGGAGAATCCCCCAATTAAACTTTAATGCCTATCATAAATATTTTAAAGCAATTGTTCGTCATTTTGGGAAATTCGCCTATTCGCTGCTGGCCAAGAAATAGTTCCCAATAAAATATTATAAAATATTGTTTTTGTACAGATTAAACAAGCAACATACAATGTGTTAATAGTGAGATTTAGAGGTGCAGGTAGGCAGATTTTGTTTTCTTTGGGCCGTGGATAGAGCATTTTTCCCCTGTTTCCAGTCTTTATGCTAAGCTAAGATAACCAGCTAAAGGCTCCAGCATCATATTTACCATACAGTCATAAGAATGGTATCAATCTTCTCATTTAACTGTGAATCTGTAGTGTTTGAACAAAAGTTCATTACATATCTAAAATGAATCTTGAAGTTTGAGTTATTTATTTCTTTAGTTATCTGCAAATGTTAAAAGCTAAACCTAATTAGATTCGATAAGGGATTTGAAAGGATTTGGATTTGATAAAATGCTATCAAATCCCAACCGTAGTTTCCATTTAAAAATATTTTCCTTAGGAAAAGTAGTTAACATGTTTTAGTTGGTAATAAGGTTATTTTTCTGACTTTGCACAAGAAACAAATTTTCTGTATTCCTTTTCTGAAACACATCTCTCTAAATTACATTCTTCAAACAAGACAGATTAAGTGCCCTTTTCAATGACTAAACCTTAACTGTTCCCCCGGTCTGGTGTCCTGGATGCATTCAATCGGAGCATAGTGCTTGCATGCCAGCAGGGGTGATGATGAATTGGGCTGTCGAGCGAGCAGACCGCTGTCCTCTGCAGGTGTGTATTTGATTCTGACATCAACAACCCGACTATGACTCACCTACACGAAGAAAAGCCACCAGCTGCCAGCGCTGTTTGAAGCAGAGCCAAAGTAAAGCTGAGGCTGTGATCTCCCATTTTCAGCATACCGCTGGGAGCGTTTGATTTCAAAGGCCTCCTCTTGTCTCTGATGTAATTAGAGGGAGAACGTCCATTTAGCAGATTCATTTGGGTTATTAGTGGGATTAAGCCTTTAATTAGACCTCTGGCTCAGGACAGCATTTCACTGGAGAACTTTGCTTAAAAGGGAGCCAATATAATAACACTAATGTAAATACTCTGTAGACATTAATATACAGTGCATGTTTCCACACTGTATACAATCTAGCATAACAATATGAGTTTAGGATTTTTAAAATTTGAAGTACAGAAATTGAAAATGTGTCCCTGAGAAATTATTTTGAGTAAAATCAGCACTTCATTAGATAAATAGCTTCCAGGTTATTGAGTAATTAGGAAAAACAAACAATATTTAAGGGATTTAAATGAAAGTAAATCAATAAATCCAAATCCCTAATGAACTTGAGTCAAAAATCTATACAGAGGAGAAAAAAGAACTGAGGCAAAGTATCATCACACCCTGAAGTATTGTATTTTACTGAGGGGAAATGGATTCTGCCAGCAAAAGTGTTTTAAACCAATTTCCTGTTGAGGCTCAGTGTTAATGATGTACAAGGTCATTTTAAGTTATTCATGCACTCCGTGGTCTCTGATTAGGAGCATGATTATGACAATGTGAAATGATTACTCAAACGCCAAGGGGAAACATTTGACTAGAATTCTACTTCATAGCAGACACTCTTTATAATGTAACTCTGGCGTTGGTTTCTCTCTAGAGAGCACACTTTTATGATCCCAAAAACTTTTGATCCAGAAAATGGAAATGATTTACCAGTATCACTTTTGGCAAACTAAAGCTTACTGTGTTTGACCTGTAAAAAAAAAAAAAAAAAAAAAATTTACACTTTGCCTACATCAAGGACCTAAATAACTTGTGATCGCACACTGAACATTCCATCTGTACAACTGTTATCTTCTCTTCCAGTCTGCCTTTAAATGAACAACCAAACACACTTACATCCAAACCAATTTTATTAGGTTAGAGATGATTTACAATCTGCTTCAGTTTGGGTTTGTAGTTCTAATCTTTCCATTGAATAGATTTCTGAGCAATAAAAGTATAATCTGGCTACTGTTTCTCCTAGATCTATAGTTACTCTAACAGACTGGAGCCTAGATCAGATGGCTATAATCCATGTGCATGTAACATTGTCTGCTGTAATATAATGCACAAGGTGAATAAACTATGAACACCAGGGAACGACCACCATAAGACAAAAAAAAAAATACACTGAACAAAAATAAATTCTGTCTTTGAACAACATTATTAATTTGTGCTATATATTTATATTTACTACTAAAAGTTGTTCTTAAAAAGTATAAGACTTGTAGCCCTTTTTAATACATGGTCTATACATTTTAGGGGACAGAGAGTAATTGGATAAGTTAATGAATTTAAATGAGTCGTCACATTTAGTGTTTGGTGTCAAATCCTTTGCAGTCAATGACATCCTGAAGACTCCGAGTCACAGACATTAGCAGACACTTGGTGTCTTTGATAATGCTTTTTCAGACCTGTACTGCAGACAGCTAACTCTGCTGGCTCTGTCCAAAGGCAACAAAATCCGTCTACCAGCATCTCTAAAGCTCAACAATTAACATGTTATATTTTGTTTGTGTAATCCATACCAAAAATAGAGCATAAAATGTACAATTTGTGTATTAACATGGGGTTATATGCAAGACTGTTTCTTGGTCAGGTGCAATGTACCCTTGGACAGAGCCAGGCAAACTGTTTCCCCCTGTTTCCAGTCTTTATGCTAAGCTAAGCTAACTGGCTATAGCTTCATATTTACTGAACAGATGAGTGGCATCAATCTTCCCATACAACTCAGTAAGAACATGAATAAGCATATTTTCCAAAATGTCAAACTATTCCTTTATTCATCTGTTTGACACTACTTATGTGTAGATTTTAGATGGATATTGATGAATACTTCTGAACAGTTTCAAAAGCATCAGTTCAGCTAATTGCTTTCCATGCCAAGCAGTGAAGTGATAATTAATCTTACAGTGAATAGGTGATCATGCGAACTGGATTATATCAGTGGTGGTGACCAATATGACTTTTACTAGAGTCAAGGCTCATCACTGTACCTTCTCCCCTTCACCCATGCAGGTACGTGGCCATCATCCACCCTCTGCAGCAGCGCATGTCGTCGACAGAGACCAAGTTGGTGGTGGGAGTGATCTGGGTGCTGGCTTTGCTCCTTGCTTTCCCTCAGTACTACTACTCCACCACACACCAGCTCCCCGACAGGGTGGTGTGCTACATCGACTGGCCCGAATATACCATCTGCAACTTCAAAAACATGTGAGTCTCTCTGTGGAACAGCTATTCAAATAGTCGACAAGCGACAAAGAGAGGAAGTAAAACTACCAGACAAATGACGGAGAAAAACAGCATTTCAAAATAAAACAGGAAATACTATACATAAACCCTCAACCCATGACAAGGACAATTATTTAAAAAAAAAATCAATAATAAGTAGGAACAAAGAATAGGTTTTGAAAAATCGGTTTTAAAAGTATTTGCAGGTTCAAGCACAGTTTTTATAACAATTTTAGTTTTCAGATTTTTATCAGAAATGTTTCATTCTTAGGTTTCAGTACAATTTTCGGCATCATAGCAGAAAATATGTTGGTTATAGTGGATAAACCATGGCCCTTTAGTTCTTTATAAATCGGTACTCTTCAGGTTAAAGCTGAGAACTATGATTCCCACTTAGTTCTGCTTTTTACACCCATGTTAGCTCACAACCTGTGTAAAAAAAAAAAACTGACAGCACTCAGGCAAACCTTGTCTCCCATGTAACACCGAAGGAGAATCTGATTTATATGAAAAGCCTAATGTGAACAGAGACCTGTATGCCCACCTGGCCTACTTTAGTCAACAAAATGAGGACGTGCCGTGTGTCTTGGAAGAATGGCCCTGTGTTTATCTGCACTATTGATTCCAGCTTTGCTAAAAGCCAGCCGTCCGACTTTGCAATTTTGCCTGGATTCTATAAATGAAAGAGCCTGTTCAATCATCCCCTCAAGTAGCTAAATACAAACCTGATTATTATATTGATAGTCCTTTGATTTGCAACAGATTTAGGGAGCTCAGCCAAATTGCTCCACAGAATGCACATTTCTAAACTATATCAAACATTTAGGGGACTCTACTCCTGAGTGAGTCAATGCAGGGTCAAAGTCTGATCTTCTACTGTACATTCAATAGCTAATTTTCTCCCTCAGTTTACAGCAATGTGTTCTGTTTTTTCTTTGATTTTGGTTATTTTCCTCCATGCAGCAAATCTTTTTACATGCTCTCTCTAATAGGCCGTTTAAAAGAAACATCTCAGAAAGCAATCTAGTACAGTACAATACTAAAATTATATGTTCATGTATTTTTTACCTCAAGAGCTCAAGTTCGAGCACTCCTTGCATATCATTTTAAATTCTGTGAGTGCCATAGAGGTTTGCCAAGAAACTTGCCAGACACAATTTGAATAATGGTGTTGCTGCAGGTTAAAGAAGGTTGAAACAAGCACTATGAATGATTTACAGGCACTATGTGACTCTGATCTGGCAGTTCAGTGACAGTCAGGGTTGACTAGTCACCTTTCCTCCAGATATCATCTTACTTTGGGCTGCTAAAATAGAACCAAAGGCCTTTCATATCATACCAGTGACTAAACATCAATGTGAATCATTTTAATACTCTGTGTTTATGCATTGCTTGTGCAGGGGAAATAGCTAAGGCTGTCATTGCTGCTGAAGTGCACCAATTTTATCTCCCCTCGCCTCATGATCTGCGATCAAAGACAAGGCGAGGAGATGTTTTGTTGAGCAAATACTGGTGTTACTCTCCCCTTGTACACACTCAAACATTACTGTGCTAGACAAACTTCTGAAGCTGCATTAGAAAAACACGATAAATGCAGCATGTCTGGAAGTGATTTATTCACACTTTGCGCCACCCCAATTTCTTCCATTTGTCTTCTTATAATCCCACTGGAATAACTTGCCAACACATACATGAAGGCACAAACACAGGTACACTTCCAGAATACGCACACAATATTAGTTCAGCCAACACAGAAACTCACCCACGCAATGACGCACATATGCAGGCACTCAGACATACAGTAACACACTCTGATCACAGCTCTGCTGATGGCAACCTCTCAGCTCATCAGCAACAGTGTTTACCCTGCTCTGCTGCCAGTCTGCTATTGACTTCCCTTTCTACTGCCTCTGTCACATTTCTCCATGGAAATATGGTTTGTTATGAACAGCGCAATTGCAATTTCATTGATCATGATGGGATGCCTGCTGCACTTATTACTTTTTTAATGAAACTGTAATCAGTGACACATAGGAGCTGAGTGAGAACGCAGTTGTCATTCAGCTCAGCTGCCCGAGCTGTAAATGACACATCTGATTAAGGCTGACCCCGTGTCAGGTCCCACATGCCTTTCTTTCCAGGCGTTGCCCCGCTGCCGCCGTCACAATCACCACCCTGTCTGATGGCCTGTCTGCTGCCTTCGCAGTCAGTGGGAATTAGTAAGTAAGGTCTCATAGGAGAGTAGTAATGGATGACACTGTTTGTGAATGCACGCTTACATAGACAACTGCTCTACGTCACTACACAAACCACACCCTCAACATAATCACATCTACACAGAAAGACATACACTTATACATGGTGACCAGAACCCTCCCATGTCCTCTTTTTACATTTGCATGTGTCTCTATACTTGAGCCTGCAGCAGCAACTTAATTTCCACACTTGCTTTGCATGTAAAACTAAGACTGATGTAACAAACTTTGCATAAAATTGCATAATCATGGGTGCCAATTTACTTAAGGCTTGAGTGTAGTTATAGCTGAACAGTTGCTGGGCTTCTTAAATGCCACCAAATTTTGATGTACTTGTACATGAGTATTTCCAAGTAAGAAACATCAGAACTGGATATCTCAAGTGGAAGAAGGATATCTGATGTGACAAATCCTGGTTCCAACCTCAATAGCACAATGGTAGAGTCAGGCTGTGGCTTAAACCATAAGATACTGGGCCCATTGTGCAGGGTTACAGCTGCACAGCGGACAAGGTGTTAATGGTTAATTGTTTGGAATCCCACAAGGTCCATTACTACCTAGATCAACACCTTGATGCCAGAACCAACCTTAACATGAGACCAGACCAGGTTCTTCCATTCATGGCCATCATGTCGCCCCAAGGGGCTGGCTGCTTTTGACGCTTCTTGTCATTGTGCAAGATCCAGGAATGGTTTGAGGACCATGCAGCTGAATAATTGCAAATGACCATGATTTCGATATCCACTTAACTCAAACACATTCTCTGAAGAAAGGAGCATGCTACGGGTTCCTTGTTGATTGACTGACTATAACCCCTAACCCTCTCTCCACCCTAACTGTTACTCTAAAATAAATGTTGATACAAGTTCAAATTATTATTTTTTTAATCTTTTTGCCTTTATTAGATAGGGACAGCTGAAGAGAGAGAGGAATGTGGGGGAAAGAGAGAGGGGATGACATGTAGCAAGGCTGGATTCGAATCCACACCACTGCGGAAGGACTCCTTGTACACAGGGCACGCGCTCTACCAGGTGAACTAATGGGATGCCCCACCAATTCAAATTTTAACAGTAAACCCTCGCCAAATTACCACATGCAAGCAATGAGAATTAACAACATGTACTCACTTTGGAGAATCTTCCTCATCTTTTTATCCTTGAGAGAATATTTGCTTTGCATAAGAAAATAAATACAAGAACACTCCAAAAAATAGAGCGATATTACACTGAAGAAAGGCACATGCAGAGACACACTTAGTGGATACACATATACATTATCAGACACACACTCGAACACACACACACAGAGGGAATCACAGACTGAGCAGACCTCGTCCTCTGTGATTTCTCTCCACTAAATTGGGCTTCACCCGACATGAGCCTGAAAATAGTGCTAGTAAGGCAGCGTGGAGCGAGGCGTCCTGTTACCTCCAGTATTCTTTTGCCTGTCCTGGCAGGCAAAGTCAAAAGAACAGCTGTCCTTCCTCCTAACACTCATATTCATTCATTATGTATACTGACACATAACCCACGTTTAAATAAGCAGGGGCCTGCACAATTTCATTATGCAAATAAACATGCATTTCCTTCACATAACCTGCACTTTAATGCTCATATACTGTAGAATAGATGGTGATACAGTAAATTTTACGATATGACATTGAACTGAGGGTGAGCTCAGCAACTCCTGTTTGTTGCCATGCATTAAATATTTGCTTGGCATGTTTGCATTTGTATTCATATTCTCATGCACATTCACACACACACACACACACACACCAATTGCCAAAAAATAAAGACATTTTAAGCATGTTTGTCCTCTGGGGGAGAGAATAGGAAATTAAAACAATATTAGTTACTGTGTGGAATTTGTCAGTGCACCTTTGTGCACCGGTGATTCAGCTTGCATGACAGCAAGGTGACATAACACAGATTCTACTCCCTAAAGTGTCATCCATCAGTGGGAGTTAAGGGTCTGCTGGGGCCCTCTAGGGAGATGGGCTCTGTCTGGGAGTCCCTCTGCTCTTACAAGGTAATACTTCAGCTACAGTTAGTTCATTGTAAATTAAGAAACTTTTCTTCTTCTTCCTTGCTGGCACATCGCTACATTTCTTGACAGGTAACTGCCGCCAACTGATCCATGAAGACATTTTAATTGTAAATATATGTTTTGTTCTTTGTTTTGAACAAGTCTTATCACAGATAATGTATTCTTTAAGTGAAAACACCTTTAGCCCCTGATCTGAACTTGGTGATGTTCCTGCAGTATAATTACTGTAAGTGTAGTGTTTTAAGCAAGCTCAGGACCCAAAAGCAGGACTCAAGACAGGGACTCAAAGTTCAAACAGTTTATTTCACACACATATAGCATAGTGGCTTGTGTGTAGACTGAGATCTCACAGTTGTGTTGTCTGGTTTGGCACACAGTCTTGAATTGGCACAAAGTCTAGGCAGGCAGGCATGTTATCAGCCAATAAATACACACACACATCCACATAAGAGCGTAAGTCCAAGCAAATAGACAGACTGCCAGGCAGGAAGGTTCATAGGCAGATGGTACACAGATGAGTATGATCCTGGGGTACAAGGAGAAATACAGATTACCAGGCTTTTCAAAGACAAGCGGAAACACCAGAACAAAACCTTGGCCATGTGTCTGAACCACTTAGATTAGCTGACGATCTGGGGATGACTAGAGAGGAGAGCTGGGGTTATATACTGCTGAAACTGGATGATTGGTAGTTGGTTGCAGGTGTGTAGGAGAGGAAATGAAGGCCACGCCTAGACCAGATGTCTAGACCAGATGTCTCCATGCCGCAAAGCGGCAGATAGACATGGAGATCGAAAAGGCTAGGATTGAAGCAACGCTGAACGCTGAAAGAGGAGGGTGAAGCTGAAGCAGCTCTCTCAGCAGCAAGGGTGTTGGAATCTGCTGCAGTTTGTTCAGACTATGAAACTGAAAGGGGCAGTTCCGTTGCCGTGGAACGTACTGATGAATACATTAGAATGCATTTTTCTCTGAATCAAAATGAGAAGAAAGATGATAATTAAGCAAGTGCTGAGCACAAAGACATTCCTTGAATCAGCCAGTCATGATGCTGTAAATACTATGAGTGGGGTATCAGCACACAAGGCAGCCAAATTGCTTTCCCTCTCCTGTGAGAAACCCCTGCTCCCCAAGTACGCCAGCACCTCAATCCAGCGAGGTGTCTGATCTTGCAGTGTTTCTTGCACGCCGTGATCTTAAACACTTAAAGTGTTTGACAACAAGCCAGAGAATTACATACCCTGGAAAACAGTGTTTATGAATGCCATTGATGGACTGAATCTAAAAGGCAATGAAGAGCTTGATTTGCTTACCAAATGGTTGGAAGGTGAGTCCCTCCGACATGCTCTGAGAATAAGAGTGGCCCATGTACATGATCCTGAAGCAGGCCTCAGGCATTTGTGGCAACGTCTAGACAAAAAATATGGTTCCCCAGAGGTAATTGAAGCATCCTTATTCCAACGTTTAGAAAATGTTGCTAAGATTTCTCACAAAGACTTCAATCAATTGCAAGCACTCGCAGATGTCCTCCTGGAAGTGCAAGCAGTGAAAGAAGAAGGCAATGCTCCATATGCCCAACTCCTCGACTTCGGATGGGTGATTGTAGGAGACGTGTGCCTCAGTGGAGCAAACAAACCCATGGTGAGCACATTCAAAACTAGTGTGCTTGAGAACGGCAGGCCCGGCTTTCACATACCTTGCAAAAACAGCATCTGCTCTAAAGAAAGGTTCACTAGTGAAGATCCCATACTCTTTATAAGGAGCATAAAACGATCTCACGACATTGGGAAGCATATTTTCAAACAAACCAATGAAGACAATATGCTCGTACTATCTGGAGAAGATGAGGCTTTCCTGGTCATTATGGACAATGAATTCACCAAAGATGATGCAAATAGTTGGGTGGCTCCACTCCCGTTTCGCTGTCCCAGAGAGCGTTGGCCCAACAATAGAGACCAGGCTGTCAGTCGTCTCTTATCACTTCGTCGTACTCTGAAAAGGAAGACAGACATGAAAGACCATTATGTGGAATTCATGGAGACAATGTTCAGAAAAGGACATGCTGAGATTGCCCCCCCTCTTAAAGACAACAAGGAATGTTGATACCTCCCAAGTTTTGGCATTTATCACCCACAAAAGCCAGGGAAGATCAGGATACCATAGTCCATAGTCCCCTGGTGACATTGTTATGTAAATTTGTGTGTCGTCTGAATAATTATGGTAATATATTTTGTTGTTTTCCATAATCTGAGCCAGTGGGAGCATGTAGATGTTAAACAGAATAGGATCCAGAATGGAACCCTGGTGGAACTCCACATGTAATTTTTGTCTGCTCAGATGTGTAATTACCTATAGACACAAAGTAATCCCTGTCCTTTAAGTAGGATTCAAACCAGTTTAAGTGCCAGAAAGTCCCACCAAGTTTTTCAGTCGGTCAAATAATATGTTGTGGTTGACCTTGTGGAATGCAGCACTGAGTCAATAATACCAAGACTAAAATTATACCACTGTCTGTGTTTAAGTGGATGTCATTGAAGACCTTAACAAGAGCAGCCTCAGTGCTTTGGTGTGGTCGAAAACTTGACTGGAAGACATCAAAACAGTTGTTTAATGCCAAGAAGTTGTTCAGCTGTTGAAAAACAGCTTTTTTAAGGATTTTGGCTTTGGCTTTAATGAAGTTTTCTCTCTTCAACAAACTGGTCAACCGTGAGCAATTGAAGCCACAATGTTTTCACTCAGAAAAATCACAAGACACTGGCTTCTTTTTGCTATTTGTTCTCTGCAGTTGAAATGCACGTGCAGCAACCCCTAACAGCAGATGAAAAACACAACTGAAATTGTGAAAACTACCAAACTGTATTAAGAAGCGACTGTGACATCTGGGAGTAACAGTTTTAAAACCTGTTTCAACTGTCAGATGTTCAAGCTCCTGCACTGCCGTGGTCCATCCACACAAGTGTTTTCACTTTGTTTCCCTGATAGATGTGAAAAAATTATGGTTAATGTGGTTAAAGCAGGATTGCATTAGTTGAAATGTTTTCTTGCTGAAAACAAATCTTATAGCGAGTTATATAAAAACAGTTGAGTGCCACACAGTAACAATGGCTACAGGGAGAAAGGATGTGCGTATGATCATGTCAGTATTTGCAGATTTTTATTTTAACGTCAGTACTGTAGTTGTTGAGCTCAATGCAGCTGGCTACATGGCTAGCTAGCCACAAGTACAGTCGGCGAAGTGTCTCTTTTTAGGGCTAATGTTAGACTGCTATATGAGATGACACCATCAATAAGAGTCACGTTTTGGGTCTAAACACTATAATGAGCAGATTTACAGTAGTTCTGAACTTTAATTTACCTTGGACAAGACACATTAGTAATATATTGGGATCCCATGTCCACTCTGTTCTTAAAGAAGAGCAATCATCTTTTCATAAGCGGACCAGTCCACCACTGGCCCAAACAGACCAGTGACTGGTCAATCAACTTGCCCTGCATAAACTTGTACTGGCCCTGGACCATTGGTTATGTCGCCCTGGCCCACTTCTAAATCCCCTCTGATACGCATCTTCATTATAATGTTACATTGTTTGAGGGAACTATGACGTTAGGTAACTGGACGCAACCGTCACTAATGCTAACGTAGTTCTTCAGGGATTGAAGCTGTTATTTTTCCAATTTTGACAATCTAACCGGTGACAACACATTAGTTAAGGTTGTAATAAATATGACTGTTGGTAGTTGTTGTCGATTTTGTTTAAATATGCAGAATTGTAATTTTATGGGTTATTGTTGTTCGGACGATTAAACTAAGATAGTTAATATGTGCTAACATCAGTGTCCCTTTTCTCCACACTAACTGGCAACTATACCACGTGATACCACTATTGGCTCCCAAGCTTTGTCAGAAGCAGGAACCAAACGTCAGACATCTCACAGAGAGACAAACAAAATATTAATTTTGAAACCATCAAAATTTTTTTACTTGATAGTACTCATTATTGCACTATATTGCACTTATATTATTATACCATATATACTTATCAACCTATCAACCTCTAAATCCACTTGGTACTTACACTTATTTTAGCTTTTATACTTATATCCATTTTGTACTTAATTTATCTTACCTGTATTATAGTGTATTATATTTTGATTTGCTTAGTACTTCTATTCCTGTGTGCATTGACGTGACAGTGAGCAGCTGTAACAAAAGAGTTTCCCCTCAGGGATCAATAAAGTATTTCTGATTCTGATTAAATTATTAATTCACAATCATAATTTTTTTTTTTTTTTTTTTTTTTTAGGAAAAGTGAGTTTTATTCCACACCTTTCTAAAAGCTCTTTGGATTTTTTTTTTTTTTAGATATTTGTCTTCATAAAAATATCATCAATAAAACCTTTAAAAATAAAAAAACGTAGCTGCAGTTTTAAATTTAACGACTTATATAGGAACATAATCCTTCTTACCTTCATGTATCCATATTTAACTTTTACATTTTAAGATGGTAAAATACATGAATTAATCAATGACAGACAGAGATCAATTCGCAAAACTCTACCAGTAATGTTACCACTCTCTCACAAACTGTCTGTGACTCACAGTGCGAGACTGGGTCCACTTGATTACTGTCCCGGTTTACACTGATGTCCCATTAGCTAGTCAGAGTTGATTTGCGACAATTATCAGTTATAAATTTGTTTTTCTGACGTGCCTTAAAGTGATATCATACAATCTGACACAGATTGCGACCAAGATTTTGTTAGACCCATCTTGCAGTTTGCATGCAATAAACGTACGCGATCTGTGTTGTTTTACAGTCTAAAGGCGCCTTAAGCCTTTAGGGCAGGACAATTTTATCATTCTTATTAGTACATGAAGTTTAGTAACATAATTTAATCCCCTGCACAATCTCAACCTGAGCACAGGTCTAAACAAGCAGAGTCATTCAAAATTCCTGTATTTTTAAGACTCAGTTTTGTGTATAGACTAAAGTCTGGTTTGATCTAGACAAATTTTCAGGACAATGTCTGTAAACCAAACCTTCAAAAATCAATAACGTTAATGACCAATTTGTTTACAAGACATCTCTCTAACACATGACATTAAATTTACTGAATGTAGGTTGTAGAGTAGAAACCTTCATAGTGTCTGATCTAATAAGCACTTAAGAGCACATTCAGTTGACTTCATTGATTTTCTTCATTTTACATCTACTTAATGTTAAGGCAATCCAGTAGTAATTATTGGATTTGAATGAAAGGGTTGAGAAGAAAAGATGAGTGCAAGCATACTTAAAAACAGAAAAGACTGGTATATATTCCTTTCCCACAGAGAGGGCTTAAGAGGCATTTATTGTTTCATTTTTTCTGAAAATTAGACACATGGTTTTATTTAGTCACACTGTGTTTATTTGAACCCCATAACGACAAACCAAACAGACTTTGCATATGAGACCTCCTTCCTTTACCCTGACTAACCCTCATTTAGGCCTATAAAGCAAAAGTTTTAACTGCACATGAGATCCCTTCAGGCTAAAGACTAAACCTGACGGAGCTCTCAAGGCTCTGATATTAACTGTCTATACAATGTTCTCCCTTGATTGGGTAACACACCTTCTTGGCAGCGTATCTGTGTGTGTGTGTGTGTGTGTGTGTGTGTGTGCGTGTGTGTGTGCGTGTGTGTGTGTCTCAGTGTGTGGTCATTTTTACTCTGATGAAAGCTCCTGTTCTCCCGAGTATTCAGTGGGATTAACATAATTGTATTTAATTGCCAAGGAAATGGCCTGTGAGACTCATGTGCAGCGTTCGCAGAGGGGAAAATAAATTGTCTCTCTGTGGATGCTGGAGTCAGGGGGTCTTCCCTCTCTGAACACCATTAAACACAATATACACACACTCGTTCCACACAGCTCAGAGTGATATAATGCTATTTTCCACATTTTAATGGACATTAATGCACACACACACATACAGACCACAACACACAAATGTACTTACTACATATTAACCAGCACACACACTTAACAGGGAATTAACAGGATCAAACACTATGTCTGTGATAGATTACCAAATAATTAGCTTAATACTGAAACTGTCATATTTAGTTATTTCATAAAGGGTTGAAATTCACTGGACAGTTACTGGAGCAGAGGTCTAACTGCCACCCCTAACATCTTAAATCGTGTTAAGAAGCAAACCTATTTCTCAGTCCTCTGGCAAACACACTAATGATGATTGATTCAGCCCTCGACTCGAATGAGTAACTTTTTATTTTACTACTTGCTGCATCAGTGCTTCAGAGTTAGGAGGGGTTGGCAGGTGGCAAAATAGATTCACAGGTCTTCTGTTAATGAGGAAATGCCCACTACCACTGAAATGCCCTTAAAATAAACATTGAACTGTATGTTACTAAAAGCTACTATAAGAAATATTTTTATATTAACAATGGAAAAAAGAACTCTGTGAAAGGGCTCACTCGTAGTGATAAACGTACAAGAATTATCACCCGCCTCTGCAGTTCCCATGATTTCTAGACTAGCAGGCAGTTGTTTTTAGTGAAAACGCTCTGATAAACCCACTGTACAATAGCTGCTCAGCACCAAACAGCAGACGGCGACTAGCTCGTGAACATAGTGAAGGATATGGCAGCTACAGCCAGATATTTTTCTCCAAAGCTGGTAAAGACGAAACCACAGCTAAAAGAGTGTGAATATTGGACTTAAATTCATAAGATAGCCAAAAACACAACTACAAATAAATGCTAATAAGGGTCCATGTTTGCTAGATGGGTAAAAAGGCAAGTGTTGGGTTTGCGATATCAACTCTGCGATTACAGCTTGTTGTGATGCCTCAAAGTGGCCAAAAAAAAATCAACTCATGTAGGTTTAGATATTAGCTCTTTTAGCACAAACGTAAAGCATAATTTTATCTCACTGTCTCCTTCTGTTGTTATGTTCTACAAAGCATTTAACTGCTCTTCCATAATCACACTACTCTACTTCTCTGGGACAGAAATGCTATTTAGCAAGGCTCCTGGTGGCTGACTAATTCAGAATCAATTTTATTGAAAACAATTTGGTATAAAATAATCAATGAATAAATTATGGCTGATTTCCATTTAGCTGCCTTAGTTTCAGGGTCCTGTATTGTGCATGCTGGTTCTCTGTCACACTCAGTGCATTTACATGCACTTAAGTAACCAGATTGCCAGTACAAACCAGGTTATGCCACTATATATATATATATAAAATCTCAAGAACTATATGTGTGTGTGTGAGAAGGAGAATGTATGGTGTGTTCTTGTGTGTTTGTATAGTGCGTGGTGAGGGAGAGAGGAAGAGGAGGAGGAAGCTAATGTTATTGCTTTTTAGCAAGTTTTTGCTTCCGTTCAGCCCTGACCTCCCCCCTCTTCCTCTGACGGGAACAAGGACTTGCTTCTTGGAGGCCTTGGCAGGGGCGGCGCAGGTGGCGGTGGAGGTGGATAAGATGGCCATGGCCTCTTCAAAGTGTCGCTACATCTCCTTCAATTGGGGTACGTCCAAGTTCAGGGCGTAACACCTGTCCACCGTGGAGGTGTTGTGGCACGTGAAAGTGGCCATCTTGCCACACACCTCTGGACTGGACATTCACACGCGGTTCCCTTCATACTACAATTGAGGGTCCATGTTGGTCTGGTGTTCCACGCATGTGCATTTCCCGATCTACACTCCATTCAAGTTGGTGGCAGTAATGCCAACCGCCATAAGAATCAAGAAGAAAAAGCATGTGAATTAGGAAAGAAAATGGCAACCTCATGAAAGCAAGAAGAGCTCCTGTATTTGTTATTTTTTGCTGAACGACAAGAAAAAAGGCAAAAAGAAAAAATATAATACGCAACTGCTTAATGAGAATAGGACCGGGGACGGGAAATACAGTACATTGGTGCAAGAGATGAGAAGCATCGACGAGGAGAAACATCACCAGTCCTTTCAGATGCCTGCCTCAAAGTTCATTGAACTGGTGCATCGCATTGCCTCTCATATCGACAAACACGGGGTCCTGTGGATATAGCTGAAAGGCTATCTTCGCAGCAAAGTATAGTGGTGAGTTACAGATCGGGCTGTAGCACCGTGTTACTGATTATTCCTGAGGTGTGCCGAGCTCAAGGAAGTTGCCTGCAGCCAGAGTTTGTTGCCTTCCTGCCCAAGCACAGTGGTCAGACATAGCACAAGATTTCTAGATAATTTGGAACTTTCCACTGTGTTTGGGCACCATCAATGGAAAGCATGTGCAAATCAAAGCACCACCAAAGTCCGGAAGCAACTACTTCAACTACAAACAGACCCATTCCATTGTTCTCATGGCTGCATGTGATGCACATTACCTCTTCACTACGGTGAACGTGGGGTCCTACAGTCGTGACAATGATGGTGGCATATTCAAAGACATTATTTTCTCAATTAATCGTTTTGTCTATTAAATGTAAGAAAATAGTGAAAAATGCTCATTATAACTCAAAGATATTCAGTTACTGGGCAAAAATGGCTTGCATGGCAGAGTTCCAATTTGAAAACCACTGCTGAGCAAAAAGAACATTAAGGCTCATCTCATTTTTGTCAGAAAACATCTTGATGATCCCCAAGACTTTTGGGAAAATACTCTGTGTACTAACGAGACAAAATTTTAACTTTTTGTCCCATTACATCTGGCGCATCTACCACATTTCAGAAAAAGAACATCATACCAACAGTAAAATATGGTGGTGGTAGTGTGATGGTCGGGGGCTGTTTTTTTGCCCAGTCTTTTTCTTATGGTGGAGTCATGAACACTGACCTTAACTGAGGCAAGTGAGGGCTGCAGTTCTCTGGATGATGTTGTGGGGTCTCTAAATGGCTGAAGAAGAACAAAATGAAGACTTTGGAGTGGCCTAGTCAAAGTCCTGACCTGAATCCTATTGAGATGCTGTGGCATGACCTTAAAAAAGCAGTTCATGCTCGAAAACCCTCCAATGTGGCTGAATTACAACAATTCTGCAAAGATAAGTGGGCCACAATTCCTCCACAGTGCTGTAAAAGACTCATTGCAAGTTAACGCAAACACTTGATTGCAGTTGTTGCTGCTAAGGGTGGCCCAACCAGTTATTAGGTTTAGGGGGCAATCACTTTTTCATACAGGGCCATGTAGGTTTGGATTTTGTTTTCCTTAATAATAATAATAATAATAATAATAATAATAATAACAGCAACCTTCATTTAAAAACTGAATTTTGTGTTTACTTGTGTTATCTTTGACAAATATTTAAATTTGTTTGATGATCTGAAACATTTAAGTATGACATGCAAAAAAATAAGAAATCATGAAGGGGGCAAACACTTTTTCACACCACTGTATAAACACCATCACTGGAAAATGTAGTACTGATGGAGAATTTGTCAGAGAATTACACACTAATGCAGGAGAGCAGTGAATATAGGTAGGGATGGCAATCAAGAACCGGTTCCATTTGAGAACCAGTTCCAAATTGTCCGGTCCATCGAAATCGTATACCTTGTATACCAAGGTTATCGATTCCTTTTATCGATGCCGGCATGTTTTTCTGACAGTTGCTTATTGCAAAACAATGACGTCAAACTCATGCATCTATGCTGCTGTAAACCTGCAACAAGATGAAGCCATGGCAGAGAGGAAGAAACGGTCCAAAGCTTCATTTCACAAAGACAGGTAACAACAGTGCTAGTTGTAATGTCTGTAAAATGATCATTTCAAGTAAGGATGGAAACACCAGCAATATGCTGAAATATCTTTCTACACAACATGGGCTTAAGTTCCTGGAATGCCATGTATTTGACACTCTACGCACAAGAGCCACTGCATGCTTCCCAACCGAGCAGCACATCCGTTAACGAGGGTAAATATCCTTTGTTGTAATAACGCAGCCAGTTTAGCAGATTTTTCCTTTGACTAAAAAAACCTAAATGAAAATGAATGCTGTACAAATATTCTCTCATTTCATCCACTTAAACAGTGGAGCTTCTGCACACCTTTTTTCTACACCTTTTTTCTACTCTGTTTCTACACTGTGTTCAGACTCTAGAATAAAACAGTTGCATTGATATTAAAAACCTGTATAGGCCCCACAGAAAATTGATCATGAATCAATCTTAAAATCTTTTTAATTCCCATCCCTAAATATCGCCTGCTCATAAAAAAGTGTAACTGTGAGTCCCTACTAGGGGTACTACGATTTTGATTCTAAATCGAAAATCAATCGAAATGAGCTTTCGATTTCAACCTTCGAAGTCAAAAGCAGGATCCGCAATTCTCCCAGTATCTCTGAAAGTGTGTTTCTATTAATTGATGTTCAATGAGAATTATATTGTCCAGCTGTAGTAGATTGTACAGATTTAAAAAAAGTAAGCCTTCTCCTTGGAAATCCTTGGATGTTTGACTACACTTACGCGTATTGTTAATGCATGGCTTATAAAACTCAGCAGGACAAAACAAGGTCAGTTACAGTGCACACATATGACAGACAGAAAGATCAATTGTGTTGAGGTTCTTCCCTGTTAAAGTCCCAGTGACTTGCTTGATTGCAAACCAAAGTTTACTTATCTTGGCAGTTTAAAAAGATTTTGTCTGTCAGTAAAAGTCACGGTGAACTCTTGATGTCGTGCCCCATGAACCCTACAACTTGTTCCAGCTCTTGTTCACTAAGATCCAGGAGTGTGGCAACCTGTTTTCTTAATTTGATTGCTCTCAGGAGTTCAGGGTTTTCTGCTTTGCTTTCTTCTGCATATTTTCACAGACCACGTATATTTGTCATCGCACCAGGTCTATAACAATATGGGTAAGCAGTGGCGGCTGGTGAGAAATGTTTTAGGAAGAGCTGTGCCACATCCAATCGATTTCAGCAAACATCCCAGTATGATTTAATGCAAAAAAGTGAATGTATCAAAAAAGAAGTAATACTTTGCAGTTAAATATTTAACAATTACTTTATTCCAACATCAAATCAAGCAGTAAATAACGCTTTGACAAACACATCAGGACATCTTATTTTGGTCACGGACAGAGGCAAATTCAGTATAATATAAAACATGTAAGAAAATGTTTATTTCTTGAGATGCCCCTATGGACCTTGTTTTTAGGGGGAAAGCAATAGGGAGGTAAGGATCAGGATAAGTAAACATGAAGTGCAATTAGTGGTGTTTCAGCAGTTAGTTGCTATTCAGACACCTGAATGGACATAAGCATGGGAGTCAAGTGCTCAGAGGTGTAGCGATATTAAATTCCAGCAAACTTATGCTTCAAATCTCTATCACAAGTGAATATAATTGAATTATACTCAAAAATGTGGTCACTGATAACCAATACAAAACAGAGGTTGCGGGGTCAAGTTGATCTGGGCCCAGCTCTTTCACCTGTAATTTCTCCGCCAAAGTTTTCCTCTCAAACGGATCTTATAAAAGAATTTCCCAAGTTAGGGTTGGGTCTAGGAGGAGTAAGTTAGTGATCACCATCGTCATGTAGTTAAAATAAAAGCATATATGTTACACTTACACATTACTATGTGCATTCCATATTTCAAACACATAAATATTGACAATTTGTTTCATTTATTATTATTATTAGGAGTAGTAGTAGTAATAGTAATATTTTTTTGTGGCTCAAGGAGCCACTAGGCTAAATTAAGCCCTAGCGTCCTCTATTGGCCAGTCGCCCCTGTGGGTAAGGCAAATAATCCTCAAAAGAAGCTTTTTCAGAGGGCTGCTTCCATGTCACTAGTTGTCCTCTGCCTTTTTCCAGGACTTTGGTATTATGCTTGAAATCTCCTTTATTGGACAAAAGAACCTCTCTTTCTTTTGATCCTAATGGAAAGCTGAAGGCAAATGCTTCATCCTTGATCTCCATATGCTTTCTCTGCAAATGCCTTGCCATCTTTAAGTTTGGTTGGCCACTATAGCACGAGTTCTTATGGTCAGTCATACACATAGTCACATACACAACATTATCTGTTTTGTTCATCTTTGTTTTTTCTTTTCACATAAGTTCAGCGGTTCTTGTGTTTTTGAATGGTGCACTTGCCTCTTTGCTGATCTTCATCTTTGCTTGAATTTGTGTCTGGATCTTTGATATCTTCATCACTGGACAATTTCTCACATGATGAATCTTTGTCTTGGTTTTTCTAATCTTCCTCATAACTGGACGATGATGCAGTCTGAGTTGGATTGCACTCTGGGTCTGATCCTGTATGGCTGGATAATTCAGATTCAGAGGAATCACTCTCTGACTCTCCAAGGATATTGTCCAACTGTAAGCAAAAAGCATAATCATCAAAATAAAAATTCCACTACTACCACATCCACTATCAAGTCCAACTTTAACGAGTCACTTTACCATCATTATCTTAAAGATGGACCATCTCACTTGCTGATACTAAATTAAGTCAATTGTAAAGTTGTATTGTAACAAAACAGTGCACATAGTTTTTTGATCCAGTTTTGGTTACATGACATTAGTCATCCAGGATGTTGCATATGAGTGGTGATGATAGGGCTGGGAAGTACGTCACATTTTTTTAATATTTTATTATCAAAAATACAAATTTGACAAATCATATTTACAATTGGCACACAGTGCATAAAACAATCACAAAATACTTATATAATAAAAAGTGCATTAAATCAGGCAAAAATGATACTTTCAGAATAGAATCAAATATCAAAATAAAAGAAAACAATACAAGCTAAAAAAGGACCTAAAAACTAAGCTTAAGAAGCAAAAAAGAACACAAAAAACAAAAAAGCTAAGCTAGAAGCTAAACAGAGCTTAAAGTCCCAAATAAAACATAACTAAACTAAAACATAAGTGTATAAAGTGCCCTGAAATGCATTCAAAATAAACTATCCCAATGATCTAAACTTTCAGAAATAAATTGATCAATTTCAACATTAATACCAGTAGAAAACAAGAAAACAAAAAACAGATTTAACCAACTCTAGTTCAGAAAAAAACAAATAAACCATCATTTAAATAAATCACCTTAAATTAAACTAGGAACTCCCTTAAAAAAGAAATAAGGCGCTATAATAAAAAACAACAAAAATATATTCACACTAAATTATAAAACACATGAACTTAGCAAAGACACTAGGACAACAAACTGCTGTCATTTTTCTTCCAATAAGTTCAAACTTTCTTTTCAAACTTTAACACTCATTACAATGCTAAGCACACTCACACACATTCAATATCAATAATCAATATCAAAATTTCCAAACAAAAATATAAAATTTAAAATTAAAGCACCATACTCAGTGATGGCAAATAAATTGTTTTTGTCCATGAGATTGATTTTAAAAGCTTCCAGGTCGGCTGCAAACAGCTGCCTAAAGTGGGCTTACAAGCAGTTCGTATACAAAGTCCAAATGTCAATTTTTTTTCTGTTCATATAAGGCAAAGTTCTGGCGAGCAAAGATGCCCTGTCTGGGGAAAGCCAGCATTATGTTGATGGTGTTGCTGTTATAATCCTTTGATTTGCCACATAGTCTGAATAAAATGGTCCATTTCCATTGTGTCTGTCCGTTTTTTCACAGTGCACAGGAGCACTTTAATGTGCTCGCAAAAAGGACGGACCTGGGAGCTCTCCAGAAAAATGTGCTCGAGGTCCTCATCTTCACAGAACAAACATGAGAATACACCTTTTAATGGATTTGGTGCAGGACAATGCTGGTGAAAATTCTCTGTGTCTGATCTTAAAATCTGTGCTAAATATTTGGGGAGAAGTGTTTGGAATGTGTTGTGTTAGTCCAGATCAGATGGATGTTATGACTGGGGAAGAGTTTCTCCCACTTCTCTTCAGATTCAGGTTTTTTGACAGCTTTCTCCATGCTTTCGTTTTAGCTGTATTTACTGGATGAGTCTACAGGAGAAAGTTCCCAGCATTGTCCTGCGTGAGATGATCGTTGTACTTATAATAAATTAAATAATTTAACAAAATTAGATCCTTTCACCAAAGTAGCTCCCGAAAAAGAATGCTCTAATATATCAAAAGATTTATTTAAATCAATCTCTAACAAAATCCCTCCCTCCTTTGACTTCTCCCTAACCATGTCTTTAACTGTCAGAATTGAGTTGGCAATGTTTCAACTGGGTGTGACTGGACTGGACAGGAGTTGGTAGCAGGACTGTCACCTGGTTTGAAAGATCAAGAAATCGCCTTCTTGTCGTAGTGGCGTCGTAGTGGCGTCGTAGTGGCGTCATCATCCCCTGAGAACAGACGCTCACAAAACTGCGAAACATAGTCCAAGACGTTAGTTTTGACAGACTGGTTGGACGACAGGAGCTTCCTTTAGTAGCTTTAAAGGAATTCGAATAGAAAGGCCAAAGACAAGTCCAGCTGGGCTGAAACCAAGACCCTTGCTTAGCTTCACGTATGGCAAACACCATCAGTGGCACCCGTTCATCCTACTCTTTACCAGTATACAAGCAGTATTTCTGCAGCACGGATTTGATTGAGTCTGATGCCAGCACTCCAGTGATCCTTGGGATTCAGGGTGATATGCAGTGGAAACAACATGTTTAATTCCTAAAGGCCATTGCACACCAATCAAACATTCTCCAACAAACACAGACGCACACATTCTAAGACAACTGCCAATATTAGAATGTTCCCTGTTGTAGGAGAATGTTTGATTGGTGTGCCGTGGGCTTAAGATTTGCATGACCTGTTTGAAAAGTTTGGATAGGAATTTAGTGCTTTGGTCCATCTGAACCATTTTTGGTAAGCCAAAAGTGCTGTAAAACCAGCCTTAACAACTTAAGTAGCAGTAATTATTCGAAGAGGAATAGCCTCTGGAAAACGTGTGGCAGTACACATTACTGTTAATGGAACTGATTACCAGGCCTTGTCTTTAAGCATGTAATTGTGGATTGTGTTGGCCCATTACCAAACAGTTCACCAAGTGCTGGGATGGGACAAAGTGTTTGGTTTCCCTGTAATCTGACAGGTTTTGCAGGTACAGCAAAACTGCACCACGTCTGCCTTTAATCCAGGCCAATAGAAATGTCTAAGTATCTTGTTGTTGTGACCCCTGGGTGCCCAGACCATGGGTGGTCATGTACAAGAGACAATACATGCTGACGATAGACAGAAGGGACAATTTGATACATAATGTTCCAATCACTAGATGATTCCTGATCAGGGTTCATTTTCTCAGACTCAGACTTTCCCAACCATGCTGCATGCGAGATCCACTTGCGTATTAAGACTCCATCCTCCAGGAAGTAAGGACACAAGCAGCTTTCCATGAGCTCTTCTCATTTCTCTGTTTTGTGTCTCCTTGTCTCCTCACTCCTCCGTCCTCCTGCCTGTGACCCGGAAATTGATCTCAGCGCACCGGCTTGCCAGAGAAGCTATGAGTGAGGATACATCAGTGTCTCTTTTGTGGAAGTATTGCGTGACAGTGATCCTTTTGTATTTACAAGTTGTATTAATGATTTCAGATGATCAAATGCGTGATCAGACCTTCTGCCCTTCACCGTTTGTATATCGCCTTGTAAGGTGCACTGTTCTAACCGCATTCCTTAATAACATTTCACCTTGATATTAATTATGTTTATGCTACACCCAGGTTAACTACTATAATCGTGACATGATGTTTACAAGTGCAAGCAGTTGCTAATGTCAAATTATTATAACAACAACTTTCTTCTCAGAACTAATTGGCTGTATTTCATGTTGTCATATAGTCTATTGCCCATTATGTAGTCTGCAAATGCCATCCAAAAGTATAGTCCTGTGACAACATGCAATCAGGGCTATGGGCTACATTTGAGATCAATTTTACTTTGTCAGTGTGTTTGTGTGTAGGCCTATGTAATATACAGTAGCTTGTATAACTCAAACACATATATAATATACTGTATATCCCTTTAATCATATATATATATATATATATATATATATATATATATATATATATATATATATATATATATATATATATATATATATATATATATAAATATGCTGTATGTCACTATATTTGTGTAGTAATTGTCATACAAACATTTGTAGTGCTTCACACAATAAAATGTATAAAGGCTATATACTGTGTGTGTGTGTGTGTGTGTGTGTGTGTGTGTGTGTGTGTGTGTATGTGTATGTGTGTGTATGTGTGTGTGTTAAATAAAAGAAAAAGTATGACATCCATGCATTCTTGTCACATTATGCCACGTGGTGAATTTAATTAAAAAGTAAATATATAAGTTGTCATGAACTGTGTTATGATCATCTGACAGAGATCATAAAATACAGCGGTAGGCTATAACAAAACATCGGGCAGATGATGCAGCTGTGCCACACGTTGTATTTAATTGACGTCGCTTTAAAATGACGACTTTGAAGCAAGGATATCTAATTTCATTAAATGCCTGTTGCCTCGACCCCTCTCTCTTCGCCACTCTTCCTCGCCTCTTCCGTTTGCATCTCTGGTGGGAGGGACGCGAGTAAAGGAGAGGAATCGAGAAGGTACAAACTGAGAAATGAGAAAGGCCTCATCTCTCTCTGTTTTAGACATTGAAGAGAAGCATTTAGCAAGAGAGGGATCAGATTTCTGAGCAGAAATAAGTATCTCACATATCACGTGAAGCTTCAATGGAAGTACATTGAGTGAATCCATCTTCAGAGGGTCTTTTGACACAGCTCCTTGTTTGTTGGGGGGAGGTATTATGACCAATGTAGTGTTCTGTGTACCTGGCTTTCGTTCTTTGTTTCAGCAAGGTCTTAATCAATCAAAGTCCATGTAAAGGAAATTCAGAGATTTGTTGAAACTAGAGTGCATTAGCATCAGTGGTTCGCCTGCTCAATTGTGAGTTACTGTCATTGCTGTTAGTTACTACAGCCTACAGTTTGCTAGCTATGCCTTCGTCCCGCAAATGCATATCACCCCTGGATGCGAGAATTTACAAGACAGCTCGGTCTCTTAAACCCCTGGGGTCGCCAAACACATCTACTCGATTTTTACTGGATGTTTCTATTAATATTTCCGCGATAATACAGCACAGAAATATGGTTTAGATTTCGTCGGAATCTCTAGACTCTCCGCTTCCAAGTCATTATTCTCGTGAGATCATACGTGACTCACACAGTGAAGAGGAAGAGAAGAGCGCTCTCGTCTGTCTCTCACCGTTCGTAATTGGTGGGTTTGTGTGTCCATCTGCATTGGCTGAAACAAACCAATGGACACTCAGGGAATCACTAAGGACCCGTCCGTCACCTAACACTACAAACAAACATTGCAATTTTCAATGAGTTGACATGGAGAGGAAAGAGACAGTCCATAAAAAACACATATAAGAAGAAGACGAGGAGAGAAAAGGCAAATACACAGTTAGTGAAGTTTTAGCAGTGATTTTGGAGAACAGCGACAAGGATGAGGGAGGAGTTGACAAGCAGACAGACAAAAGACATTCATGAGATACAAAGATTGCTGAAATATGTGGACATCTAATTTGTGTGATTTTATTTAACTATTTCATTTACTGTTAAAGATATGTGTGCATAACCTATACATGTTGTCATAATAGCAGATGTCGTAACATATATTAGGCCTACCAGTTAAGTTATGTTTTAATAGGAGGACTATATACCACTGCATATATAACCTGTAAATTGATCATAGCTTGTAATAAGACCATAAGACAAAATGTAAGTTGGAAGCATACACCCTTTCCTTTAATTTGTCACCCATCTGTATGTCTTGTTGTAGGTACTATGTGTGTGTGGCCGTCCTGCTCTACTTCCTTCCTCTGCTGGTGATGGGTTGTGCTTATCTGGTGGTAGGACTGACCCTCTGGGCCAGTGAGATCCCTGGAGACTCTTCTGACCGCTACAAGGAACAGCTGACTGCCAAACGCAAGGTAACCTGCATTTTAGATAGCTTTCCACAGTATTTGGATTACCAACTACTGTATTCAGATTACCCCAACCTTGTCACATGCGCTTTTGTATACTGCAACCCCAAACATGATGTGGCTACAATATTCATGTCTGCCCGCATTTTTCCTCCAGTAATGAAATTATCATCACAGCACAATGAACCTAAATCCCAGCCCTCTCTCCTTTTATCCTCTCTACTTTGGTGGTTTTCCAGTCTACCCGTTGTCTTTTCAGCCCACCGCACCCTATTCATCTTCTCTTTTTACCATCAGCTCTTCTCCTCTACCTGTTTTTCTTTTTCAGTCATCTTTCATTGTCCATGCTTGTTAGGTGTGTTTACAGTTTCAGTGTTGCAGTTCTGTACTTCATACTGTATTTCATCCTATTTTACTTTAGTTTTCTGTATGTTAGATTGCTCGGTCACTTTATGTCTTGCTTTGTTTAATTTGTTTATTAATCTATTATTAGCCATGCTAGAAGTGTGGTTCCATGGATGGCAATGTGGGTCAGTCAGTTGGTCCACCACTAAAATATCTCAACAACTATTGGATGGATTGCAGTGAAATGTACAGACATTCATGGTCCCCAGAGAATGGGGAGGTTGATATCCATGATTTTGAGTGAAATGTCTCAACGACTACTGGATGGATTGTCATGAAATTTGTTACACACATTCATGTCTCCCTCTGTATGAATTGTATTTTGGTGATCCTTTGACATTTTATTTACAGCCATCATCAGATCAAAATTTAAATTACTCCAAAACTTTGGTTTCTGGCCAAATAACTCCAAAACTAATGTCATTCCCATCATCCTCAGGTGTATATCTGTTTAGTGCTAATTAGCAAATGTTAGTATGCTAACATGCTATCATGCTGATGCTAAGACAGTGAACTTGGTAAACACTGTACCTGCTAAACATCAGCATGTAAGCATTGTCACTGTGAGAATTAGCATGCTGATATTAGCATTTAGCTTAGCTAAATATAGCCTCACAGAGCCTCTAGCATTTATAGACTCTTAGTGTTCTTCTCTCCTACTGGCCATACAATTATAATGGAGACTTGTACATGGGAGAAAGGGCATTTATGATGTTTCTTGGAAGCTGCGATGGACAGAAATCTTAGAAACAAACATTTTAAAACACATTTGTTGCAAACACACTGAAAGAGCCAAACTATAATAGTTTTCTTTTTCTTGTTTTCAGTCTTCCTTATTGATTGCAGAAATTCCTTGATCATGTTACCTGTGCAGGACACCAGTCCACCTCCTACTCTAATGAGGCTGCTTCACAGATCTATTACATCTGTCCATGTACATTATTTTCAATTCATTGTCAGTGTGTACTGTCTGTTATTGACGGTACTAATGATGTGCCTCTGTGTATTAGATTTCCATTTTGACAGACAGAAAGTTCAAAGCAGCTGAGCTTTTTCTGGATGGACAGATATGTTGCCACTTTCTTAGCCCACAGAGAGGCTTGTTAAAGGAAAGAGAAGGTGAATTCTGAGTCCTCAGGGAGATAATCAATGCAGTGCAGCATGTATTATTATCAAATCATTAGACAGGAATTTTATGACAGGTTTGTTGTACTGAGATGTCTAGCGTTTTGATAATAAACAAAAAATCTGTGACATCTCTTGCAGCATGAAGGCTTTTTGAAATATTAAAGAAACACCAATTTGTCATTCTGATCTAGTCTGAAAAGTACATGGGCACTGGTGAAATCCAAACTGGAGGGGGGAAGCAAAACAGTAAAAAATAAGGTAATATGGTGCTGTCATGTGTCCAACAGGTGGTGAAGATGATGATTGTGGTGGTGTGTACGTTTGCCATCTGCTGGCTGCCCTTCCACGTCTACTTCCTGCTGCACCAGTTCTTTCCTGACATGTTTGAAGAAAGGTTCATTCAGCAGGTTTATCTGGCCATCATGTGGCTGGCTATGAGTTCCACCATGTACAACCCCATCATCTACTGCTGCCTCAACGACAGGTTAGTCAGCACTTACACAAACACACACATATTGATATATTACTCATTTACTGTAAATTCTCAAGTATTTAACTCAACTGCAGAGAGAACCAGGCTTTCATTTGAACCTGGTTTATATTAGAGACAGAGAAATTACATTGATGATGATTAAATGATCTACTCCAACTTTAATTTGTACATTTAACAAAAGCATAGTCATTCCATAATAGCTACTGTGTTGTTTTAACAGAACTACTCACTAATTAATTAATTTTTATGTTTGGTATTGAGCTGCTGTCAATAACATTCAACACTTCCTGCACAGATGTTACACATGTAAAGTTTTCCAACAACTGTAAGGGCATAATGTCTCTCTATCCTGGTACACTGTTAATTGAAAATGTGCACACAGCTCAGTGGAAACCAGTGTGAGCTTTAATGCAAGTTCATCAAAATTAAAACAAACCACACAACTCTTCTCCATTACACTATAGGGCTGTCACTCTTTATTCAAAATTAGAATTACCATTCAACCATGGAAAAGTATTCTATCTTTAATGACCTGTTCACAATTTTTGAGCCCAACAATCTGTGCCCTGTATTCCAGCAGGGAGCTTTCTCCAAAATGTACTGTCCATCTGATCAACTGCAAACCCTGTTACCCCATCAATAAACTTAGCTGTTTGGTTTTCTCTTTGCTAACAGAGAGATGGAGAAAACTAGCGAACTGTGGGGCGCTCCCATAGCTTAGGGGCCAACCATATACCGCAACGTCTCCAGTTGGAGTCGGACCAGGGATCTGTGTTACATCTCTCGCTCCCTCATTACTCTACTGACTGTAATAAAGGCTAAAATTCCCCCCAAACAAAATAGTGAGCAAACCATCTCAGAAGTTATGTTTGATGTAAAGCATTTTGGATTTAACACCATAGATGAAAAAATAATGGATAAACGTGAGACTGCTTACGGACTTTGTAAAATGCCACTGCCTTACAGTAACATCAGCTTACCACTGCCTTACAGTGATGTCAGCTTGTCAGCTAATGCTTCCTCAGTGAGGCAGCGGAGGCACTGCAAATGAACGGAACAACATCAATTCTACATTTTAGGATTAGGCTATGTGGGTTGCCTTTGAATTCATTTGAACACTAACGAATACGTAACACAGTTGAATTCGTACTTTAATGTAAGCATGTTATTGAATTGATTCTTTTGAACTTGATTCTTTTCAAGTGACAGCCCTAGTACACCATGCACTTTTCGCTACCTTAACTTCACACTGACGTCTGAGGTTGTTTTCGGTTTCTTTTATATACAGTCCATCAAACTGTCATGTGACTTATAGATCATCATAGAAATATAAAAGAGAAATATAAATGTCTGTGTCTAAGCATATCAACACAACTTTACAACCAACTTTTCAAAATACACTTTAGAAATACAGTATTTCAAGGTTGACTCTCCATTTTCTAATACGAAAGGTTAATATGGAATATTTAAATCCATCTCTTGGATAACCCTTTTCTAATTTCTAAGGCACCACCCTGATGATAGACAAAAGGCAAGATAAACAAAAAAGTACGGTGAATAAAGTGTGATATACTTGAAAAGAATTGTGCAAATTCTTTTAATGTGAATCCTGTACAGGAAGTGTCATTGACAGTAGCTTTACACTGAATGAAAGAATGGCAAAGTACAAGCAATTAAACTGATAGTTTTTATTCATGTTGTTGTTGATATTTGAGACTAGGTCATTATTTTAATTATTCGAATAGAGACTCTTCAGGGGGGAAAGGTTTTTTTCTTGTTTAGCAGCAATCATATTGTCCTTCAGGACTGAAGCCAATGACACACACAACCACACACACAGGTACACTCATCGCATAGCAATATCCCATCCTCCACTGCTGCCTTAGTGACAAGCAGTTCTCTTCAACTCTCCAGACCACAAAGACTTCCACACATGGACTGAAGTTAGAATAAACTTCAAACTTTAAAACCCATCTCTGAAACTGGCTGAATCCCACTGTGAACATCAACAATTCAAAACTCAAACTGTGGAGTTATTAGCATTCTGCCTGTCAATTAATTCAATTTAAAGATCATTGTCTGGCAAAATAAAGACAGATGGTCAACTCTGCTTGTTGTATTTAATCAATCATCTCCCATATTCTTCCATTGCGGCCACCTGTTAATTGTCTTTGTGCTGTCGGAGAAATGAGATTTCACACTTGGGTGTTTTCGCCTCTGAAATTCATTAAGTTCTAAAAATGAAAATATGTGGGCTGGACCGCAGTGAGCTGAGGTTTAGTCATCATTCTGTACAGGATATCAACCTGCTTTTGTCTCTACCAGCTCCGCCGATTTAAATTCAAATGAGTGACCGATAATGGCCCTCTCATTTTCCATAAATCTCTTCCCATCTCTCTCCTGCTCTCAGTGATTGACATTTTCCCTTTTCCCCCCTTCGTCACTTCTCTCCCTAGCTCTTCTGCATAATTCTTATTTCTGTCATCTCTTCCTTCTGTGGTTTTTGTAATTTCTATGCAACATTTCAAACTGCTGGTCAAATTTGTCTCAATAAAGGTCATCAGTAAATGTCACATGCAACATTTAGTGTTAATTAACAGTAGAATGCTTCCGTTACACAGTCTTTGCTCTTTCCCTATTTTTTTGTTTGTTTTTACAATACATCTCTATTAGCCACTGTACAGTACAGTCAGAATGCAAATACTATATCAGTCAGTCTTCTGTTAAACTGTCTGTTTCTCTGGTTCTACATCAAGCTGTAGCATACAGTAAACAGTCAGATTAGAAGGATTTCCAAATTGGCTGCTTTTGAAAAAATTTTGTTGCAGCTGAATATGTATGTAAATACTGGTTTAGGATCACTGTCATGGGATATTATTTATCTAGGATTTCTGTAAACTGCATTGCATGATCATCTAACTAAATAACACTGCATCAACAATTGTGCCATTTACTTAATATAATCCATATTTTAGTAATATTATGATCTGTATATTATATATATTATATTATAAAAGAAGCATACATCTGTACACCTGACCTCATCTGTGATCTTCATCCATCACATGCCATTGATAGATCATGTTGTGGTTGTAGAGGCCCATGATTTTGTATTCTCTTTTGTGTATAACTACCTTGAACAGAGAATGAAGAGATAATATCATGGGCTTTCTTGTATGCTCTTTGAAAGTAATCCAATATTAAAGTGCGCTCCCATGAATGCTTTTTTGCATCTATAATAGCTAGAGGATTTTTACAACATTGGATGGATGCTGTTGTTGGATGTTAAGGAATTTTAGGCAATTTTGTTAACAATCATAAGATAACAATTTTACCAGCACAACACAAATTTCCTTATAAAGTTGATAACTCAATAAGACTGTGCTTTTCTTGCACAGATTCCGAGCTGGTTTTAAACAAGCCTTCCACTGCTGCCCCTGCGTCCCTCGAGGCTCTTACGAAGGCCTGGAACTCAAATCTACTCGTTACCTTCAGACCCAGACAAGCGTTTACAAGGCCAGCCGGATGGAGACCACAGTGTCCACTGTTCTCCAGGTTGGGGATGACATGGAGCAGCCCAAGGTCAAGGTGATAGCGGGTCCAGGGCCCGTTGGGGCGGCGGTCGGGGCCAGACCACATAGCTCCTCCCTGGACCTCACCTCGAATGGGTCATCCTCCCGGAGCGTCTCCAAAACAGTGTCAGAGACGTCCAGTTTCTACTCCAGTAACAACCTACAGGAATAGACCTCAAACACAGGTGGCATTTTGCCGGACAGCAGGGCTGAGAGTGAGTTGACTGTTCACATTGCTGCTTTTGCCTGCGTGTATTCCTGCAAAAGCACAGCGTGAATGTGTGAGTTTGTCTGCCAGTGACTGTGTCTAAGTTTTTGATGAGTACATTTCCACAGTGTTCACTGGAACGTAATGTTAGGTAATTTTGCAAGTGAGACTAAGTCCCTGTTCCCTGAGTGCTGTCTTCACCTTGTATAAAGTACACATGCTGCTCACAGTTAATGATCAATTCCCATTCGAAAGGTTTGCTCAATGTCAAAAAGTGATGACGGGCACTTCAACAACATGAGCACATTCCAGTTCAAATGCTAAACTGAAGCAGAAACTAGTGTCTCCAGTCTTCACAGCCTCTGCTTGTCACACCAGCCTTCTCTCAGTGCAGAGTGAAGGTTCACACATCCGCAATCACAAGCTGTGTGACTTCACACAGTCTATTTTGGAGTGGAGCTCTAACATGAGACCAGCATGCTTTGAACGCAGCGGCTCGTCGTTTTAACAAGGGTGTTCTCTGCGAAGATACATAGTTTGGAGACCTCGGGTTTTCAGAAAGTTCTCTACACCTCTAATGGAGAAAACCTGGTTTTCACAGGAACTCTCTCCCAGAAGATACGTGTTGAAAACAGAGGCAGATGTGTAGTTCCAGTTGAAAGGCTCTATCAGAAAAGGTGATAGAGAAGAAAATCAACGAAGTATAAACTCTGAACCCATACCCAAACTGCCCAATACGAGACCTCAAACCCAGATGTAGTCCTCAGTGACACCACTGAACCCAAACAACACCGGTGTGTAGCTTAGAGATCGATCTGCAAAGGACAGCAGATGAAACGTTCCAGTTTCCTACAGAATCAATACAGTTTCACAGTAATAACTGTCCCCTCAGCTACCTGTCTGTGTAACCTGCTCCACCTTTTATCAGACACATGACACTGGGTCGTGATTTAAATGCAAGGCACCACTTTCAAACTGTGAAATATTTATGTAACTCTCATTAGCTGCTCTACCCTTCCACCTGGCAGTAACATGCACTCCGTATCTTAATGCGATTTGGCTGGATTACATTAATACCTGACAAATGTATCTCCAGTACACACTTTTTGTTGCCTGTTTCATTTGTGTGCATTTTCTTGGTATTGGGTGGTTTAGGTGATCAGATCTTCTGATTCTTTCAAATATCCACATTTCATATGCTGTTGCTCCATCCAAATGTAATCCAGTCATACAAGATGCACGTTAATATCAGGTTTAAAGGGCTTCGTAGATGTTGCAGCCTGAAATGTGCAGAGGCAGCCTGTTAGCTGTAGCTCTCTAATGTGCAGAGATGTGCCTTGCTGCGTAGCATAATGTCTGCAAAAGGGCGAGGGGAGCAGAGACACAGCTCACTCTGCTGGGGTCCAGGAAAAAGGAAGATTAGGTAACAGGGGCTACGGAAGCCCACTGGGACAAACTGTCTTAACCTCTTACAGTGGTAAACACACACACAGACGCCTATGTACACACAGAAACATATAACCACTGTAAAAAATGACAAGCTTGGCATGGGATTTTAGTGAAAAAAAATTAACCTTGTCTCACAATATTCTTAGTCAAACTGTCAGTGCTATAGTGGCAAATAGTTGTATTAGTTTCGACAGATTTCACTTTATATCATGATAGTCAAACTTCTTTCAAGATATTCACTTGCCACAAGTCTCAGTTGGAAGATTTGATGTATAGTTTTTTTTTATATATATATAATTTCTTAAAGGAAGTTGAGTTTATTCATGGAAGCCAGAATATTTTACTGTAAAAATCTTCAAGATTTACATATTTGCTGTGTACAAAACAAACACAGGCTTTAACCATGCACATCCACCAAACAGTAGAGCTGTAATTTGTCAGACACTGACACACACAATACAAGAGAAAAGACTAAATCCATTTTAATAAGTCTTAGTGAAGTATATAAGTCTAAAAATCCTATTTTTCTTGAAATAAGAGAAATAAGGTTTTATCATTTCCATTTGCTTTGCATTGGAAATCAGTTCAATAGTCTCACTGTTCTGAGATATATTCTGTGAAAATTATGACTCAATCCTTGGTTAAATCATGTTTTAAGATGGATATTCTTTGCAGTGTGCATACACAACATGCACACACATACAGAGAGTGATCACCTGTTGACAGTCATCATGTTACTTTCACACGGACGCACACGCACCCTACAGTTCCCCTCTTAACTCCTGGTCTATTCTCAGAGCACAGATGCTGTTGTTATAAATTCCAGTGTCTGCTGACATTAAACTGAAGAGGCGATGTGAAGCAACATGACTTTATTTGAATCACAATGACAATCAATATCATATCACCAAATCAGTATCACATTCAGTGCAAAGAGAAAATGAAGGGCATACAACAGACATTAGACAGGATAAACAAATCGCCCTGTCATCACCATAACTGACATTTCACTCTTTCACAGAGCCTAGAATGTAAAAGTAATACATCCTACAGAGCTTTTGGGAGATTAATGTCTTTGCCAAGTCATCAATTCAGTGATGAGAACATCAAAATAGTCTGGGACTTCAATTCAAAAGTAACAAGATTTAGAGAAGAAGAACTTTTACTAAAATTATAATTTGGTAGGAGTCGGGAGGACAGTGGTTATACCCTGAATAATCATGTATTTTAAAAATTATTACATTGTTTGATCATTTAATGACATATCATTAACTAAATATATTACTGTAAGTTATATATGCAGGTTAATTTTTGGATGTCATGCAGTCATTTACGGCAAAGTGATCTGTACCTGTACACAGTCACTCATCACCCCCACATACAATTAGTATGGAAACACAAGGATATCATATGGATTACAGGGAAAGCAGACCCTTTAAAAAGACATGAAAATAAATATTGAAATATACAGTGGTGTGAAAAAGTGTTTGCCCCCTTCCTGATTTCTTATTTTTTTGCATGTTTGTCACACTTAAATGTTTCAGATCATCAAACAAATTTAAATATTTGTCAAAGATAACACAAGTAAACACAAAATGCAGTTTTTAAATGAAAGTTGTTATTATTAAGGGAAAACTACTGTGGCTTTTTCCATGGTCCAGTTAATATGATGTATTTACCAGTGACAACCTTAAAGTAAACAGCTGATAAATACAACCTGATCTCATGCTATTTCCCAACTTTACCAGTTGACAATTCACAGTTAGGCAACTGAATGACCTGCAGTAGATTGTGGGATACTGATGGTTGCAAATGGTAAGCAGTTGTGTGCTCCAAATTTGGGGAAATGAATGCTTCATTTCTTGTATGGATTTTGAGGAATGGGACTGGCCTTGATGACCTGTTATTGTGTCTAGAAATGCATGAACACAACACTTGTCTATGCTGAAGTGTTGGACAATAGTGGGCTTCGTGCTAACACTAGACTTATTTCCACACAAAAGTGTATGTCCGTGTCAAAGTGTCTACTATAACTCAACAGTGTGTTATAACTCAACTAAGAGTGTGTATGACATGCTCAAGTGTTGTCTTGGAGCCCACTACAGCTCTGAACAATGTGTGCTTAAGTGTTAGTAACATCACAGCCAGTGTAGTATGAATGATGTTGATGGCATAAAGCCCCTAAACTTCAAATCAAGTATTTCTCTATTTCATTAAATATGAATGAGTGATGTAAGCAAGTAAGCAACAATCAAAGTTCAACTTACAATTTATTTTTAAGAGTTTAACACTTGAAATCAGGAATGTGTGGGTGCGGTTTGATCACATGTGATTGACAGTGGCATGGCAACATAAGCAAACAACCCACAACTCATCAGATTTTGATTCTATTGAGCAGAAGTATTCAAAAATGCAAATCAGCCTAAAATGAAATTGTATAACTAAATGAGCATCTGCTGGACTGGTTTAGCTACAGAGGCCCAAATAGAGTGAGCTGGGAGAGAACGAGAGCATTGCGGTTGATGTCATTAGAACATAGTTATCTGATTACAGTATGAACAAGACCTGCACCCTTAATGCCTCCTGCCCTGATAGGATGATTTGGAGTCAGTGAGCTGGATAGGAAAATGTTCCTTGTCTGCATGTACTCCTGCAAGTAAATTAGCTCATACAGTAAGTGTAAAGAGATTATGCAAATTAGTGTGTTTGTGGTTGTTTCCTTATGAGCACCAACAGACCTCTCAAGGACAGTGAGTTTAGGAATAGCTTCACCACAACCCTCAGCCAAATCAACCATTTCACTTCACTGCATCAGTATGTTATTAGTGTTCCAACATAAAAAACTGCCTCACTAATCATAACAGCCACAGCTATAGCTACAACAATTGCCATAATCATGTGCATAGTCCCATCAAAGCTACACACACAGCCTTTTACAAACACAGCCAAAAGCAGTCAGTCATGAAATTAATGCTACCACTTTCCTATGTAGCTAACTGCAGAGCTTACATGGAGTTAACATTTAAAAAAATACTCTTAGGTCGCAAAACTTTTACCTCATACATGCCAACTGCTATGAATCCAGCTTAGCTTTGTTTCAACGTACAACCCCACAGCCAGTTATAGCCGGCCACAGCTAGTGGCTATGACCACAGTTGGAGCTCAGCCCTGCTGGGGTCTGGTAATGACTGACTATTAGTAACAGTGATTCCCAATCATTTTGCTTTTGAACCCTTAAAGGGGACCTAGTATGCTCATTTCCTGCTCTATATTTTTATTCTGGACTCCACTAGTGTAGCTTTGCATGATTTACAGTTAAAATCAAGGCATTTAGACCCCCCTCCCTAAAAGCCCACTTTCTTCTGATTGGCCAACTTCCAGAAGCCTACCGAGAAGCAGCACCCAGTGCTTGTGGGCCACTCTGCCTCGTCATCTTGCCGGTGTGCTCGACGGTATATGACAGCCATAATAACTTGGAAAATAGCTATTTGGGGGCACTGAATTTCATGAGTTTACTGTTTATCAGACCACAAATGAGACAAGAATTAGGTTGGAAAAAACAATAGACACCACTGGAGCAGAGTGTTTCTGGGGGCTGGTGTAGGTACCAGACATGCTCAGCATGGCAGATCTGCTCAGGGCATCACTGATTACTGTACAAAAACGCACAACTTTTATAACTTTATTCACTGATGTTGGTGAAACTGGATCATGTTTTATGGAGTTTATGGAGTTTCAAGATGGACAGATAGCTTTAAGTAGAAAAAAACATTGGAAACCTAGTATTCAGACCAGTCTGAAGCCTGAGCTTTTTGCTCACAGGGATTACTTTTACATGCGTTTACCTTATTATTTGAACCTTTGGCCACGTTTAATATGAACATCCGACATTGTAACGTTATATATATGACAGAAAATAAGGAAAAGCATAATAGGTCCCCTTTAATACAAAGTGATGTCCTCATGTGACTCATCGTCACATGATGCATGTGCTGTGAGTAGTTAATTCAAACAGTGAATTTCTTCTCAGATTGTTTTATCTGAATAATTTTTAGAGGCCTGAAGAGGTAAAACTACAGTGTTAAAAGAAAAAAGCAAAGATTAGAGAAAACACCAAACATAAACAAAATTTTGTGTAGCAGAATTTAGTTTTCTAGTGTATCGCAACAGTTTCAACCTGTAGGGAGAGAATGTTACTCAGCCACACAAACAGGGTTTAACCAACCTTCAAAGTGAAATTAATCTTGATGTGATTTGTCAGTGCAAGGTTAAAAATCATACTGAATTTGAATCCCAACCAGGCCCATTAAATTTAATTATAGTGGCAAATGGCAGGCCTAATATTATACAACATATCCACAGTATCCATTATAATGTAGCATCAGCTGTCTGAGCCAGTGAGAGGGATGTAGAAGTGGAGTGAGCACTATGAACATACACTCCAACAACCCATCATCTCATAATCATTTTATTTATTTATTTTTAATTTGACCGCTGTACCCTAATCATATCCAGCAAGCCAAGAATAATCCAGACACTACATCCTGAATGCAGAGTATGTTCCCTCGTCCGCCCATCGCTTGGACAGGTCAAGTGGAGCGGGTGAATGAGAGGCTGGGGCTTTAATGAAGGTGTAATCAACTTTGTTCAACGAGTGCTCCTTAAATGAACGTATGGCAGGCTCTCTCTCTCTGCCTCTCTAACACACACGCACACGCTCACACAGCTGTCGCTGATGAGAGCTGTAGCGATGGAGACAAAAGATGCCAGCTTGTTGCTGAGGAGCGGCACCAGGCAGGCTACACAGTGGGGTGAATGGCCTCATCAGCACCATCTCTTCCTGTGTTTCTATCCATCCCTCGCTCTCCAATCATGCTAATTACACTAGAGAAGTGGAGAGGGCAACCAGCCGAACACACACAGAAGCATACCTGACACACAGGCACACATATATTTGTGCTTGCAGGTCATTAAATGGGGTGAAAATACAAAGACTGCCACATCAGTGACAGGGGTGCATGCTCAAACGTGTGTGTGCGCGTGTGTGTGTGAAAGTGGGAACAGACATCACTCATAGTGCGCTTCATTGAGAACATTTTCTAAGATAGTTTACACATATAGCTGATGCTTCATCAATGACATCATGTGCGTCAGTATACAAAAGAGAAATTCTCTCATTTGCAAGGGTCAAAACCACAGCACCTTGCAAATATAAACTGCATCAAAGAACAGCCTCTGCAATATATAAACAATGTAAAGATGTGCGTTGCTGCAGTTATGCTCAGTATTGTTGTTTTGTGAAAATACTCCTACTCTCTGCTTTTCTTCATATTGCACAAATGCCAACCTTTCCAGTGGTCTCTTTTGTGAATCTTGTGTACTTTTGAATGTGACATTTTGATTATGAACTGAAAAGAGAACTCACCTATCATGATATAGAAATACCTGTATTGTGTAAAATTAATTAATCCATGGAAAGATGAACTAAAAAGTGATTAGACTCGACTGTGCCATAAAGAGACATCTTCTTTCAGTACTGGTGCTTGTTCCAATACAAATAGTCATACTGCTTTGTCACCATGCTGTTGGCTGTGTCTAACTAAACTAAATATCAGTTGTTACTGAAATTTTGTTCTAGGCAGGGTGAGCCTCTGCTGTCATTAGTTTATTTGTTATTTGTCTGTATTTATCCATCCATTAGCTATGCCCGCTAATCCTTAGGAGGGTCATGGGGGTCTGGAGCCAAACCCAGCTGACATTGAGCGAGAGGCTGGACAGGTCGCCAGTCATAGACGCTTTATTGACATTTATGTCCTAAATTTAATCAGAAGGCACATACGCTGAAAAAGTTTTTCAGTCTTCGTAAGCTTCCTACGGAGCCCCAGAATGGCCATGGAGAAAAAAATTTAATATATCAATCAAAACGTGGGAACGAATTGTATCTCATGTGCACGCAATAGCATTTCGATCACTCGATGTAGTAAAATGTGATCTTGATATTTTTTTTCTCTCTATGGCCTCTCCTGGGCTCCATAGATTCCTAGTATTTGCGTTCATAGAGCATGCGCACTATAATCCTTCTAGTTAGAGAATAATCCTTCAGACTTTCAATGAACAATGAACACACACACTGTAGTTTATTTTGCATCAATACCTCATACACCATCCTGCTACTGGAAATACTCCGTGCATCAACTGTGTATTAATCGACTATTGATATATTATTGATATATTATATATTATAGTCCCCAACAAATACACTATTTACTCCTGTTTGAGTAACATTGGCTAAAAACTACAGTGCCTAAAACTGCAGTGTTTTAGTAAATTACTGAGCCTAATAAAAAATGAAACTATATACTTTTGAGATTTATGTCTCCAGTCGGAACAAATAGGATCAGGGCTGACTGAGTGCTCCAGACAGGTTGGGAAAGTCAGAAAGTATTGCAAGAAGGATTAATGCATTGTTGATTTTGGTCTTTTCCAGTTTTGTTGACAATAAGAAAAAACATTCCACGGCCTTATCCTTTAAAACGCTGACTCTCAGCTTTAATTTGAGGGTGATTACATTCACATCCAGTCAACCGTGTAGAATTTGTAGCCCTTTCAATGCATATCCCCCAGGGGTATAGGGCTACAATTCCTACTGTTCCCATAAGATTTTTTTTTAAATCCCTCAAATACCCCAAAAGCTGAAAGTCAGCACTTCAACCTCACAGTCAGTATTTCATTTGAAGTCCAATGTTCTGGAATGTAGAGTTTACTCTAATACTGTGCAGTGTGTGGAAAAAATACATTTCTGATCATATATGTGATGCAATACTGTCCATGGATAAGAGATATAAATCTGAAACATACGCTAAGTAGTTATCAGGCACTTTTACGACACAGCCATGTCTGCCAGTCTGAGTTCTGTACTGTAATAATGTTTTGCTTGTTTCTATCATGCTTACTTATTCCTGAAAGAGATTTAGGTTGAGACAGCATTTTAAATGGCTCTGTTTCTTCAAAATTTCAATCATGCTTGAAAAGAAAAAAAAAAGAGAGTTAATCTTATGTATCTTTTCCATGCGAGTACTGCTCTGAGGTGACTGTGTATCTGTTACTGCCTCCATTGTTAACTGCCATTTATGGAGTCACATTTACTGTACAGTGGGTGTTTTTATCTGTGCTCTTTGCCAAAATCGGTCTTCTATTAAAGAAAAAGTATTGATTTACAATTCACAACATTGGGTTTGTCTTCATTTCAAGCAACAAAACGTGTACGTGCGAGTGTGTGGATTTTTTTTTTCTCCAGATCAAACATTTGTGACAAAGGGATGGAAACAAGCATCTGGCACAGAAAATGCCACACAGCTTCAGTCCTTTTCAGAAAGGGAGTAGACAAAAAAAACAATTTACTTTGTAGATGTGTCTGCCACAGCTCACTCTCTATCTTTGTGAATCCTGACCTGCGGTACAGGTGCACAGAGATGAGAAAGGAGGATGAGGAAGAAGCAGTCAGGACAGTAGGCTCAGTGTGTGTGTGTGATTTAAACAGGTGAAAAACAACAGAGGCTGAGTGTGTTGCTAGTGTCAGATAAAAACATGCCATGTGCTGCATTGGACCTTCAGACAGAGCACACTGCATGCATAATAAACCACAGCTGAGCTGCCTTCATGGGCCTGAACATTCTGTCAGTTTTAATACCAAGAGACTCTCTGTCATGTATGTGTGACTAAAAGATTCAATTTAATCTTGTACTTTATATAATGAAATGGAAAAGCATTTGGCCATTTGAAAAACCAAGATAAAATCAGCACCAATGTCAATCTTCTAAGGTGACTTGTTTGATGACCTACAGCATGTAATCTGTTACACTGACCAAATAATATTGTCAGTCAGTAGTGAACATGACCTAATTGTGTGGTATAGTGACCGTATGTTAGTATTTTGCACCAGTAGCATTATGCAAATAAGTGTTTTTGAAGCTGGATACTTGAAGGAATAGCTCTGTGGGACAGTAAATGCCTCACTGAAAGCCAGCAGCTCATTAGGGCATGGTGACGATGTTTTATTGCAGGTTTTACAGACTGGAATGATGGGCAGATACATGATACAGAAATAACCACTGGTTGTGGTCAGGGAGCACCTCTAATCATATGAGAGATAAACCGCAGCCAATGTAGGATTTTTAATAAAAGGTCATATTAATCAGGTCTGCTGTCAGCCTTTGGGAAGCTCAACCCTGCACTGCATCTGCTTCCTGTCATTTTCCAAACCAGTGGAGAGAGATTCAGCGAGCAAACGTCTGAAATCTGTCAGAGGAACCAAAACCTCCAGGTAGCACCATCTGTGCTTCTTTTCATGTATTCCCACCTTTTTATCCATATTTAACACTTTAGTAGGTGGGGATTATTGGGAGAACGAACCAAACCCAAATGTGTGATTGTTTTAAAACAAGGTTCATAGTAAAGTAAAATGTGTTTGGCAGAGCTTAGCAATATGGTAAAAATAATATCTCAGTATTTTGATGATTTAGAGAAACATATGCATTTCCTCTGCTAATCAAATCAACAATGTAGACTAAGCAGTCTTTAATACCAATGGAGTCAAACAGACTACTGTAAATATTCTGTTATTACATTATTGAGCATTTTAATGAGGTTTTTCACAAAAAAGAAAAATCCAATCAGAGTCAGAATAACTTTTTGTGGTATATTTTGCACTGAGGTAAATATAGGCCGCCTTAAATGTAAATCAGGTTGTTTGCAGGTTGTGTAGCACTGCAAAGTATGGCAAAAATTGTTTCAGTCAGTCAACTCGCATGGTACAGATTATTATGTGAATGCAGAATATGTATAGCGGTGATATTTGGTGCCTAGGGTCTGACCTTGTGACTCCTCCGTAAGTGTAGCAGTGAACTCGAGCTGACTGCCTGAAGTAGCTCACAGGGTTCACTTCACAAATGACCAATACTTGAAATCATCAAATCAAAATGCACTGAGGGATAATTAAACTATATATAAAATAATATAATAAAGAGCAGCAAAACAAAATGATGGCAGTAGCATGACAGGAGATCCAAACTATTAATGACAACATGAAACTCTGGAGGAGATTGAAGGACTGAAAGGAGGGGGGAGTAGAGAGGAGATAATTGAAGCAAAAAAAGCGTGAGGTGAAGGAAGTTGGTGGAAGGGGACATGAGGGAGAAATAATGTGGGGAGCTTGAGAGAAAAGAGACGCAAAAGAACTGGATGAGAGCTTAGAGAGTGAGAGAGGCAAATGAGAAGACTCAAGATGGAGGGAAGAGACAAAGAGAGAATAGTGTTGGCAAAACAAGGGAGGAGAAAAGAAGGGGATAGGAAATAAGCCTTGGGGAACTTTCATCGAGGCTAATTATCACATCTCAGGTTCTCCATCCGTCCCTGGGTAGCACCTGCAGCCCGGCAGCTCATGATAATGCATCCTGAGTTTCCTCAACCATCCCTCTTCCACATTTCATGAAGGGTGTCAGAGTAGGGGTGGATTTGGCAAAGACAGGAAAAAGACTGCTGTCTGATCATTGCAAGGAAGATGGACGAGTTTCACCTTGAACCCCTTTAGTGTTTGTGTGATTTGTTGTACATCTATAAGCACCATAAGGATGGAGACATGGGGAAAACGCTCACAGAAGAGTGAGAGAGAGATGTAGATAAGGTGCATTAGTTCTAAGTTACAGTAGGTAAGTATTAAAGTTAGAGTAAAGGCCCGGTCACACCAGGAAGTGGTAAAGCGAAGTTTATTTGTCTTTGTAAAGTAAGTGGTTCTAGAAGTTGGTGACATAGTGACTACTTGCAGAGCTAGTTGGTGAACTACTGTAGCTGCACCCATGGGCTCATCTCTTTTGTTGGGCTGTGACAGCCTGCGATGGGCTATGGCTTATGGGAAATGCTGTTCATTAAAAGCCGCTAAAAACAGGTAAACAATGATATTAGATTGTTTTTCAAATTACCATCATTATCTAGACTCTTGTGAACCACATGATATACTGTTTATGTACTATGTTCCAAGGCTGGATTTTTATTGTTATAAATAAAATTATGTTATTTCTGTTATTGCAAATGTCATGTGTAGGTTTTTTTGACATGGAACAGAACCCGGGAGTTATGGTTTCACTTCAGCTCTCTATAGCTCTCCAAGCTTCCGTCCGTGTTTTCTCTGTAATGGGCCGTTTACTCCACCCAAAATTTTATTCTCAGGATTTCATTCAAAAAAGAGATACTGAAGCGAGAAAAAAGCTGTCAGAGCTAGCGAGCTTGATAATGAGGCCAGTATGCTTCTCCAGAAGTTATTGTCAGATGGCTGAACAGCCTCAGAACATGCATCTACATTTGGGTGCAAGATTATTAAGTATGTCTGTGCATTAATGCTGGCTTAAGTGTGTTAATATCCATGACTAAGTAATTGTGTGTGCTCTCTGTACTGCAAAATGTGTATGTGATTGGTGTGTGTGTGTGTGTGTGTGTGTGTGTGTGTGTGTGTGTGTGTGAGAGAGAGAGAGAGAGAGAGAGAGAGAGAGAGAGAGAGAGAGAGAGCTGAGGCAGGTGGGGGAGAGCTGAGTGGAGTCTTGGATCCTGGGAGGCGTCCCTCCAGAGAAGGAAACTGAAGGACTATCATTTCACTGTCATCAGCATCATCGCCTTGAGGACATAATCACCGGCCAGGAGCACCACCACCACCCCCCGCTCTCCACTACACACACACACACACATACATACACACAGTTCCTACTCTGGAGGGTTACAACAATATATATATTCAGATTTGCTGGTTTCAACGGAGGTCCTGAAAGGCAGGCAAGAATTTTTTTTTTTTCTGGTGATCCATTTTCTAACTCTGATCAAAATAGTTTTCTCTTCTGTGTTTACTTAAGAACGGGTTAAAAAAAATATTTCCCAGGATAAAGTTCAGGGTTCCTTTGAAAAAGTATTTCATCTGTGAAACAGACAGAAAATAAATTTCATCTGTGAAAGCCCTGAAAGGCAAGTGAGAAATGTTTCTTTTTCAGGCTAATTTTTCTACGTTTTTACGTGAGAATACAGTTATCAGTATATCTTTATGGACTATATGGACTGATGCCAAATTGACAAGAAGACTATCGACGTATGATGCCCTTTATGTTGTGTTTCTAGAGTTAAGTGTTTTTTTACGGACAAGTAAGTAATTGTTAATGTTATATTTCTTAAAGGGAGCTTGGCGGAGAGCGCATTATTATTATTAACTGAGAATTATTAACCTGAATACACATCAAAGTCCACTCTCGATCTAATTACGTTCATATTTCAGATGTAACAACTTCACAATGTACAGCAAGACAAGTCTACAGCCATGCTAGCGGCTCTGTGAGGCTCTGAACATTTGCTTATTTGCACTAAACACAAAGTACAGATGAGGCTAATGCTCACAACAGGAAGTGATGAATTAGAACTTACAAACTCACAATACACACCCTCTTCATCAGCAATGTTCTCTATTCCTTTTGGTGTCACGCAGATCATTATTCCTTTTTCAAAATGACATCTAACTAACACAAGAAGATGTAGCTTTAGATTTCCTTGTCCTACAGCCTGTCATCTTTTGACCCAGAGATACACAACAATCAGTGCACATCATCTTTACTGTCAGTTGATCACTGACACACAGACCAGCATTAGCATGAACATCGCTGCAAAGCCAGAGAGCTGCATCAGTACAGACCTGCCAGATATAATATCCTTGTCCAGTGATCACAACGAGGAACAAGCCACCAATTCACCTATTTACACCGCCACCCTTGTTGCCTTTAGACCCATACAACCAAGTTCCAGTGTATTTTCGTGCTATGAAGGGCAAATGGTATACTGCTACTGTTGAAGGAATTTAAGAAAAACAATTTGTTGTTTGACAACAACTGAAAACTTTACTGGTAGCAGTTTTGGCTTAGTGTACATAGTAGTGACAAATAACAGAGGGAGTTCCCTGGAGGTGTGGCGGGGCTGATAAAGAATAGAGCTAAATGTCAGGAAGACAAACTGCTGCATGCTCTGTGACACCACTGAAGCATCTGTGATTAACATGATGGCACTGCAAACGTGCAAACTTCAAATATCATCACTGTTGGGCAAAAAGCTTCCTGCTGCATCTCCTGTTTTGTTTTTTAGCCTGGTGACAATGTTTTGAAACGGTTTTGAATTTGTATTAGTGTAAAGACTGGAAACAGTAAGCCTTGTGACTTCCTGGAGTCTCCTCTAGTTGGACGGAGTCAAACTAGCTGTTTCCCCCTACTTCCAGTTTTTATGCTAAGCTAAGCTAATCAGCTCCAATTGTATCTTCATATTTAGCATAATATCATGAGTGGTATCAATCTTCTCATTTAACTCTCAGCAAGAAATCAAATGTGTGTTTCCCATGTCAAACTATTCCTTTAAATTCAGCTCTCGGCTTTTAATGAGTCCCGTCTTACTTACTATACCTCCCAATGATCTATTGTTTATTACACAAAAAAACCCATTAAATACCTCATTATAAAAACAACTGTATACATCATGATAAAGGCTGGTAAAGGAATGGGGCAAACAGCAGCTGTCCCCTTCATACAATTATAAATACATAAAAATGCAGCGACTGAAGCCAAGCCAATTACATTAATCAAAAGCTTTCAGTGGGTTTATGGAAATGCATCATGCCTGCTGACAGTTACCACTGTGACTAATGCAACACAGCACTTAACTGTGCAGAAACTGACTGAGAGGAGGCCATCTCCTGCTGCTGTCAGGTAAAACCCACAGGTCTCATATTTTGGTGATTCTTTTATTCATTTGCATTGTAATTCCAGGGATTACATGGTGCTCGATGGGATGAAAAAAATGCACAGACCTGGGTTTATGAAGCCAATTGCAGATATCAGGTGCTCAGCAGAAGCACCTCTTAAAGAGTCAAGCTCTGTGGTCTTATTGACTTGTTCACTTGTGTGTAATGCTTTCAACAATTCAGAGTGCTTGGGTGAATTTTAAAATAAGGAGAAAGAGTGTGTGCTGCTACAGCAGGATAGTAAAGGTCAAATCTGGTGCATCAACTGGGAGACGTAAATGGGAAGCTTGGTGACTTTCTAACAGCAATGGCCCAAATATTTTGTTTAGATATTAAAGTAGTGGAAGAAGTACTCCTATCCTTAGGTGAAATTACCAGTACAACAACGTAATAATTCTCCATTACAAGTAAAAGACCTTTATTCAAAATTCTACTTAACTATAACTACAACAGTATTATCAGATAAATGTATCAAAAGAAAAAGTACTGATTCTGCAGAAAAACGGTCTCTGTGACTGATATATTATTGCATAAGAAAGTATTTTACTGTTTACTGGGGGGGGCACCATTTTGTATCCATAGTTCCATGTTTGCTTTTGTGTGAAATATTGGATACATTTCACTCTTTTAAAAAATCATAAATGAGACGTTTAGAGGGGAAATCTCTCTGGAACAATCATGCACAGTAGCTGATGGACATCTGAAATGTGACAAGAGGCCCAAATGAGACGCTGCTTTTTTGTAAGGGGTCAAAAGGCAAAAAAGTTGGGAACAACTAGTTTAATATTTAAAAATGTATTTTTAATTTTATAAGCCTATGTGTTTTTATGTAAAATCTGTAAAGTAGTAACTATAGGACCTAGTTATTTAAAAACTGTAGTGGAATAAAAAGAACCTCAAAAAGTACAGTACTGGAGTTACTTTCGACCACTGGAGATTTATGATTAACAAGAGATCGGAAGTACTTGACTTGAGTCTTGTTGATAATGATCTGTAAATAACTGTACGGTTGTATGGTTATCATTTCCAGACTCAGACTCTCCCTTATCTTTTAACACATCACGTTGAGCGCCTTCCAGCCAAGGGGTGTACTACGAATGAAGCAAGTTCAACATAGCCAGGCTTTCTTTGCATGAGCTGGCTCGAGAAACCCTAAAGCCCCAATCAGAGATAACAAGTATCAATCAACTTAATTTGTTTTGTACACGTTCCCATAAAAGAGGGCGTTTGAGCATCATTTGACTCTTCTTCCACACACAATGGACCAGCCTCGTCTCCTAGAAATTGCATTGATATGCAACTAATTTCCAACAGTAAATATGTTTTGAGGGAAACGTAATTGCTGTCTGGATTATACCGATCGCATGGCGCCTATTTCAGTCAAGACCATTCCTCTTGTCGTTATAATGGAGAGCTATGAAGAATAGTCCTATAAAACTGTTGTTGCAAATATGGCAAGAGAGGAATGCTGCCAGAATAAGTTCATATGTTTATTTTGCCACTCTTGCACTCTCAATGCCTCCTATTTATTTCTAACATGGCAGCTGCACATTTAGAGCTCTGAAACTTTAAACTTGATACAGCAGATTTAAACATTATACTCAAGAAGTGCATTTAGGTCTGACACTGTCCCATAATGAAGGAGACACTTCATTATGGGACAGTGTCAAATACAGCTGAAATGGATTTTATTGATTGAATATTATCTGTGATAAAAACCAACAGAAAAACCATCAGTTTTCGGTATTCTATTAGCTGCATTACCAGCGGTGTAAAACAGACCTGGCAGCTGATCAGGACGAAGCATCAAAACATCATTCAAAGTGGTCTGTAGCTGCTGAGCCTTCATCATTGTATTAGTGTACGGATGATCTGCTGTGTAACATTTGTTATTACAGAAGTTTGTATATGCGATGTGTTAGTAAGAATTTGTGGACTTTAGGTTTTTGTAAGTAATCATGGCAACACACACATATTATTCGTCTGATAGATGATATTTGCTACCATTATTTATTATGCACCTGAAGATGTGTAACAATCAAAATCAATCAATTAACCAATCTAATGTGACAATCCCTGCCCTTATCCCTGCCAATCTGTTTTTGTCTACCTGTTTTTCAACTATCTGGTGTGTGGGGCAACTTGGAACACCTGGGCCTGGTGTTCCCAGTCTATAAAGCCCTGGCTGTTACCATCACTCTCTCTCCTTCCCTGCAGCCAGCCTTAGTTCCTCTTTGGTTCTTTCCTTTCCTTTTACTTTCTCTCCATGTGTTTTTTGCACTTTTATGTATTTAATTAATCTCAGTTTGTTTAATAAATTACTTTGTTTAACTTTTGAAACCAGTGTGTCTTCCACTTTCACATCATTGCCTTATGAGCCAGGTTGTGACGCTAACTATCCATATCCAACTAAAAACGGATGAATCATATTTATGTTCTAAGAGCGAGACAAGTCTTCAGAAGCTCTCACTCCTTCACCCATAACAGATCATTCAGTGGTTGAACTGATCAGGGAGGGATCACATAAATGCTAAGAGTACGGTGCGCCTTGTATGTGACATGTCTTGAAATTGGGGTCGCTTTTCCTGTCACTTTGATGAGACGGGGACAACAACAGCTAATTTCAGTGAAATCATTATGGAAAAATTTCATGGTACAGCATACCATTCCTAATGTTTCTGTGTGTTTGTCCCCTGTTGGTTCTCCCTCTGAGTTTGTATATATGTGTGTGTGTGTGTGTGTGTGTGTGTGTGTGTGTGTGTGGCTGGTGGGGCGCGGCCTCCCAAGGAACCTCCAATCAGGAAATAACACACCTGCTACTCTCCTGCTGTTACTCACCTGACCTCCATCAACTAATCAACCATCAGTTTATTTACGTGGCATAGAAGCTCAGACTCTACTTGTACGCTGCGAAAGATTATCTTTCGTGCGTGCGTTGAAACCCTGACTAATTCTCTGAATTCCTGATTCCAGGCTCACCTCACCTACCGACCTGTCTCCAACCTTTACCGGCTCCACCAATCACTCGTCAGCCTAGTCTACCGGCTCCTGGCGTTTCCCTCTACACTGGTGTCTCTTTGAGTTTTATAATAAACTCCATCTCTCTCTGTGTCAGTCATGCATTTTCATCCAGAACCTCTGTGGAACATAACAAAGAAGTGTTGCACTTATAAAACATTGTGTTTTTCTGAATACCCACAATCATTACTTAGCTAGATAAATACACATTTTTAATATTTCTCAAATTAGCCACATTTTGTCTGAGCTGTTATGGAGACTTTGACTTTGACTTTGACTCAACTCAAAAACTGTGACTCAGTTTGCATACTATCACTTCTGAACATCTCCGGGGTTAACATGTTAGCTCCACTCAAATTTTTGATCCTTTCAAACATTTAGTTCTTTATGGGACTGTATCATAAAAGTATGATATACCACAGTGAAACAATCTGAAGGCTGTTTCTCAGGAGCAGAAAGGACAAGAAAATGGCCAAAAATCTCTCAGTAATTATAAATATGAATCATGTTTTTTATTAAGAATAATGGGAGAGAGAGAGAGAGAGATCTTATTTAGGATATTCCTTTTGGTAATTTTAGTAATGAGTGGTCATCAGTCTGAACAGCATGCCTGTGATGAAGCAAAAATTTTGAGTCACCCAAAGACAAAGAAAATTCCCCACACATGTTGCTGTTTTTTGTAGCAGATACAGGAAGACTGCCCTCACTGGGCATTGTTCTCCAAGTCTACACTGGCAGACTTCCAAGCAGTAGAAAACTGATAATTGATAGTACAAAATTGTGCTTCAATAAGCCAGTTAAATAATAATTTTACATTTGCCATGCTAAACAAACTGTAGGGTGTTTGTGGGTTAACCCCCTTTCCAACAGGGGAATTAGGAGAGGCCAGTTTGACAATTTTTCCAACTTCCCAAAATAGACATTCCGACAAGCATGCCCACTTTACGCAGCGATTGGCCAGGTGTGCTGAGGTGTAAAAGTAGACAGGGTCGGGCTTTCTTCATTCATTCTTTAAGCAACTACGTCCATCACTTTTCACATGTGAAATTGAGTGCAACACCAGGAATGCCTTCGAAAAAAGAGACTTTATGAAAGTGTGTACAGTTATCAGCATATACAGTATATATGATTCATTGCAAAAGACACAGAATTCCTGGAGAGATGTAGTGGAGGAAGTTGGATACAGCCAGGAGGAGGTATATGGCAAGCTTTTCACCCTGCCTTTGAGTGTGGCTATTCAAAACAGGTACAGTATAAACACTTTTGCCTTTACACGTGGTCAGACGACACCTTACTAAGTTCTTCTGAAGCATAATGAGGCCTTTACAATATAACACAGTCCATCAACACCACAAACAATAACCTCAAAAAGCATAAAGGAACAGTTCACCCCAAAATCAAAAATACATATTTTTCCTCTTACCTGTAGTGCTATTTATCCATCTAAATTGTTTTAGTGTGAGTTGCCGAGTTTTGGAGATATCGGCCGTAGAGATGTCTGCATTATTTTAATATGATGGGACTATATAGAACATGGCTTGTGGTGCTCAAAGCAAAACGGCAATGTCTCTTTACAGAAATCATGACCCGGTTACTCAAGATAATCCACAGACCTTGTTGTGAGCAGTTTCATGTAGGAACTATCAGTAGAAATATAATAGTCCCTACATGAAACTGCTCACAACAAATCTGTGGATTATCTTGAGTAACCAGGTCATGATTTCTGGAAAGAGATATTGCTGTTTAGTTTATATTTTTGGTGAACGGTGATCTGAACGTATCCGTTTGCAACTAATGAACGTGAATGCCGTTAACTCCTGCGAGAGTTAACAACACTCACGCACTGTTTTATGGCACCCAGCATGCCTGTGTTTTAGGTCACAGATATTTGAAACGACACATCAAGCTGAAGCATCCGACCAGTCCTGGGGAATATCTGCAAGTGAATGATGATCACAAGAAATGAACGTGAACTAGTTAATTTTTTGGTACTGTGAACTGAAAATTCTAAATTGTGAACTTTGAACGTGAACTAGTGCATTTTAATGTGAGTACTGACCTTTGAGCTAGCTCTTGTGAAGTGTGAACTTGCAGCCAATGCATATGCAGAGATATAGATGTAGTTTTTTTCAAGTATTTTTAGTTTTAGTTTAGTTACACAACTAAAATGTCAGCAAAAAGTTAGTGAAACTCTTTCATTCTCAGGCGACTGACATTGTCATTGTGTACGTTATGTGTAGCAGGTACTATTTTTTGGGTTAAAATCAATCCCTATTTGCCAGTCATGTCTAACCCAACAACAGCCAATCGTAATAGCCTGTTTTCTCTGACAGCTGTGACAGACAAGTGTATTGTGTCACTATTTGAAAGAGATGAAGAATTTCACTAATGAGAGAGAAGATTGACGTGCTGAGTCAATATAGCTCTCAAAAACTGACAGCCAGCAGCCAAGAGGATGTGGTGCTGACACCCTGATGTCCAGTTTCAGAGGGATCGCTGAAAAAGACTTACTGAACACACAACTTATAGAACCTATCCAGGAAGAAGCTTCAGAGGATCCATGTTGATACCAGTCAAAGTCTCGATTCCTGATCAACATCCAGCCTGTGGATCATGTGGGCAAGCAAGAGTGCACCCCACTGGAGTATAAATAATTCAATTCAAGGCAACATTACTCCAACTGTCAACCCATATTTTCTCACATTCCTACAGTAAGTGCAGAGCCAAGGCCAAGGCAGCAAGGTATACAGAAAGTTATGTAAAGTTCTGCTCATAGTAGAGCAGCTGGGATCCTTCGGACAAGCAGTATTTTCTCTTTGTCAGCATGATTTCATGCTACGAGCAAGTCGTCAGACATACAGCAGCCTAAGAGCTATGTTTCTTTTCTGTGACCCAGGAACAGATAATGCTCACTGTTAACTCAGCTTTATATCACATACTTTATTATGTGCACTGATAAGTTTCCTAGTGCTGTAACACCAATGGTGTCCATTTGAAGAACAAAATGAAGACTTTGGAGTGGCTTAGTCAAATTCCTGACCTGAAGATGCTGTGGCATGACCTTAAAAAGGCAGTTCATGCTCGAAAACCCTCCAATGTGGCTGAATTACAACAATTCTGCAATGACAAGTGGGCCAAGTAGGTTTGGATTTTGTTTTCCCTTAATAATAACAACCTTCATTTAAAAACTGCATTTTGTGTTTACTTGTATTATCTTTGACTAGTATTTAAATTTGTTTGATGATCTGAAACATTTAAGTGTGACAAATATGCAAAAAATAAGAAATCAGGAAGGGGGCAAACACTTTTTCACACCACTGTAAGGACATAAAATAAAATTTTACAATCATGTAAGCGTTCTCCACCCGCACTTCCTACCTACACATCTTGACTCCATCATGCACAAGTCAAGGGGGCAGATGAGGTTTGATTCTGGCAGTGAAAGGGCGGGGAGGTTAGCATAGCCAAGGCTTCATCATTTCACAGTGTGTCGCTCATAAAAACGTTTCTCTCATTGTTTGTGAATTATACTGCCATACCAGGTGATTTGTCAGCCAGGCCGTAATGTCAAACAAGCAGAATGCTGTTAATCTCCAGTTATAAATATTTTTACGTTGGCCTTGGAACAAGCATTTGACCATGCTGCTGGAAATGTGCTACTGTGAGCTGGGAGTAATCCAGCAGTAAATATCCAGGCCTACATCACTAAATATTTGAAAACTTCTTTCTCCTTCTCTTGTTTTATGCCTGCTAGCTGCTAGATTTGAGTTTCCACCTAAGAAGGGATATAGAGGAGAATAAACCCACCCAAGCCTACCTACACATTTAGCCAGACTAAATACTAAGTATTGTTAATTTACCATTCACTAAATTTGACAAACAATGAACGGTGTGCATGCAGCTCTAGTAAGAGTGATACTTGTTAGTAGATGGAGTTTTCAAGCCACTCACAGAGTTGCATTAGCATTGTGTTACACTACCTAAAGCTACAGGATGGGACAACACCAAGCAGCAACCTTTAAAAAAGGAACAACAGAGGGAGACACAGGGAGACTGAAGCCACATGGCTGCCACCTTGTACCCATCATACATTCTCTTGTCATCTCCTTGTTTTCCCCACATCCCTCCGTCCCCCTCCACCTACAAATTCAGATTAGAAAGCAGTGATGAGCTCTGCAGAGATTTGCTGGACATGACAGATGCAACTTTTTCTTTTTTTTTTGTTTGTTTGTTTCTTTCTTCTTCAGCCTATTGTCAGAAGTAGCTGCTCTAGTATTCTGTGCTCAGTGTTTGCATGTCTCAATCTTTTCAGAATTCAAAGAGCATCTGTTGAAAACATGGGTGTCTTTGCTGCAGAGTGAGTCAGAGCTCCCCAGGAAGCCTTGTCAAAACACAAGCTTTTTATTGTTTCTTGTCATAGTAATTTCCTCTGTTCCAGTTGCCTCTGATTGCTTCGCCACCAGATGAGCAGCTGGCTCCAAATGTCAACATCTTGCACAAAGGGGTTGTAAGAAATTGACTACATTCACTACAAAGACAATAGGAAAAGCACATAAGAACACCATACTGATCTACCATTTCAGATTTTCCAATTCCTATTTTTGATTTTTAAGACAAAGCTAGGGTCATGTACACATACACAAAATGAGAATTTGAAAGTTGTAGTGAAGACATACAGTACTGACAGACCCTAATTAGATATCAGATCATTATTTCTTTCCAAATTAAAGCAGTGGTTTGTAATTCATGTATCATTTACACTACATTGATTATTTAGATAGTTCTGGCACACGAGAGCATTGTGGGCTTTTTGTCAAATGATTACAAAAGAGCCTCCAGTACATGTGACTAAGTGTTCTAGCCAACAGGTTTGATTCAGTGACATCTGCAGGGGTGCAGAACATCATAGTTGTTTATGTTCCTCTGTGGACGGCCATTCAGCCCAACAATACACAAACAAAGCAGAAACAGTAAATACAAAAAAAAATGTATGAGGAGAAGCTTGCTATTTTCCATCACATTTGATTACAAATGTGCACTGGTAGCTGGCTTCCAGCTTGGCTCCTTCCACTTATCTCGTGGACAACCTGCCAGCTCATTACTATGCTGCATTTTGTTTTTGATTTTTCATGCCAAAACAAATAAATATTTAGTGTTTCCTCATAGACTTTTGTTCTATTCCAGAGACAGAGAAACGGGTGGTTTTCTGACTGATTAGACCTCCACTGAGTGACGATGGGAGGAGGTATAGAGGGAATTATGTGAGGTCACCATAAATGTTGTAACCTTAAAGGCCCTACACACCCATGTTCAACCCATACAGGTGTTTTACACTTATTTTCCTGATTTGATGTCTCTTCCAGATTGTGTCGCCGTGTACAGACTGTGCTTGACTGACATCTCCTATTCTCCCTCTTGTACCTGTTATGGTGAGACCTTCCCTGCCTTTGTAGGCAGGTACCCAAAAAAAAGCTAAAAAAAATAAGCTCCACAGGGAACCTTTAAATTTGGTGTGTGTGACATAACATAATTGTCCAGGGCTGAGTGTGGGCCAGCTTCTTTCAAGGGCCAATGTGACCATACTTTAAGCAAGCACAGACTGTACATGCCCATTACCCACACAGTCCTGAGAAGAACAAAATTATTAAACACACCTGTGGTGGTGGAGTTGAAAAGGGTCAGGGATATTTATTTGAAGGGGACCTATTATGCTTTTCCTTATTTACTGTCATATATAAAATGGTACAATGTCAGATGTTCATATTAAACGTGGCCAAAGTTTCAAATAATAGAGGTAAACATATGTAAAAGTAATCCCTGTGAGCAGAAAGGTGCTAAGCTAATACTAGGTTTCCAACATTTCTTTTTCTTCTTTGTTCTCATGCGGTCATCTGCTTAAGGCACAGCACGTCCACGAAGTACAGGGACGCGCCCATCCACTCACTCAGTCTCTTCAGTATTCGGCCACTCTGCTCATAGCACTTTCTTCAGCACTGGCACTGTGGAGATAGTGTAGTCTTGCACAGCCAGACCTAAGTTTTTGGAGGTTGTTCAGAAAGTGCTGTTTTGGATGTGAAGGAAAGTTAGTTTGTTTCTTGATGGACAGATGGCTTTACTTATTGCTAAAGCTACCACTAACTACTGTTAACGGTAGCTAGAGGTCCCATTAGCTAGCTGACTCTGCCCGGACTGTATAAACTCCATAAAATATGATGGAGTTTCAGCAAATCAGTGAATAAATAAAGTTATAAAAAAGTTGTGTGTTTTTGTACAAGAATCAGTGATGCACCAAGCAGATCTGCCAGGCCAAGCATGTCTGGTACCTACACTCTGTTCTTCCCGGCGGCATCTACCGTTCTGATAAACAGTAAATTCATCAAGTTCAGTGCCCCATATTGCGATTTTCCAAGATAAGATTTAAGTTAAAGCTGTCATATGCCATCGAGCACACCGGCAAGAGGATGAGGCAATGTGGGTTCATTGCACTGGGTGCTGCCCCTCGGCAGGCATCCCGGAAGTTAGCCAATCAGAACAAAGTGAGCTTTTAGGTAGGGGTGCCTTACAGGGACAGGAACTAAAATAGCTTGTTTCAGAGGATGAACTGAGGGGCTGCACAAAGGTCCGGTATAAGATAAATAAGGATTTCTTTTTTCTTTTAACTGAATCTGTTAGATTTTAGTGTTAAGCCGGGCAACAGGGAGAGGACCCAAAAACAGACAGCAGGCAGAGCAGGTTCAGTTCAACAGTTTTTTAATGAAATGTACAAGGCTTACGCAGGTTACAGGTAGGCAGTGGTCACAACCAGGTAAGCAGTCCAAAGGAGGCAAACAAGTCCAAAAACAGAGCCAGCAAAGTCCAAAATCCAAAGGGTCAGGATGGGTCAGGATGCTTAACACAAGTGCAAAGACTAAATACACTCAGGTAGGGGAGCCACCAAGACACAGGTGGAACCAATAAGGGCAAGCAAACTAATCACAAGCAGGAAGCAAAACTACGCAAGATACAAGAGGGAGAACTCTTACCAAAACAGGAAATAACAGAACACAAACTCAAAACCATCACAGTATCATGCAAAGTTACTCTAGTGGAATCCCAAAATACAAATATAGGGCCAGAAATGAGCGTAATAGTTCCCTTTAAAGAGAAAATTGCGTGTTGTAATGCTTTTCTTGTACTCAATGACTTTCAACCTGTCTTTTCTGCTTTTATCTCAGTAAGTGGTTTTCTGCATTTTCAGGATTCAACATGCATTGCTGTCTGCCACAGTTTCTTTTTTGTTACTACCAATGGGAGGTGTCAAAGTCCCAATTTTACAATTAGTAGCTTTAACTGTTTGCAAGTGTAGTGTAACAAAAAGTTAGAGTAATCAGACAGATAAAAATTGATTAGAAAACATCCATCTTTCTTCCTTTTTCTTCTTCAGTCGACTTAAAATCCCTGCGAAATGCGATCCTAACACGTCATGTAATGTGTTATTCATGGATTACAGATTTTCCACAAACTGTATTGCCAACAGGGTGAGGCTGAAGTCGATTGCATTATGAAATGAATTTATTTCAAGAGCTGTCTTCAATCAAGATGAATTATCTTGTCGCTAATGGTGTGATCATGATTCTTCTCATTGCATTGTAGAAATAAGAGACAAAAGACAAAATGCCATTTTAAGATGGATGTTCTTTCCATCATTAAGGAGTTTTCCCCAGTGATTGACCTTTTTAATCAAAACACAAGATGACTGTTTTAGCAGATGAGCAACAGACATATAATATTCAGTGTTATGATTTGTGTTAATTTATGGATTCAAACAGCCCTCCTGCTACTAGCAGCCAACCCTCTGTGTGTGTTGAAAATGAGAATGCACTCTTCAACCTACCATATCAAATATGAGTTAATGATTTCAGAGTCACTTAGATGCCTTTTGTCTGTGCCTATTATTACCATTTTATCAACCACACATCAAGTGCTGATTTGCTTCAGCACACACATATCATCTAATCAGAAAATGAGTTTGGGGTTTTGTGCCTTGTGTAAGCTGAACAAGGCCAAACCCTGAGAATCAGACAGAAATACATTGAGATGGATTCAATGAAAGGACTAGGATTAATTCAATGGATTTGTTCAAGTTCAAGTTTAATGCCCATTCGTTCTTTGTTTGGAGTTACAAAATGGTCATTTGTCTTCACAAAGGATTGGCTGCTTTTTTGTTTCTAAGAAGGTGTCATTTTTGATGTAAAAGTATTTTCACACTGCTCCCTTGCACGTTTGTGGCACGCCCACTCTTTTGTCTGTCTCAAGCTGATAATATATTCTCTTGCCCACCATAATCTTTACACCAAATCGGCTACTGCTTTTTAGAGGCAGGGTATTTTTCATGCAAAACTGATCCTTGCATATTGTGTAAATCTTTTAAAAACTAGCAGATTGTGCACTCAATCACAAATACCATCTCTCATCCCATTACCTAAAAGTTTTTTGTATCCATTGGAGAGTTTGGTATATTGCTATCGTCACACATAAGAACAACAATCAGCTAGTAATGTTGCACCATGCTGTGATTGAAAATCCTGCTGAGTTTGTACCAATTATGTTAATTAATTCATTAATTAATGGTATTAAAGGATTATTGTTTCCTAATCCACAGATGATGTTACAAGCCACCAACAGTTGAAATCAGTTATGCAATATGTCAGATATCCATACTGCCTAAACAAATCTTCAAATTAAAGCAGCAATAATTGATTTTTTGACAAAAAATCTGTCAAGCGCAACTAAACAATTTCATTGGTCGCACTGGTGCACTTGAAATTTAGCAGGCCTGATTAAAAAAAGATGGAAAAACATATTTATTAACAAACACCAACTAGGTGTGCATTGGTGATGTGCAAATCAGATCTGTAGTTGTAAACTTGACAAGACAGGCAGCGGAAACAGAACTTTTAGCATCTGAAATACATTTTTTAGACAGCTCTGATGGTGCTCAGGATTTATCAGGAGGACGGATGCTTTACTCCAAACAATTTCACTATATGACCCTGGACTGTGTGTGTGAACTTTTGGATGTGTAGAAGAACACACAAATTAAATAACATTAGATCCTGACCAATCCTGTCGGGAGATTTGAGTAATCAATGAAGTTACGCTGCTGCCTCGTGAGTAAATGCACAGTGTCTCTCTTAACCTGATCCGCGGATTATCCGCAGGCCCTGCAGATATTACTCCGATCTATGCATCACTACTGGGAACAGTTCTTTTGCTGTTGGAGCATCGACGTACCGAAATGAAACCTTTAAAAAGCACAATGTCTCAAATAAACACATCCTGTGCCATGACAGGTGTGTGGCCAGCAGAGCAGCCCCCCTTCCCGCAGCATTTCAGCGCTAGGCAGTATCAAACCGAAGCAGTGAGGAGTCAAATGATAGTAAAATTTAACACTGCTCATTACATAGCCAAAGAAGAGCTACCTTTTACTAAATTTAAGTCCATTAAAAAACATTTATCAGCACCTTTATTCCTGTTCACAATCATTTACACATGTTTAGAAATTACCAATGTGTATGGGAAATGACAAAAAAAGGTAACGCTCTGTAGCACACTTTGGCTACCGTGAGTACCCTGGCAGAACACTTACAACCACTCTCAGTTCTTAAGGCAACGTACTTTATTTTTCTCCATCCTTAAACACACACACACACACACACACACTGTTCACACACTGAAGTTTGTCCGGCTTGTTGGGGTTGCTCGAGTTCCTCTGGTACTGCTATGTGCCAAGGTTCTTCATTGCTCTGTCTGGCTTGTTCCGGCGTTGTGTGGGTCCTCAGGTCCAGCACGCGATGCTGCTCACCTGAGCCACTCCCCTAACCATGCCCACCTCCACACGTAAGCCTACATTGTCTTTAATGTGATTATTGTACGTTAAAATAGAAGGACTTCAGTGTGTTATCACTCCCGATTTTCTGTTGTAGCTGCAGGTGAAAGTCATATACACACGCAGTACTAAGAGTAGTTTGTAAGAGCCAATATTATTTAACTGTAGTGTGAACAGTTTGCTTCTGCTCCTGAATGACACCGTAGTGCAAGTGTGGTTATAATTTAAAGGGAAAGTTGTAACTGTAGAAGCTTGCATGGTCAATACAAAATGGCATCACACCCAGACATACAGGCTAAAGAGTTTGTCCTTGACTCTGACATGGACATTGAATCTCTCCCAATACACACTGTTCCTCAAGGTATGACTTCAGGCCTTGAACTACAGGTTCAGGACCTACACGCGGAGGTTGAAGACTGCAGGAATGTCTACAGGGCTGCCTGGACCTGCAGCTCATTATGCTCGGGCACTGGGAACAACATAATAAAAGAGACCCTGATATCCCTGCAGCCCAACAAACAATCCCAATCTTCATGGCTGCTTCCATTCGCACCTGCTAAAACCAAGGCGGGACCCCCATCCCTGGATGCGAGACTCTACTCTGGAGCTCAGGCTGGACACTCAGACTTCTACCTAAAGCCACATTCACTCAAACTTTGCAACACATCACACACAGGATGATCGCTGCTTCATAACATCATCCTAAGCTGTAACCCCCTGTGTTACTGTTACTGGTGGACTGGTTACAGGCTGTCAACACTTACAGATCCTCAATGAACCTAACCGATGTTCAGATTCTGAATAAACTGCAACATTTCCTTGCAAAGGAGCCTAGCAAATGGTTTTAAGCGCTCAGTTCATTTGTTGTCACTTGGATACAATTCTGCCAGCTCTTCAGAACGTTTTTTCTGCAATCTCACAACCAATAATGTGTGCTATGAGGCATTCTCGACCGTGTTCAAGCACTGGATGAGCCCCTGCCAACATTCGTGGCCCATATGCTGAGTGAATTTAACAAATTAAGGAGTCCACCACCAGAGCACGAGCAAACTGAACTGATATGCAAGGACTCTTTGGACACTAGCTGAGCCTCACCCACTAGCCGCACCCTCACAAGAGGAGCGTATGCTAATCCACGTGGAGGACACTGATTTTCAGGCTCCCTAGAACACATCCCTGAGAACCAAAGTGAACTTTGGACTAACATTGTGTCTCTGGATGCTACTCTCGACACGGGTGCTTCACTTTCAGCTGTACGAGCAGACCTCATCTGAGTGAATGGCACCTATCCAAACAAAACACATCAGTGGGAGGGTCCACCTGTGAACCTTGCAGACAATGCTCCCTGCATCCCGGACGGTGTCACTTGGCTGTCAGTCAGCTTCATGAACAAGCGCTTCTACCAGCGTTTTGCCATAATTTGCAATCTGTCATTCCGGGAATGGATTTTATGACCAATATCCATCCACATCCCCTCCAGAACTGTTTTCATGGATGACATCCCTTGTGGAGCCATCATGTTCCTGGACACCCTACAATCCACTCTCATGGCAAAAATTGCTGAGGCGAACCTTGAGGAAGGACAGAGAGCGGCCCTGTTCTGTCTTCTCACCCAGTTTGACAACATGTTTTTATGTATTTTATATATTTTATCATTTATTTCTCTGAGGGCTCTATAAATACATTTTTATTATCATTATTATTATTCTGTTTGCATCCATTATTTGTAATCATGAACTGTAGTAAATTATCCATCCTCACATTCATCTCTGTCACCAGATTGGCAGCTAGCCAGGGTGTATTTCTTTCTACTATGGTGTATTAGTATTGAGTGCTGTGTTTTTTACAGTAATTTCCCTCAGTATGAATCGTGCTTGCCCAAAACGAAATGCTGTGGGGCAGCCATCCATCTTCAACAAGCTCCCCCGACCAACTCTCTCAAGACCTCTTCAATTATGTATTGAAGAGGGACTCTCAAAGAGAGCAGATAGCATCAAAAATGTGTAAATGTGTGCGTTTGGGTCCTTTGGGTGTGTGTTTGTAGAGCAGTTGCCACGGGTCCTATCTAATACACCCCAAGAGTTTTATCTCAGCCCAGCATATCTCCTGTAAACATGAGACCGTAGTAAAGTCTGTATTGTTGTACTAAATTTGTGCGACTTGCTGCATCATCCAAATATTTTCATGGGACACTAAATTGAGGCCTGTTCACAGCATGCTGAAAAACAACTTGCCTTTGCTGGCGCAAACAGATAGCAGTTGTCGTAAATCACTAGACTTAACTGTGTAAATAAAGCTTGTAAATAAACTGTGTAACTGTGTAAATAAAGCTTTGGACATATTTCATGCCTCCAACGTCCACTGACTCCTGGTCGATGACCTTTGATCCCTTCCTTGTCGATGCTGTGACTGGTTTTGGTCTGGTGTTCAGAGATGGATGATGTTGTCTGTTTCCAGAGTTCATTCAGTCGCTTGTCCAGTGTCCAAGCAGTTTCACCAGTTTAGTTTAATTGGTACAATGTTGTATAATTTTAAACATATGAAAAGATTTAAGATGGTGTACTGCTATATAAACCTTAATATGTTGATGGAATATTAGTTTTCACATAACACATTAGAAATCAAGCATGTAGAGGGGAATTAGCACTTGCCAAATGTATTCAATTCAAAACATTTAGCACCAATTCATAACAGAAGTTATCTTATTGCACTTTTCTTATAGAGCAGGTCTAGACCATACTCTTTGTAATATTATTTACAGAGACTCAACATTTCCCACTATGAGCAAGCATTTGGCGACAGTGGCAAGGAAAAATTTCCTTTTAAGAGGAAGAAACCTCGAGCAGAACCAGACTCAGGGTGGGCGGCCATCTGCCGCTGCCGGTTGGGTTGAGCGAGAAAGAGAGTGAGAGAGAGAGAATGAGCAGGAGGAAAGAGAGCATACAGTAGCACAATACAAATTCCACATAGAATTTTAAAATAATAATGTAATGGTAGTGGTAATATTAATATAATAATGATAATAATAATAATTGTAGTAGCGGTTGTCGAGCAGGAACATGGGGGCAGTAGGAGGCTCACAGTCATAGATCCAGACTCTGCCGCTCTGGAGGCAGAAAGACTTGCTGAAAGCGACAGAAGGAGAGAGGAGAGAGAGATGAGGAAGCACAAACTTACTAAAATTATGGCAAACACAAAATACTGCGTCCCTTTTACTGAATATTCCAGTCAGTCTCTATTTTTGAACTATGAGCAAACCAGGCCCTGGTGTCCACTCTAAGGCTAAGTCTTGAGTCCTGCAAATTTTGTTGTACCACCCTGTATCCAAATAATTAAAAGAAAGATCTATAAGATCAGATAACGTTGTAGTAAAATATAAAGATTCTCTGCTGCTCTCCCAAAAAAAATGTAGACTACCCTCCTTACAGCAAAAAGAAAATATTCATAACCCTTCCCCTTTTCTAACACTCCTCCCCCTTATAATTTTTATACAGTCCCTTACATGTCTGAGTCCACCTGTATGTAGTGGTCTTAGACAGTGTCCACTGCTGTTTACGCATGGTCATAACACACTATCAATATCACACTATCCATACACCGACAAGAAGAAAATCCAGGTGATGCTGTGACATCATAATTCAACATTTTTGCATCGTTAGCCAGGAGTAGCAGAGGATTGTTGTAAGCAAATAGATAAGGTGAAATCTCATTGATTTATGGGGAGCGGACACATTACTAACCTCAATTTTTAGGTAATGGTGGCCAACAGCTGTATATTGATGATGAAATTCATGCAAATGTACCACTGATCAGCAGCAAACATGTGTCAAAGTGGTGCAGCTGGGTGAGTGGGGAGGGGGACAATCAAACTCAAGTTTGGACGAAACGAATCCAGTGTGCAAAATGGCCCCATTTGAATGGGATTTACTGCATTTCTCTAATAGAGGTTGGGTGTTTTCAATGTTGCATGGGCTGATCATTGATTTTAATCCCACCCAGAGTGCATTCGTGTGTTATTTTTCTCCCATTATTTACAGATATTTTAAATTGTGTCTGACATGTTGCATAAGAGTGTCCTCTCAAAACAAACAAAATAAAAAACAAAATAAGCAGTTGTTTCACAAAATGTTTGTTTAAATCACAAAGCCCTCAAGCGTATGTAATAATTATAAGCAGAGGAAAGGAGGAAGTCCGGTGATGTTATTATAATAATGTTGTTTATGATAACGGAAAAGCCTGCATAAGTAGGTGGTCAGAGTGGATGGGTCAACAAAACATCACACTTTAAAATGGGAGATAGCTGTTCATTTCCTATTTCCTACGTAAGGTAGGTTTCTTTTAAGCATGACCACGATCATTCTCAAACCTTAACCACATGTTTATTATTGTAACCATGATGACAAAGGTACCCTAACAAAGTACTTATCTGAACCCAAATCATGATCTTGAATCATGAACTCTAGCTGAGTCATTCTATGTGTAGATCTAACCCAAATTGTTGTGCATAGAGGTGTTTCCTGTTACTCGTTCAGCAGCTCAGTTGGTGATAAGTGTCACAATATTTTCTTGCATAATTTTCTTGTATGTTATGAACATGGAAGTATTACTAGAACAACTGAACAGGGAGCAGGGAGGCAGTGTTGCTGCCAATTTGCCCCAGTGGCCAATTGCGGTACTACAACAGAGTGGTGTAAAAAGCATTTTCCCCATAAACCACCATTATGAAACAGACATCTGTAAAATTGTTGACAGGACACCTCCAACTGCAAACAAGATCAATTTTTACTCTTTGTATCATGATTGGTTTAATATTTGTAAAGGATTTGCAAAGCCTAGACAAACAATTTTTATGTATGTGATGTCATCCCAATGTTAAGCGAGCAGGGCCAAGGGGAGGGACACTAATGTGTATGCACAGTGGGCTGCACAAGTGGACTGAAGCAAACTAGGAAGAGAGAAAACCTTTTTGGCTCATGTGCTGGATGAGCAACATTAATTGGAATGAATAAGCACCACCTTGGAGTCCAGTATCCAACTCTCATAATACATCCATGATTATTAACTACTTCCTGTAATGGCGGTGGCATGGAACCATGAGTTTGATTACCGAGGACCATGAGAAAAGTTTTATTACCCATCTACCCCTGAATTAATAATTCCCAGGTATCATGTGTCAGCTTTTCAAAAAAATTACATAAAATAAAATAGAAAACGATGCTCTATGCAGCAATGCATTGTGCTATTGGATCTAGGGGAACACAAGCTAACCAAGATGTGGGAGAAGTCTTCTGCTCTCTATGGTGAATCTGTCCAACTCCTGTCCTGACACACGTTTAGCTGGTGAATGATGATCCTAGAAGAGGAGTCCAAAAATGAAAACTGAATCTGCTTGTCCATTTTGTAACAACTAACAGAAATTCCTAAACTTGCCTCCAAGTGTACCAGGTCACTGCAGGACAGGTCACGTTCGTTTACACTCAGCCTAAAACAAGTCTGGAGGGCAGAGCAGCCACTTTCCCCTTTATTTCCCATCAGTGCTGAATGGAAAGTGCTGCACTGTGACACACCACATAACTATCACCTCCAGTGATATTATCATGATGGGGTTTACTCTCCGTGGCACTGACTGCATCAGTGATTATAACTACAAGGGGCTGCTGTTTAGTGTATTACGAAGAGTATCGGAAGGTGAACAACCTCCACACACGCACACACACCACCCCCCCGACTTGAGATGTCACCGAAGCGCTGCCAGTCATTATCAGTCAGCATGCTGAAGTTAATTGCCACAGCTCCGCAGGCCTCTGCTTAATGAGACGAGGCTCTCCGGGCCCACATGGAGCGCCAGGTCAGCTGACCAGGTGGAAGTAAAGCCTATTAAAAACTGGTGGGGGCGGTAGGGTGGAGGTTCATGCATTTTTTACAGACACACTGTACATTCCTGAATTGTTAGCTAGGAGTAGCTGACAGACGTCCAAACATGGCTGTGATGTGTATTGCATGTGTATGTGTGTGGGAGGGAGATCCTTCAGGAGCTGCATAGAGGGCAACAATCATCTGTTTGAATTAGCCATGTCCAGATTTAAAGGAAAATTTCAAGTTTTTACAACCTGGGGCATCTTACCCATCAGTTATGATTACATTTTATTCACCAAGTTAATTGCTGAGATCTGGGGACACAAGCAGTTTGACAAAGCATGTGGTTTTGAGTGAAATGTCTCAACAAGTATGGCATGCACCCCTCAGAATTAATTTGTAAAAACTTTGGTGAATCTCTGACTTTCTCTCTCTCTCTATCTTTTCATCTACAGGGATTAAAGATGTTTGTTAGTTTGATTCCAGAGAGGCCATGTATGGGATCAGTGTAGATCCAAAGACAAAAAAAAGGGGCAGGGGGATTTGAATAGGCGTACAGTCTACTTGGATGTAGGATAACACACAATCTATAAATATAGCACGTTATTATTGATGATCTTATACCACGTTGGTTTCGCTGCACTGCAAGTGCTACATATTTATCATCTTTTTCAGCCACCCATGTGTTAAAAGCTGCTGCGAGTGAAGTCGGCTCAAATAATGGAGTTCTATAGGCTAGCCTACTGACACTACTAGAAGACTGGGCCTTCTCTTAGGTTACTAATTAAAGGCACAAACTGAAAATCACACACTTCCTTTCTTGACAATATAACAATAGTATGAAGAGTAACGAAACCAACAGAGACAATAATATAGCCCCACTGTATATTGAAGTAGGCTAATCAATTAATCACGTCTTGGCGGACACGCGCACATTCAACTTTAATCTACCGTCAGCTTGTGTGTAGGCTAAACACCAAAATATGACTTTATAAACGTGACAAAATACCCCAAAACCCCCCAAAAAAATGTAGACTACCCTCCTTACAGCAAAAAGAAAATATTCATAACCCTTCCCCTTTTCTAACACTCCTCCCCCTTATAATTTTTATACAGTCCCTTACATGTCTGAGTCCACCTGTATGTAGTGGTCTTAGACAGTGTCCACTGCTGTTTACGCATGGTCATAACACACTATCAATATCACACTATCCATACACCGACAAGAAGAAAATCCAGGTGATGCTGTGACATCATAATTCAACATTTTTGCATCGTTAGCCAGGAGTAGCAGAGGATTGTTGTAAGCAAATAGAAAAGGTGAAATCTCATTGATTTATGGGGAGCAGACACATTACTAACCTCAATTTTTAGGTAATGGTGGCCAACAGCTGTATATTGATGATGAAATTCATGCAAATGTACCACTGATCAGCAGCAAACATGTGTCAAAGTGGTGCAGCTGGGTGAGTGGGGAGGGGGACAATCAAACTCAAGTTTGGACGAAACGAATCCAGTGTGCAAAATGGCCCCATTTGAATGGGATTTACTGCATTTCTCTAATAGAGGTTGGGTGTTTTCAATGTTGCATGGGCTGATCAGTGATTTTAATCCCACCCAGAGTGACAAAATACCCCAAAATACCCCAAAACCTCCAAATTACCACTCCGACAAACAAAAAAGAAATCCTTTTGCAATGACCAACATCTTCCAACTGAGAATAATCCACAAGGAAAGTTTATTCCAGCAGCAAAGAATCGTGACAGTTTTCAGTTAGTTTGTGTGAGAGAATGGGTGCACGTCTGACAGTAGCGTAAACTCACGATGTCCCGTAGACTATACAGCCGCCAGGCTCACCGGCAGCTGTATAGTGTCTCGGACACCAATATTTTAATGCTTTAGAAAAGAGTAGTCACTGTCAGGTCAACAAAGATTTGTGTATGTAGATAAAGCTTAGTATTGTGTCATTTTGATGAAGTTACACCTTGGATTTACTGACAGTGATTAATCTTTTCTGAAGCATTAAATAGGCTATTGGTGTCTGAGACACAGTGATCCCAGCAGCTCTATGAAACCATGAGATGTAGAACATCTATTTGAAAAGTAAACAGACAGTTAATGAACCAAACGCAAGTAATAATTTTAATTTGTCCCTAAAATGCTACCATCCTTCAGGCCAACTAGAATGAATACGCTTTTAGTGAAGGAAGGCTCCAATGTATCAGATATATCGATAAAACTGTCAAAAATAAAATGGAGATGGGCTTGGCTCTCCAGAACAGGGGAGAACAGCAAGCCTTTTAGTTCATGGTGCAAAAAAAATAAATAAATAAATAATCAAATAGCCAGATATGTTTTTGCATGGTATGCCACAAGAGAATTCAGTATGGCAGTAACAACAAAAAAGTGCCAGCTCGCCATCAATCAGAAGCTAGTAATAAGGCTGCTGTTCACGCTCTGCAGCACACGTCCTCCCTGCCTGGTACAACAACCACCACGACGGGGGTACACAAATCTATGGCCAACCATCTGTGCAATCAGAAAGTGCACATATGTTCATTCATAGCGGAGCATGACCTGCGCTCACTATTGTGCAACCACTGGTTAACCTAAACCAATCGGTTGCTGAAGACGAAGTGCACTTTTAAGATTGTCTTAATCTTGTCCTATCTTATGCACACGCCTCATACTACACACGGCATATGCTTTTTGTAATGCAGATGACTCCTGAACCAGGGTCTTTGACAAGCATGCAGTTGCAGCAGCAAATGGTAAAATCTGCAAGGATCCCAACAGAAACCAGAAGACACACATCTGTCATGTTCATGAAGCCTCAAACCATCCCCTTGAGAGTGAAGGGCTTGTTGAAGCTTGATGTTCAGAAGAGAGAACTGCAGTACCCTGACAAAACATTTTCTGTGGGGAGATTCAGCTTCTTTGCGTTGAACAAGGCTAGAGTGGAGAAGAAGCCCTGTGCAGGTCTACAGCTGTCTCGGAGAACATCAAGGCAGCAGCATTCCTCCAGATATACTTTCCCCTCAACAATAACAATCACCTCTTAGTCTGTGCTGACACCATTATTGATTCTATTGAAATCTGAGGAGCTGGGTCAACTGGATGGAGAGGTGCAAGCCAACCAGATTGACTCAGATCTAGGAGCACAGGGCAAATGCTTTGAGGAGAATACTGCACGAATCGATGTTGACTGGTGGAGTAGGAACTTTACCATGAAGATGCCAGAGGGAGGGATGAGATTCCCCTTCTTAGGGAAGTTGGTAAAGATTCTTCTGTCATTGTTCTCTGGCCCTCTTGTCGAAGGATTGTTTAACATCATGAACGACATTGAGAAAGATATGGTCAGGCTGAACATTGAGACACAAAGGCTTAGCCATCACCAAGTTCCATATGAAGGCAACAGGAAAAACGGCCTCCAAAATGGAAATTGGGCCTGCTTTTTCCTCTTAAGAGAGATACCGCAATCATCTGAAGAAGACGAACATTGACAAGCAAAAGGAAAGGAAGGTCCTCTCAGCAGTTAGGGTAAGAAAAGTTCCATCTCTTCTGCCTCCTCCTCCTCTACTCCTGGAGTCAGAGCCACTGCACCGGCTAGAGCCCCCTTCTCCTCATCCTCCACTCCTGGAGCCAGAGCCACTGCTGCTGCTGCTACAGCTGCCTCATCCTCCTCCTCCATTGCACCTCCTCCACCTCATCCTCCACTCCTGGAGCAAGAGCTACACCTGTTAGAGCCACCTCCTCCTCATTCTTCCTTGATCCTTGTTTTTTTTCTGTTTAGTGATTCGAGGCTCACTTAAAACAAAAACATTGTTTTGTTTGGTGTTATAATAAGTAAAAAATAAAAACATATGACACACTGAAAATCCTTGAAAAAAACCTAAAGAAAGTATCAGTTTTATTTCATATTGAAAACAGCATTGAAATTACGTAAAAGCAAACTGGCAATAAAGCTGTTCAATAGTATCTTCCCTTAAAAAGCCATTAGTCTTGATTAATTAAATAAAGTGTAGGTTAAAGCCTTTTTTACAACTTGATGGCTCCATTAGAGAACAGCAGCAATAGTTAAGCGTGGGGTGGTGCTAAAATCTCATAATTTTACATAGTGTTATTTGTTTAGCAGGTGTCGTGGGCTAATTATTCCTCTGGAATATGACTTGGCCTGAAAAAAGATTTTCAATCAGAAGATTTTTGCTTTAATCCCTACATCTAGTGCCACCATCAGGTCAAAATTTACATTTGGTTTACGACCAAATACCTGCAGAACTAATGACATTCCCATCAGTCTCAGCTATACTTTGTATTTACTTAAATAAATAAGTAATAAATGTAAGATGCCAAACATGGTAAACATTACACCTGCTTAACATCAGCATGTTAGCATTTGGTTCAAAGCACTGCTGTGCCAAAGTACAATTTCACAGAGCCGCTGGCATGGCTGTAGACTCTTAGTCTTGTTGAATGTTCAACAAGACTAAGTATTATCTTTTTTCTATAATACCTTAATAGTTACTAGTACATAGGAACTAGCATATGGTTAAGGTATGGATAGGGTTTGGCAGCTAAAGGAAGGGAAAGACTAAAAAATCCAACATTAATTGTTGGTTGCGTACCTTTTGCCTGAATGAGGCTGGTACTGTTATGACACCCCTCTAGACAATTTCACCTTGCATGGGCATGAGTTGGGTTCAGCTGGACTAACTGCCTGATCACCCCATACAGTATATGTTATGTGGGTGTCACGCAGGGAAACAGGGAACCCGAGGGAATAGGACCCAAACGCAGATTTAGAGTCTGAGCAGATGCAGTTCAGTAATTTATTACAGAGGAAAGGCTTATACAGATAGTCAGGCAGGCAGAGGTCCAAATCAGGAAGGCAGTCCAAGACAGGCAAACAAATCCGACAAGGAGCAGGCAAGATTCAAAATCAAACAATCTGTGCAAGGTCAAAAAGAAACAGAAGTTAAGTCCAAGCTGAACACACAGGAAACCAAGGCTGGGACACTTGACAAACAACAACAGACACACAGGGTGAGGGCTAGAAAGCTTGCCACAAAAGGTACCACATACAATGATGAAGTGACACTGAACAAAGGAAAAAACTCTGACTAAATACACTTAGGTAGGGAAGACAACGAGACATAGGTGTCTAATTAGGGCGGGGCAAACAATCAAAACTGGAGAAAAAAGCAAACAAAGACAGGAAGTAAAACAATGAGACACACAAGGAGAGAAGAACACTATAAAATAAAACAGGAAATAACAGGACAAAAACCCAAAACAGTGACAGTATAAGTTTACAACCCTGTGTCCCTAGCAGTCAGTCAGTCTTTCTCTCTCCTCTGGTTTCCATCTTTTTGGTTTGTTCAGTTTGATTACATGATTGGAAGTAAAAAGTTACAACTCAAGTGTGGTCTCCCCAAAACTGAGCTGTACATTATAATAGGAGTACATATTCATATATTTTCTTAACTCCATTTTAGGATGAATTTTCTTTTCAAGGCAAATTTTGTTTAAAAGAAATACTTTGAAAAGCTCATCCTTCTGCACACCTTTCAAGTGTCTCTCTAAAATGGAAAACTCGTCAAGATGTGCACATTTTTCCAGTGTACCTGTCAAGAAAAGGTCACATAGGCCATGAAATGAAGTGCACAGGAGGACAGGAAATGTCGATGCAATTGACATGAGCTAACATGAGCTGAGTGATGGAGAGTCAGAGCCTCAGCTTATCCAAATCTAAACCCCACAGAAATGCAGCAGCACAAAGCTTAACAACACTTGGCCCCTGTATGACTGAGGGTGGATTTGGTTGTTGAGTCTGTGGGCGGACACACTGCAGTCTCCATTCCTGCATGTCATTTAGTGCAGTTCAAAGGAAAATGGGTTTCAGTTTGTGATTGCTGTGTGTGGAGTGTTCTGAAGTGTGGTGTTGTTTGCTTTGTTTATTCATCTTTAAGCACAAGTTAGGGGTTAAGCTAATTGGAAGACATGTATCGCTAAATGATCTATTTCAGGCCAGAGTATAATGCCTCCTTCTTTAATTTAGCATAGTTTTTACTTTAATATGGTTTATTTTTCAAAAAATAAATGTGTTGTAATGAATTTCTCTTGTTACCAATGCAAAACAGGTGAAACCGAAGTGGAGTTATTGCTCACATCGGTAGACATCATACACAGATAATATAGATAAAACATACAGGATTGTTTGCTGTGTAGGTTCATGGTGTAGCTGAAGGCTGGTTTTGACCTGCTCCTGCTCTTTACTTCCTCTCAAGTGAGAGGAGTATGGTTGTCAGTAAAATGGACTGATGGAATAGCTAAGCTCTGACGCTCTCATTAGCAAAGAGCAGCAGTGTATAAAACATTCAGGAAGCAGCTTCTCATTTTTACCCAGCGCGTCGTTTTCACCGGTTAAAACGACAAACATCAGCTATTCGGCCAAAGAGCATTTGTGAGGGAAGAAACTCCACTCTGTAACACCACTGTACAACCACGAGCAGACTGAGTGTTTTTTTTACTCCAACAGAGTGATAGGTCTTCTCTCTAGCAGATTGCATCATGTCATTTTCAGGAGTTGCATTCCCACAGTTAATCTTTCATTTATATCATGTCAATAATTTAGGCTTACCACCTTGATAGTTTTGAACCAAAACCTTCATTATTATTATAAGGTGTGCCAAATTTAGTAGCTAACAGCTGTTTTTTCAGTCGACACATATTTAATCAGCATTTAGGTAAATATAAATATCGGATTGGCAGATACCCAATGTTATCTCAGATGAAAATCAGGGCCAAAACAACTTGATCGGGACATCACTACAATTAGCTAAAGGACGCTAAAAAGCTCTGTAGAACTGAGGGAGACTGCAAAGTTGGATGACAATTCTCTGTGGATTCATCACAAGGGGCAACACCTCTCATATTACAAATACTTGTTTTATTCATTGTTAATATAAAGATATTCATTAGTGCAGCTTTAAACTTACTGAAAGGTTTTCAGCGCAATTTCATTTGTTCCAGGAAACCAAACACAAGTGTCAGAAATATCAGGAAAATGTCATGTGATTAAAAACTGATTTGCAGTGACTAAATTAATGACTTTTTTGTTCAGCTTTTGAGAGTGAAAAATTAATATATAACATGTAACAACTTGCAAAGATGAAGATATAATATGCTGCAGTGCAGATCTCTTGATTATCTTTTGATTGTGACATTATGTCTAAGAGTTCTGGTTCTTAGCTATAATCTCACTGGCCGAAACTGTGAAGAGGAATTATTGGAGTCAGAGAGAAATGGAGGCCTGGAGATTAGTTTTGTTGAAATGAACTGACAACCAGCCTTAACATCTATCATTATTAGCTTCGCCTGCATCTGCTGCTCAGCACTTGTCCATCTCATTAGAGCAGAGACTGATCTCTCTGACATTCAGCTTCCTGGCAAATGTAGTAATGTTATCCTGCAACACAGACAAACACATAAACATAAAGTTGGTAGTGACTTTCGTCTATTGTGAGTAGTTTTTGTATTAAGGTATAAAGCTGTGTCCAAACTAAAACAAAAAGTTTGTCTTATGCAAAGTTAATGCATTTAATTGGTGAATGAGAGTTTTGAGAGATTTTCAGTGTGATGACATTCACAAGAGCAGTATTTTGTATGCATATAGACACACAGAGATTATTATTAAAGAAAATGATGCTGGCCTAGGGACTCTACCAATTTGTTTGTCTAAACAATACCAGTGTTTTAGATCTAACCCGTTTGCTTTTCCAGCGTGTTGAATGCCAAATTTAAATAAATAAATCATAAAATTTGCAAAAATTCAGTTTTGTCTGAGTAGTCACATAATTTCACTGACACCAATGAAATTACCAGCTCCTTAGGTTTCATTGCAGGATCTTTTAATAGAATGTCAATACCAGCCTGATAAGTCATCAAAATGGTGTATCGGTCTATAGTACATAAGCTTAAATCCTTTCGGAGAGCTCAGTGAACAAGAGTAGGGACACAATTATATGATGCTTCATCATACGAGACACAAGTACTTCATTTAATGGTGGGGAGCAAGTATCTTGCCTATAACTCAGTCAGACGACGTGATGTGACTGTGCACCAAGCCTTTAAGAGTCTTCCACTAAAAATCCCAGACAGTTGAAAACAATAAAAGCTTCTCACAAGTGTTGAGGATAGGCACGGTGACAAGGATGGAGCAAAAGGGAGCTTGATGGATAATGATTTTACTTTCACAAAGCCTGCTTAAATGTCAGAAGGGAGGGGCACAATATTCTCCAATTAATAACCAGAGCACACGTGTATCTGCAAAACACTGATAAATGGAGGATAAAGGCAGCAAGAAGCAGTTAAACACAAGGAGGATAAAGTAAAGAGATCAACAATTACAATTTCACAGTTATAAAGCCAGTCAGACTGACTAAGAGGACTTTATATTTATGTTAACTTTGTTAAAGCATTGTTGCAGGGGGAAAGAGAGGATTATAAACACATATCTCACACCTGGGAGTTTTCCAGAGCAGCTCCACTGGAGCAACATGGTGGTCAGTGCTCCTTGTTGCAATTTTTAGCAGCAGTTGATGAGAATGAGGAGAGCTCCTGTGGTTCACTTTCAGCCTGCCAAGCCTCCTGTTAAGTCTCAGTCTCTTGCTGCTCTACCATGAATCTTGACTTGAAGTCTGTGCAGGTGTTCAGGAGTCAGCCCTTACTCTCAAATCTGTCAGCAAAAACAGAACATATTATCGGTAATGACGATAGCACCTCACATACAATATCTCAACTGTAAAATCTGGGATGCTCCAAGGACCAGTGCTTGAGTCACTGCTATTCATTGTTTATATGTTGTCACTTGGTGACAGTATCCTTATTTACGACCAGTGTTGGGTAAAGTTGCTTAAATTTTTTTTACATTTGTTATGGTACACAGATTCTGGACCCAAAATCACGACTCAACAACAGAGAGAGTTGATGTGGTTAGTTTAGGTTTATTGTATGAACCAGTCGAAAAAGTAACCAGGTGGCTGGAGGAAAGCTCTGTGAGCAGGTAGACTGGGTGAGGACAGCTGGCTGACGTGGAGCAGTGGTGAATCCGTGGTGAGAAGTTTCTGGAGAGCCGAGAGTGAGTAGACTGGAAGCAGGTGTCAGGTTGAGGACTGAACCTGAACACAAAGAGTCAGAGGGTAAGTCAAAGATGCAGGAAAAACTTTCTATAAAGCAGGTCAGAGGCTGAGACATAGTACCAGTAGATATACTGCATGGTCTTGATTGATGGATGGAGAACAGGTGAGTAGCAGCAGATGAGTAGCAGGTGTGTCAGGTTCTGAGTGGAGGTTCACACACATACACAGACAAACACAGGAGGGGAACCAACAGGAGACAGTCAGACAGACAGAGACACTGGGAGTGATACAGCTGTACCATGACATCTTTACATATCACGCAACAGCAAAAGTCATTGGTTACATGACTCATTACATTATTTTCTGTTACTCAGCCCAGTTCTGTCAAAGGTGCCTTTAAACAACTCCAAAGCCTACACATACACAGAACATCTATTTAACGCATATAGAAACAGAAAACAAGACATTGTGGTAAAACAAGCAGCAAGGCTACGGTTTGCAGAGGTTTATTGACTATCAACAGCTGGTCAACAGCACAAAACTAGTAACGACTCATTCATTACTAATAACTTAAACATTAGTTGCTGTTTTTGTGTCTCCTAAAGTAAAGTGATGCATCATACTGAGTATTTACTAAGTAGTCCCTCATTACTTCATCATTATCTTACGTTTACTTACTGCTTTTGTGTCCCTTCAAGTAAAGTGGTGCATCATACTGAGTGGTTACTGAGTACTGAATCATTACTTAATTATTACCTGTCCATCAGTTAAACATTTCAGCAATAACCAATACAGTGTGCGGGAGTTCTTCTCATTGTTTTCAGATACGAGAACAGTCACTATACATACATTTGTTTCCACAACTGTTTATTTGCAGAAATATAAATGTGCAAAATACAGCTTTTGTGTGCTTCAGTAGGAGGCATGGGACGGGGGCTGCTGTTGGTTGCAGGTGTAAACACACTAGCCTCTGCAGCCTGCAGTTCAGGGTGATCGGCAGTTTCATCTGAAAAACACACTGGGAAAAAAAAACGTTTTTGTCTCATTGCGGCAACATTAAAACAATATCATTTTGTACGATCGATTTAGCCAACCCTTGCTTTACAAACACCATAATTCTACATCATATTGGCTTGGGTAATAATAGCATGATTGTTATCATGATCACAAGAGCATATCAGTTAGTGTTATAGCATTTAACAAGCATCATGTGATACCTTCAACCGACTGGTCATCTGTTTCTGTGTCTTCCACCATGGCTTCCAACAGCGCAGGAGCTGAGTCTTTCCACCATGGCTTCCAACTACACATCCATGCTTCCAACAGCACAGTAGTCTTTCGTTGTTGTGGTTGACGTTTCATATCCATCTAAAATGTGATTTTCTGTTAAATGGAGCACCAGATCTTTGCAGATTTTGAAAAAGTAACAAAAAAGTATCAAGCCTTGGCCTTTAACCTCACTCCTGTAGATTTGCTCTATATATTTTAGTGTATCTAACATGACTCGCAGACAGTAAATCTGCTGGATCGTCTGGAGGCCTGTTAAATCACCTTCCTTTAGTACCCTGGTTTTCCACTGAACAACGTGATACAAAGAGTTATGCTCTCATATCAAAATATAAAGAAGGTCAGACACTTGCACATTCACTCACTTCAGCCTGTAATCACTCCACTTCGTCTCAATACTAGCGCTCTTGATTTTTTCATGGTGCTCCCACTGCCTTCTGAGAGCCTGTTAGGCAGCTGATTGGCCTGGCAGTGTGAAGGCCAGCTTGAAAGGCACATGATGACACACTGTCACTGCCTCCCAAATGTACCAATGTATCCCATTAGTTTGACTTACATACATTTGATAATATACTTGGGGAAAGGCAGGTCAGCTCCTCACCCTCTGGAATCAAAGACCAATGAAGAATTGCCCTTCAGCTCATCACTGGAAAGAGAAGTTAATGCACCAACGTGACAAAGGTGCCAGCTGCAGGGGGGAGGAGAAGGTGGATACTTCAGCGGGCATGGCGCAGTCCTCCAACTGTCTTCATCTTCTAGTGAGCCTCATAACCAATGGGGAATGAATGATTGACACAAATTGCACCCTGATTCTAGCAGCAACAACAAGAGTTGCATAATATTTTTTGCCCTCCCATCGTGCAAGCCCATGCTTCAATCAATCCTGCATGTAGCTCGTTACTTTGACACATCCTTGTGATTGGATGCTAGCTCCACCGGTTTTTCTATCGAATTGTTGGCATGTCCTGCTAGCAGCACTAGTGACACTAGTGACACTAGTGACACTACTGACGTTGACGACAATGTAATAATAATACAAATCTAAACAAATTTTAAATCATTATCTACAGAGGGGATGTAACTCAATTTAACTCTATGCAATTTAGTCTCATTTGCAAACCAATCATTGCTGGTTGACATAAAACGCATCACTAACAGTGCGCCAGTGCGGAACGTACTCCGGTATATTGCGAAATACAGAGAGGTATACCTGGCAGTAATGGGCTTAATCAGCATTGTGTGAACTCGCTTGGCAAAAGCTTGAATGTAACGGACGTTCATTTATATGTAAAAGTCCCGCACTCTAGCTTTAAACACAGAGCACATTCAAAGTATGACACACGGTCTGTGTTTTTTATGAAGGGAGATGAGAGAGCTATTCATTTCATCAGCTAGAGTACATGATAAAGAAGCATTGGGAATAATTAAACCAAGTGGCATGACGTAGTACACATACAAATCTCTGACCTCTCATTTGTTTCAAAAGGTGAAATGGCTGAGTAATGATTAAAACAAATTGTTCAGAGTCAACTGCAGAAAACAAACAACACAGAACAGCATAATGATCTTGAAATATGTACAAAACATATCCTTCTTGACTGACAAATTACATTATGCGGACTGTTCTGCTGTTTATTTAATGCAGTGTAGTTCAGAACATATCAAGCTGAGAGTTGCAAATGCTATCTGAACCTGGTCTGGCTGCGGACTAAACATGATGAACATACTGAGCCAAGAGGTCCTTATTTGAAAAGCATTTGCATGCACAAACCAACAATATAAAATGCTACTTCTGGACATCTGTCATGAATGTCATCTATGTTTAAGTCCATGCACTAATTCTGTTTGTATCAAACAAAACTGTTGCATCTTTAGTTCATTGATACAGTAATTCATAGTTATTCATATAGTTAAAACATACGGTTATAAATGTTAAATATTATAAATGTAGAATAATTTCATTTGTTGTATTGTGAATTAAAAACTGGGTACAGTGACTAATACAGGCCACAAGGTATGCAGTATGTTTAGGCCAGAGTTACTAGTGTTACAGAGAAATGTCATGCGATCCAGGAAGCAACTACATGAGAGAACTTTGCTAGTATAAGAGAAATGTAAACAATGCAATGCCATGCGTTTGCCATGTAATAATGTGCAGTTAGTATAAGTAAAGGTTTGACAGAAATGTTCCAGTCATTTTTGTAGAAGTTACAGTTAAGTCCCCACAAATGTGTCCACTGCAGTTAAATTAAAATGGTGACAAAAACCCAAATAATGTAAAGTTTTGACTTGCTTTCGCTTCACTGTAAAACAGTGTTAAAAGTAGGTAGTTCATCATTTTAGGAAATACTAGATAAATTAATATTAAGCTGGAGTCTGGAGATGGTTAGCTTAGCTTAGCATAAAGACTATATCTTGGCCAGGCAAAGTGACTTCCGACTCTTGTCGTCACTGTGAGGTTGTCTGGCAGCCAGCAGAGACTCCAGGAAGTTGATTTTTGTAAAGACAGTTTCACCCTGTTTTTAGTCTTTATGCTAAGCTAAGCTAACGGGCTGTTGGTTATAGGTTCATATTTAGTGTACAGACATGAGAGTGGTATGAATCTTGTATTCAATCAAAGTATTTTCCAAAATGTTGGAGCTATCCCATTAAAGAGATTTATGTAAAGACAGCATACATGCTCCAATTCTGAAATTAAAGCAATGGTTCTCTGTCGGTCGCATTGAAGAAAGAATTCTGAATCAGCTGAAGGGTGTGAACATAGTCCAAGACTACCTGCAGTATCTCAGTTTTAATGTGGAGACTTGATTATTGCATAGAAATAAAGCACATGCACACAAAGAGTTTATAATTAGTAGACTTCTTACTTTATGATAAGTCACATTTCAGGATTTGGTATGCATTTTGCACAAAAAGATGGGTTTATTTTGCTTGGCCCTTATCATCTTCTCAGAAGCTGTGCTCTTGTTGAAGTACAAATACCAGATATATGGAAATGCATTTCATTGCGACATGGTTTTTAATCCAATTTAGGACTCATGTAAATCAATTTTCACCCAGACTTGCAAACTTCATCTTTTCCCTTAAGGAAACCAAGCATGAATAACAAGAATACAGCTTTAGCTTTTTCTGCCAATCACTGACTGAAACTCCCATGTTGTCATAAAGGCAGACCTCTACAGGGCTCCAACCATAAACACCCCCTGTTTCTTTGAACATATTTCCCTGTCATAATGATAACAAGCGCATGACAAGCATGCTCTTCACTGATTATTGTCATTTAATTTATTTCCGTTTTTCGCTCACTACTGCACTGTCGCTCGCCTTCTTTCTCCTCCCTCTGTTCACTTTCCCTCCCCACAATCCTATCTGCCTGAAAATGCAGATGTTTTCTCCCCACAGAGGCCAGAAGAGTAGCACACCACAACCATGATGGGAAAGAACATGCTGGGAGTTTAATGCATGCTCGTCTTAATCAGTGGACGATACAGTTTTTGGTGACGTGCCCAGTCTCATCTTTTAATTAAAAGGACTACACCGCAGGGTTGCCTTATTCCTCAGGGACAAATCATGTAGTGGAAGATGAATAGTACAAAGGTCCTGGACAGGTTTTTAACAGTTTCCTGTGGTGAGAGGCTGCACACAAACCTCTCCATCATTATGTCCAAGACAGTGGCCTATCCCACACACATTCATCTTGCTCTGTTGCCTTGGAACTAAATCTTCCCTCTGTTACACACTGCATTTAGGGAAGACCTCTATAGGTGATGTAATTTACCTTTATTTTATTTTATGTTTGAGGCATTTTTCCATATCTCCTTTTCAGAGTGACCATATGTAACTGCAACAATAGAACAAGCCTGATTCTCTGGATAACAAAAAAGCAGGGGCATGTTTCCTAAGCACAAGCCAGGATGGAGGTGCTTACATGTACGTAGCTAGGTTTTCTGTCAAATACATCTGAAGAAAAGACAAATGACATCATCAGTAAATCCCAGGCAGCACTGATCCGAAGAGTTGTATGAGGCACACAGAAGCATCATTGATTCTAATTGCACGGCTGTCGTAAAAATCTGACTGTGCTGACAGTCAGATTTTCCGTGTGATCTGCCACAGACAAGTACATAAAGCAGAATCCCAGGTTGGACAGTAAATAAGTTCACGTCAGTCTTGCTAATCATAATTTTTACCTCTAATAAGTAGATTGAGTAATCAAATCAATATTTGGACTGCTGCCACCTGCTTTCCTGATATGAGCCATCAGTATTCATGGAATCACTTTGGGGTTATTCAGATGTAGGTGATGGAACTCTATGGGGCCATTACCGAGTGTGCTCGATTTATCTTCAACTTCCCTTTGTTATACAGCAAAATATTTGAAAGGATGGTATGAATTTGGTAGAAGTCACTTAATTTTTTATGGATTAAGGCTGCTTCCCAAGTAAACACTGCATAAATACTAATGTGGAAATATATTGCATACTGTGTGCACGCGTGACTGCGAGTGGTTGCTCCCATCTGAGTCCTTTGTGTGTGCGTGTGTGTGTGTCAGTACACATACAGTATGTGGGTCTCTGTGAGCGTGTATGTATTTGTGTGAGTGTGTAAGAGAGAGACAGCGACACAAACAGAGAGGCAGACATACTGATTCTCTGTCACACGTTTCCATCTTTCCAGGTCAACCAACCTTCCTCAGTTGGTTATGGGAAAATCCCAGACCTCAGCTGTTTCAGATGAAAAGATGACTAAATGTAAGATACAGACACAGTGGAGGATGTGGGTATTAGCATCTCTCTGCCAGAGAGCCAGCAGCTTTCCCAGGGGCATCAGCATTCTCTCCTATAAGTACAACACATTTCAAAATGGGAAATAGCAACAATGGGGATGTGTTTCGAGGACATCATCTGAAATTCTCTTTGTGTTTAGTATATTAAAGACACCCTGTGGAATTTTCTTGCAAAGTTATGTTACGTCATTGTTTCTCACCAAAACACATTGTGTGTTTCTTTGAGGGACACTTTGGCCACTTGGTGGCAGCAGAAACAAGTTGTGAACACAACATTGACATATCATCAACTTTTGAGTTGATATGGTGAATTTGTAAGCAAACAGTTGCCTATTTACACATTCAGCAGTTAGAGAGCTACATTATTATTCATTTGGAGTCATGTTTGCATCCCCCTGATGAATGTAAGTGCAATTTTCACTCTCTTTTAGCTCTGTTTTTGGTCTCCACCAACTCCTGGCTCTTTAGCTGCTAAATGCTCCACTGTGTTCACCAGCTAGTTGCTAGCTGTGTCTGTTTGCCGTAAGTAATCAATTCCTGGTCAAAAACAGCACATTAATTACATACTGAAAGTTGTTCAGACAACTTGTACTTATAGACGTGCATGATTATTATTATATATTATTATATATTATTATTACCACAAAGTTGATGACATTTCATACAACTACCAAACTACCAGAGGGTTTATTCCATTAGTAAAATGACAATATATTCTGCATTTCCATGTGACTTTTATTATCTTATTCTCTATGAGACTCCCTCTCCCTGACCCTTGCCCAACTGACATTCCAAGCATGTTAACACAAACAGCCAACATGTTCTACTGCTTCAGTCTGCCCTTGCTTTAACAACCCTGTCTACCCATGCACAGCACTCCTCTGCTTTGTAATTTCATTAAAAGCATTGGATCGGTACAGTACATATATCTCCTTCACTGACTTGGATCTCAGTCCGTCCTCGCCTCTGCCAGGCAGACTTAAGTGAACAAAGGGGCTAAAAGTTAAGTGTCCCATTAACCCTGAGCTATCAAAACTCGGTGCCCAAATCCCCAGAGAGTGTGTGCTTGAGTAAAAGAGGAGTTAAACTAACATGAACAAGACCTAACCATGGTTCATTGTTAAAAATAACAAGAAAAGTTTGGTGTTGAAAACTACGGAATGAAAAGAATTAGGATTACAGAGAAGCAGAGAGGGCAGAGAATTTCGATCATTTAATAATCCTCATCATCTCCCATCAATGACCAGACAGGGAAAGTCAATCACATGGCAGTGGCTGGTTAAAACAAGCTGAGGCTTCTACTGAAGAGATAAATGCTTTTCATTTGTTAGGCACTGCTGCATGTTGACATGAATATGTGTATGTGTGTGTGTATGTGTATTCTGTATATGTATGTTTACGTATATGTGGTTTAAATATAGTACATACACATATTACACACACTGTCGTTTTAGTTTTAATGCCATAACCATATATCACACTGAAGTGTTTCCTTTTAGAGGCATTGGAGATTTCACAGTGTGCGCACACTCACACACACAGACACACACAGCCTGTTACAGTTAAAACCACAATCAGGACCAAATACTACGGCAGTCTTCCACCAGGAGATTAGTAGAGTTTTTTAGAAATCACTATATTAACTGCAAATGACTTTATGTAAATTACTTTACAGTTCTATGACTTCAGAAAACTTGGAACTTGGAAATCAAGAAGGATCACTATATTGGCTGAGACACTGGGTGCAAGAGGTTTTCTTTGGGAAATGGGCAGTTCATATAGAGCAATGTAGCTCTAAAGAGATCCAAGGCACTCATGTGGAAAAAGACATTTTGATAGTTATTATTTTTGCAAATACATAGTAAAATGAATTGGTATCAGCAGTTTAGCTGCCATCATCAGGGTTTACAGCCTCGATCCTAATGGTCTCTGTCTCGACATGACACGCACCTCAGAGACAGCAATAAGCCAGACAGCCCGTAAGCTAAATCAAATGTAGAATGCAAAGTCAGGAAGGAGCCAATCCTAAAGAAAAAATGGGGATGGGGTGGCATTGGAGAGTTTGTCCTGGGGAATTAATTTTTAATTCACAGCAAATGGGGGGAAATGCAACAGACAGTGTTTTACCCAAATGCCACACCGGTGCTGTTGCATATACTGTAACTTGCCAGAACTGGAGCCTTATTTTTTACTGCCATCTAGTGAGCAGCTATTGTTTTTTCATTGTTGTCAACATATTTCAGTTGACTGGGAAATAAATCTGTCAACAGAAACATAAAACAGAGCAAATAGGAGCAAATACAGTATATCCACATTGGGCCACAGACCACCATTTCATACGATTTTATCCCTAATTAGCAAGACAAATTACTGTCATTTCAGTCTGTAATTATCACAGCTTGTACTATGTACATTCATGGACCCGAAAGAGACGTCATCATACTACGCAGTTGTGAGAATCAGATCTGCACCACTTTAATTGATGAAATGTGAATTTATGTTGTTAGAGGAACAAGGAAACCCCTAAGAGACAGTAGGTCACCCATTGGCTAGGTATACATGGTGTGTCATCTTAAAAACAACCATGATACTGATGAAAGAAAAGTCTTTCCAATTTCACTAGACTTCACGTGACAGACATAAAAAGGAAATCTGTTGAATGCTGATAAAGGTAAATGTAGTGAACACTGTAGCTGCAACATGTCATTGGATTTCCATTTTGACATATTCAAAATTACATTGATGGCCTAAAGGGGTACTCCAATGTTTGTTTATTTGTCTGTGCTGACTTGTCTTGGAGGCAATTTTGATGAATAAAGGGGGAATGATGCGTGTTTTGTTCTACTGTGATATGAACTACAATATTTGTTTTGTTTTACTCAGTCACAGCTGAGTGCCCTCCAACCCCCTGCCTATCCTGACTGATCTAGCAGGATTATAAGGAACACTGTTTCAGTAAACGTACTATACTGAGCAGAATCTAGTCAGATTTTTCAAGTGTGACTGAAAAAATTGAAACACTAAATGAACAAATCACATTATCAAAGAACATAATATCAATATAATACTATTACTACTACTGTAACAAAAGAGTTTACCCTCGGGGATCAATAAAGTATTTCTGATTCTGATTCTGACTACTACTACTAATAATAATAATAATACTAAAGGAATTAATTAATGTCTCATTCTTTTTTAGCCATAACAAAAATCCAAAAAGATATGCATACGAATGAAAAAATTATAATAAAACAAGGGGCTATTTTAAATTGTATTCAGTTTAGTAAAACTGAGTTTTTGAGGCTGGGTTTTCTCTTTTTTTCTGGCTCGTGAGTCATTCCGAAAAACCTCGTCGTGGGCGTGGTTTTACGTCATGACGTGTAGTAGCGTTACGTAAACCGTTGGGCGCAAAAATTCAAACGCTGAACAGGAAGAAAAACTCCAGCTTTCTCTGCTTTTGTATGCCATATTACAAATCATAACGAGTCGCAATAAAACCACATCGGATTTTAGACATTTCTAGGTAAGTTGAGTGGAACAAGCAAGCCTTGTGGTAAAGTTTGTGTGTGTCAGTAAGCCAGTTAGCTAACAATGATAGTGAGAACACGTTCATATTAGCTACTGCTAGCCGAAGCTAGCGTTGTTATGCTAACTCGCATGGAAAGTTAGCGTAGGTATCAGCTCATTGAGCTGGGGCAATGTTTGTCTTTTGGTTGTTTTGTTCGGGTTGAGCATGTTATTAGACAAATACGTTTGCTTGCTAACGTTTTTCTATTAGCGTTAACTTCAATCACTTTTTTAGTTCATTTAAAGTTAACGTTATGATCCCGCTGGAGTCCTTTTGTTTATGTGTGTGTCGTTCTAGTAGAAGACACTGGATCTGCACAGATCCCTCAAAGCAGCACTTTCTAAAACAAAAATATATTTGACAAATTATTTGCATTACGTTGCACCCACTGGGTGGAGAAGTTGGTGGAGTGAGGATAAAGTAATTTGTTATGAAGATTTTTTTAATGACAGTGAAGACTGAAACATATCTAATTTTTGTCATTAAAGTCTTATTTACTAAAATGTGCACCTATCCCGCAACGATGCTAACATGTAGTTGGCTGTATAGCGTACAGGCGCACACTCAGTGTGCTTCAAAATAAAAGCAAGCAAGCAAGAAAAATAGGCAAAAATCATGCATGACAAAACATACAAGACAACAACATATAAGACAAGGAGGTATTACATATATGGAAACAGGAGATAAAATGGTATTACAATAAAAATGGAATAAGATAAGTAGGTGTTATCATTATTATTATTATTATTAAAAAAGGGAATAATAGTGATAAAAAATACTGAATCTACAATTTTTTAAAAATTACCCGTTAACCACACACTTTAAGCCTAACTAAAAGCTTGCGAAAAAATACTTGTTTTTAGTCTGCTTTTAAAAGAAGATACTGTTGTAGCAGACCTTAATTCATGTGGTAGAGAATTCCAGAGAGTAGGACCATAATGACTGAAGGCACCATAAGCTGATTTAGAACTGATTCTAGGTATAGTGAGAAGACCTTTACTTGATTATCTATGGGATCAGACCGGTGTGTATTCACTGAGCATGTCAGCGACGTAGAAAGGAGCTAAGCCATTCATAGCTTTAAAACAATAAGAAGTATTTTAAAATCGGTTCTTTGTTTTACTGGGAGCGAGTGAAGAGAAGTTAAAATAGGAGTGGGTCACATCAATAGGACTGGTAAACATCAATTGTCAACAATTGTTATACACAACCTTTTCAAGAATACAATAGCATGTTTGAGAAATGTGGGGAAGATCCCAGAGAGTAGGGAGGCATTAACAATATCAAGGATATCATCAACCAAACAGCTGAAAACGTTCTTGAACAACTTAGTAGGCATTAGGTCAAGAGCACATTAACTGCTGCAATAGTTCTTGTAGTTCACTATGTTGTATAGAGGTGAAGTTAAAGGGAGTGCTGGCAACATGGTACTAAGTGGAAGAAGAGTGGTTACACCCACCCGCAAAGGAAGCCACAATATTATTTATAATGTTAGAAATTTTGTATTTAAAGAATGAGGCAAATTCATTACATTTCTCTGAAGTGTGGAGCTCAGCAGGTATTGGTCTAAGAGGATTAACCAGTTTATCAATTGTGCTAAATAGAAACTTAGAATTATTAATTTATAATAATAATATTAATTAATAATTAATTTTTGATAATCAATTGAGAAAAGTAATGCTGTCTGGAAGTTTTCATTTCTTTGTGATATTTATAGAGCAGGTCCTTTTTTATAGATAATATAATCAACCTGCAATTTGGTCTTAGGCTCAGATTTGCGGCAGGTTCTTTTTAGTGCCTTCACTCTTCCACATTCCTCCGAAGTGCTTTTGTTTTACCAGAAAATAACGTTTTTATAGGCGCAATTACATCCATAATATGTGTCACAGAAAAGTTCAAATTATTGACCAAATTGTCACACAGAGACAAAATCAGAATGTGACCCAGTACACCTAACAGAATTAGTATATTTAGCAATAAACCACAAGTGTCACAAGTGTCTGCACAAATAGAGCATCTTTTGAATAATGTTAAACCAGGTACCAGGTATGTTTGGTCATCCAAACAACATTGGAAAAAAAATACAAAAGATCTGAAATCCCAACATCTAGTGTGCACTTTGGGGTTATATCAAGGCCTTTAGAAATAACCAGGTCAAGAGTGTGACCATGATTATGAGTAGGCCCGGCAGTGTGCTGTAACTCAAAGGTTGATAACATGTCAGGAAACTGGTTAGCAAAACGGTCTGTGGTGTTATCAGTATGAATGTTAACATCACCAGAGGAAAGGATTGAGTCATATTCAGTTTCGATAAAAGCTCACCAAATTTAGACAAAAAGCCTTTTTAAAGCCTTGGGGATAGACAGGGATATACAGATCTAATTACCAGAGCTAAATATTCAAAGGTAGAGTAAGAACCGAATGAGATGTTTTTACATGATAAAATATCTGGAAAAAATAGCTGCAAGACCACCACCCTTCTTGTTAGACCTGGTACAGTGTGAAAATGAAAAATTTGATGGTGAAGCTTCAATCAGTTCTTTGCTAACAGTTTCAGCAAGTCAAGTCTCAGTAAGGAGAATGCAATCAAGTCTATGAGATCATATAATATCATTTCCAATGAAAGTTTTATTAGTGAGGGATCTGACATTGAGGAGGGCCATCTTTAAGGAGCTTGCAGAATAAGTAGAATTGTCAACTGTGGCAGAGTCAGGCCTAGGATGGCTAGAGTTGCTACTTAATTGTATGTTTCTCTGTCTCCAGCTAAGATGAGCGCAGCCTCCACACCCGTCTCGCGGGTACGTCCAGGATGGACGTTGTCCTCTTTAAAGAACAAGGGTCTGTCCCCTGCAGCCTGCAGCACCCCACTGCTGGCAGCCTTCCCCGGCAACGATGACGAGCAGGAACGACGTCAGCGCAGAAGGTCAAGAGTCATTGACCTTCAAGCTGCCACTGACTCCTCCTTCAGTGACTCTGCATCACATAGGTAAGCTGTAGGGACAAAGGTTTGGCAAACCATGCTTTTGACTGCGTTTTGAGCATGACAGTCTGTAGAGCTTGTAGTGTAAGTTTGAGCCAATTTTGATTTCTGAAGACATTTTAAATCATGGCTTTAACAGCCGATTTCTGTTTGGCCTGCTAATATGTATCTTGAGATCTTAAAGATAATCTCATTTTTGTATGCAGTGCTGCGGGAACTCCTGCTGCTGTGCCCAAGTTGTCAAATGCACAGATCTCAGAGCATTACTCCACCTGCATTAAACTCTCCACTGAGAATGTAAGTATATGTACACTGTGTGCATGCATATATAGTGTCTAGACCACAGAGAAATCATTCAGTGTTTCACACAGTGTGCAGTAATTACATAGAAAATGTGATGTTTTTTCTCTTTGTCTTTTACATTTTCCGTGTGTTTAGATGTAAGAGCTAAAAGGAAAAATCAAAGAATGATGCATTTTTCTTTTCCCTTTTTGTCAGAAAATCACCACCAAAAATGCCTTTGGGCTGCATCTAATTGATTACATGGCTGATATTCTCAAACAGAAGGATTCTGAGCTCACAAACTTCAAGGTTTGAGGTTTTTTGTTTATCTACTTCACTTTAATAACTCCCTTGGTTCCCCAGAAGTCTTTTAACCTTTGCTTAATTAGATAAAGTATGATACATTTGATTCAACTTTATCTGTGGCAGGCTAGTTATTTCCCTGTTTAACCTTGTAGTCATTTTTTTTAGAAATCAGATAGGTGACTTTGAAGAAACAGTGATCCAAATAAATGGCCTGTTTGGATATAGGGCCTGAGGGTCCTGGAAAAAGTTTTACATTGTCCTTTAAAGGTCTTGAATCCAGTGAAGTAGACCATTCAAGTCTTAAATTCTGTTTAAATTATGCTGTCTAGCATAGTGTTTTATCTGATGAGAAATGGATCCACTTATTCTGATGAAGCCTGCAGCATCCTGAGTTAACCTAATGAAAGCTGCAGACACACTATTACAAAAGTCTGAAGGGATTGTTGTGATTATTAAAAAAAATATGAGCAGTGTTATTCAAAGTAACTGTGCCACGTACCATGAAATAGTCATTGTCAGATTTATTTCACAAGCAGTGTGTATGATGTTTACATCTATTCCTTGTGTGTGTGTCCTCCTTAAGGTGGCAGCTGGCACTTTGGATGCCAGTACAAAGATCTATGCTGTGAGGGTGGATGCTGTTCATGCTGATGCCTACAGGGTCCTGGGTGGCCTGGGGGCCGAGACCAAACCTGGAGAAGGTGAGAGCCTCGGCAATGTGATTTATTTACTTTCATATGTGTTGATTTTCATTTTAAATTCACTGGAGCTAGGATGCAGGTTTTCAGGTTATGTCCTATAGAATGTAAAACGTGGTCTACCACATTGTTCCGTTATTTGAACATTATTAGAAGTTTTCTGCTTTTTGTTTCTCCCATTTTTTGTCCATATACAGACCATGGTCAGAAGGAGGAGGACGGAGATGAAGGGGTTGCAGGAGGTGAAGTGACTGCCAAGCAGCCGAAGAAAAAGAGGCCTCCTAAGAGGACAGTAGAGCAGAACCTGAGCAACATCAATAGTGCCGAGTCTGAGAGGAAGTGTGAGGTATGGTGTCATCTTCACAGAACAATATAAGTTCAAACGACACCCACCCCAATTCTAAAAGGATGATAGTTGTGCTGCTGAACAGAATGCAGTTAGGGGGTTATTCACGTAATACTGCTAGTTACTATCTTTCATGTCATTAGACCAGAGACACTTGAATAAAAAACATTCCTCATTGATTCATGTGCTTGAAAGCTGCTCCATCCACATGAGCCTAGTATCAATATTCGGACGAGTGGTGGACATTTGTTGGGGTTTATTTAAATATAAAAGTTATGTTGTGAGGTAAAGAGAGAGAGTGTGTGTGCAAATGAGCTGAGAACACGTGAAGGAGAGAGAGCACAGTCAAGAGCTAGTGAGTGAATGAGAGAGAGGGATAGTGAAAAGAGATCAAAGTGAATGTAGAAGAGAAATAAAACAGTAGATAGTTTCATCCTGGTTATGTTGTAAAGCAGAAATGAATAACCATCAGGCACTCAGCAGATCGTCAGTACTGTAGAGACAGGCTCTCTGGAGTTTTCAGTCTCCTTTTCCACCTCCTTTGTTTCTCCTTTTCATTCATTTATTCACTACATCTAACTCAAACATCAGAGTCACGCAACAGTAGGTATATACAACAAGATGACATTGTGTTGTTATTTCCTCTTTTGTGAAATTAGCACCATAATTTTTTTATCCATCATCCGTTTAATTTGCCTAATCTTCACGGTTCTTCAAACCTGCAAACAGAATGAGCAAAAGGGTCATTCCTAAGTTTAATTCCTCTTGGTTCCATAGTTCCTAGAACCTTTTAGTCAAAAAAGGCTATATGCGGGCATCATTTCCCCTGCTTGACAAGAGAAAAGGTTCCTTCTAAGATGCACCAATCCCACTTTTGGTCACCTGACACTTTTACTTATTTTGGCTGAGTAAAATCTGATCTGGTGTATCAGATCAGTGCATCTGTAGTTTTTTCACTTTTTCTGAGGTGCTATATTTTGTAAGTTTTGTATGCACTCGTGTGCAAAGGTCACTTTGTGTAAGCCAAGGCAACAACCCTGCATTTACAGCATATCATTCTATCATTGATTAAAACTTCATAATCACCTTATACCCACTGAATGTCTGACTGATGACTGATAAGTTCATTTTTGATGATTAAGATCAATTATTAGACATGGGTCACAAAGCTGTCATCTTAGGGGAAGCATTGAGGGATTTTTTTTATATCTTTGGTCTCCATTATGACTGCATCAGCTTTTCATACCCAACTGATCCTCATGCTCAGTTAACCAAAAGACATTAACATACATGAAGGACAATTTACTCGAAAGTTTGTTTCACTGTTTTGTTTCAGTTCATATGGCGGTGAACATAATCAGCTGTCCTTTTTACCCACCCAGGTGGACCCCATGTTTCAGCGGATGGCCTCATCCTTCGATGAGAGCAGCACCGCTGGCGTCTTCCTGTCAGTCCTCTTCAGTGAGAACAGTCGCTGTGAGCTGCTGTTTCCCTCCTACATGACCCTCCTGCAGTCCAGACCCTCTTACTCTCCTCCACCTCCACAGGGAGTCCCCGCATCCCCGTTCATGGGTAAAAAACCATTTGCCAAGCCAATAAATGTTTTCTTTCATTTACATAAATTGTTAGGTAGCCATTAAACGCGTTCGCATTACATGTTTGTCTGAACCTTAGTGCCACCTAGCTGTGTCTCATATTTTGAGCTGTTCCTCAGTAGAAATGCTAAACCCAATCTTTCTGTCCTGTGTTTCTGCCAGCCGGACTGCAGCATTCCCAGGAGAAAAGCTCCATCTGCCCCTCGCTGCAGGACTTCTCCTTCACTAGCTGGAACCCTGAGCAGGTCAGAGAAATCATTAAACCACCAAACTTGATATTATAAACTATTCTGATGGAATTCTTTAATATTTCTTCGATTAAGCGGCAATAGAACCAGCAATTCGTCTTAAAAGTTGACCATCTTTGAGGTGGGGAAACAAGCACAATTCCAAGGAAGTATTTTAGTTTCTACACCGGGGCATTACGCTGTATGATATGGGTTGCATTCGAATGAATTACACATTAGTTCAAATTCGTTCATTCTTGACTTTTTGGGGAAAATGACACTCCTAGTCTTCAGTATGCAAACACACAAGCACACACATGCTAAAATTTCCCGCAGCTATTTTTTTTCCTGGAAAAGGAAGCAGATTTTGGTGAGAATTTTTCGGAAAATACCGGGATCTCTGTTGCCAGCCTACAACCCTAGTGCCCACTTAATAAGATCTTGTCTCTGGGACATCACTTTCAGGGCCCTCACACACCAAGTTGGCCTTAAAGATCTTGGCCGACAAAGACCAACTGATGCGTCACCTAATATCTTCTGTTAAAATGTGCAAACCACCCCAGTGCGTGCTGGAGGTCACGGTCTGATAGAGACAACAATGACGACCAATCTAACATCCAGGGATCTTCTCTAGGACTCCAGTTTAGGATCCACTACCTTTTTATACCCATGTGGTCCTAAATCATCTGTCTGGGTCTTATTTGCAGAGACTGTCAGTTCCCAGCCAGTCGCCTGTCTGACTGTGACTGTGCATCTTCTTTCAGACCATGAATCAGCTCTTGGAGAAGATGAAGCAGGGCGAACATGTGTTTGACGTGAATGCTGAGCCCGAGCCTGAGCCTGAAGAAGATGACTGCCCTGACTTTGACGCTGACTATGAGGAGGGACTGGGTGACTGTGAGGAGAGATCCAAGGAATATAAGGAGGGTTGTGAGGCCTCTGGCTCAGGCAAAGGAAGGTAAGGTCGTTGATTGTAGAGCAGTTGAACAGTGATGTTTGTCTTTCTGTTCTGTTTCTGTTTAATCGTTTTTTATTGTACTTTTCTGCACTTTTCTCTTTTCTCTCCCAGTACTATTTAATGCTGTTTGTACTTTATATTAGGATGAAAGAATGGCCTCCATTAAGTTCTATACAAGAAAAGAGTGTCTTCTTCTTAATGCCTACTTAAGCTTACAAGGTTGAAATGCATTACCTATGTAATCATCAAACTAACTGCACTGCTTATTATCACCAGGAGAGTAGGTACTTAATTCATTAGAACGTACTGAAGGGGTATAAATCCAGCTCTTACGCCTCTATTGACAAAAGGCTAATTTGTGTCTGTGTGTGTGCTGGTTTGAATGGTTTCTTGTGATGGTGGTACAGGGATGTGATTCCCATTGGAGAGGGAGACATCGCCACTATGTGTCTACAGCTGTCCTCTCAGCCCAGGGAGTATTCATACTTCAGCCCAAGGACCATGGCCACGTGGGCTGGACCCGGCTACTGGCAGTTCAAGCCAAAGCACAAGTGTGAGTTAAATTCATGGTTTAACAACATAATTACAGACAGTTGTGGTGTCAGAGTAGAGATGAGAGAAGTAAGTGCCCTTGAGCAAGACATGTTACTTATTATTTATCCATGTACTTGGATAAATGTTGGCAGACTAGGGCTGTAACATTGTAACAATAAGCATATTTTTTGCTCTTTATTTATTGTGTATAGCCTCAACTTACTGCCTTTCTTTGTGCTGTCTTCATGAGGAGCTTGCCAGGGTGTTTCTAGTTTATTTAATAGCTATCCCATTATATGTAATGCCAGAAATGTATTTAGATACTGACAGCCTAATGCATACACATTAGGCATGTTTTTGTATTTTAAGGGATATGGGGATAAATAAGGCTTTCACATTTTCTCTAACAGCCAAGATGATTTTCTAATGGTTGTTCTCCCCTGCTGAATGTGTGCTGCAGAGTAACAATTATCTGTCTCATCTATCTGTCTGTTTTCATGTACTTAATATCCTATAGTGGACCATTTGCCTGACAAAGAGACACGTAAAAGGAAGCCCAAGAAGACCTTTGAAATAGACTTCAGTGATGATGTCAACTTTGACACCTACTTCCGCACCACGAGAGTAAGGACCTTTGATCGCAGTTTGATGATTGATTTGTTAATTCTGGATGAAGTTATCTTGAATACCAGTGTGTTCTTATTTTGAAATAAGGGAACATGAGTAGACAGTTGTTATTTTGCTCCACAATGTTTCCACACTTTGATTACTGATAAACAATGAGATATTACCAGTGAATGTGGTCAGACAACAAGTGATGTTTGTGCATGATTGGTGAGATTCTCCCCCAATGGACGTGCAAGAGACTTCATAATCATGAAAAGTCATAAACCATATGAAAATGTACTAAAATCTCCCAAAATGCAGCTTTAAATGCATCCACAATTTTCAGCAAAGTGAGTTCTGCAGTTAATCATTTAATACATTTTAGTGTTCAAATGACAATTTCCCATCTTAAGGTCAAATGAAATACTTCACTCCACTGGTCTTTTAACAGTCAGAACCTTTTAGCTGAGTTTATGTCTTTTTGTTCACAGTATCTCAAACTACATTTGCATTGGTTAATTTTTGGTGTACAGACGTTTTTATATATTTTATCATGTATAAGTATAGATAACTAAAATTATTTTGTGATAACGGATCATTGCATGTTCTCATCTAAAATTTTATATATATATATATATATATATATATATAAAATAACATTCTTGCATTATAAATTTAAGAAAGTGAGCCATTTAAAGCAGCTTTGAAGAACCAAAAAACAGAAGATTGAGTCAAACCACGTGACATTAAAAAGTTGCTCTGTGTCTGCATGTATGACCAAAGGATGGTTTGACCATAGAACTATTACAGCAGAGTAGATATAGACGAAGAAGCAGTGTGGTAGTTATAGCTAATAAACCAGCCAACACTATTCTTAACAGTGTGGGTGTTCTGCTTATGAACCGGACCTGACAACATTTTCGAATTTAAACTACTGACATTTTTCCTCCTACCAAACAATTTTATATTGATTCTGTCATGAACATGTCAGGACAGCTCCATTTGCTGATCTGAGTGCAGGGTCTTGGGTGATGCCTTGGCACATATCTCCACAATACAGATAATACAACTACAGTTTTAGCTCTAGTATATAAATTCACTGAAATAGAACACCAAATCTGCAAATAAAATCTTAAGCTGAAAAGTGTTATCACTGTTTGTAGGGATTTGAGACGCTGACTAAAATCTCTAAATCAAATTAAGAGCTTGTGCGTTGAAAATATGTAGGAAACCTAAAAACTTTTTAAATGTATCTGAACTGAATCAAATATTGTCTGCTTTCACTTCACAGGCTGCCACTACTAACAGCAAGTCTGCCCTCAGTGCCAGCAATAAGAAAACAACTCTACCAGCAGACTTCCAGTTTCCCCCAGAGACGCTCTCCCAGCTCAGCCTCAAACCCTCCAGCTCGGTGAGCCCTCACTACTCCTGTCAGCTGACAGAGCTGGTGGAAGAGGTTGAAAGTAGAGATGCACAAACAGAGATATAATTTTTGTTTGTGGAATCAGAGCTAGTGTTGTCCATTGCAGAACAGTCAGGAATTAGATTGGTAGATTGGTCATTGAATGTAAGTGAGACACTTCCTTTTCGCCCTATAGAGGTCTAGGAGTCTACTATGAGTGCACACATAGAAAAAAGATTACATGTGGATCTTTGGGTCAGCTTTGAGTATCGGAGATCCTCTTCAGCACTGATATCCCATATAAGTCAGCCATTGGCTGAAATATGCCATCATTATTAATTCAGTCCACACAAACATCACAGAAAATGTACAGCAATCACAGATGTTGCAACAAAATTCTAATGGGCTTCAGCTTTTTATACTGAATTTGACTTTTCACAAAATTGAATGATTGCTTCAGTCACAATATAATGTACCCAGAGTATCCGTAACTAAATAATGACCATTTGTGTATTAAGGATATATTTGGTTTTGTTTACTCTAGTTGAGTCAAGAAGGTCAGAAGAGGCTGTCTGGAGAGCTTGGAGAAGGCATTGGAGACTACGACTACAACAATGCCAACGACACAGCCAACTTCTGTCCAGGTCTTCAGGTCTGAACTCCACCTTTTTATTTGGCTTTTGATTTCATTTGGGGGGTTTTTGTTTTGTTTTGTTTTTTATTTTACTGTATTTTAACAAACTTTCTTTATCTAAGGAGTTGGGGTAGGTGATGTTGCCTTAAAATACTATCATGATATTGCAAGGTATTTCAGTTAGTGTGGTCAGATTTACAGAGCATTGCCCTGTATTCTGCCTGTGTGATACCTGATGGATTCACAGGATGTTTTGGAGGATCAAGCTGAGAGGCAGAGCTCTGTCTGTCATCAGTTTTTTCCTGACAGTGCAACGGGCAGCTCTGATTAATTACTGTAATAATCGATCATCATCACCACCTCAGTTGAATCCAACCCTTTCGCATCTTGTCTCATGGTCAATTAGTTATCAGATGATGGTGTATGTGGCCTTCGGTGAGCGACGTACCACCTCTCTGAAGCTTAATGTAATTAAACCACTTTTACGCTGAAGCCGGCAGCATCATTACTATCACTTTCAGCCGTGTTTGTTGCTGCTGTACATAATCATGACGTAAATACAATCCGCAGTGATACGGTGTAGTCCCTCATTCGTCCAGGAGTGTTCTATCGTAGAAAAGGTTTCAGTCGTAGTCATCTGGACACTGTTTTCAGAATCAAGACGTTTCGGCTCCCATCCGGAAGTCATTCTCAATTGAGATGACTACGACTGACCCAGATGACTACGACTGAAACCTTTTCTACAATCCGCAGTGATGTTGTAAATGTCACGATATGACAATTTTTTATCACATAAAGATTTATACTGGTATTATCAAACAATGTCATTTGGCACACCCCACCAGAGGGACTGAGAGTGAATGAGCAGGGAGGATCTTAGGGCATATGACAGTTTACAGTGATCAAACCTGTGACCTTTTGGCCCCTGCCCCACACATGATTCTATTGTAATTATCATTGCATGAAAACCAGGCTGAACTACTACTTCTGAGCCAAATACTGTACTGTAGAATCCGCTAAATGTGAAGACTTCTAATCGTATTGTCATCAATAATTACAAAAACTGATTAGGAACCACATCTCAAATTTTTATCCTTTTTGCATCTCTTTGTCCATCTTCCTCTTCAGGGTGGCGACAGTGATGATGATGTCGAAGGGTTTGCCGGTTCAGATGATACACAGCCTTCAGGTGACAGTATGCCTCCGCCCTCACAAGATCTAGAGGGCATCTCGACCTACGGGGAGGACGATCTGGTACCTGAACCACACAGGGTGAGTAACACAAGATTTTAGTGCAGGTCATAGTGTGTGGGTCTTGGCTTTTTAGAGGTTGCATCTCTGCTCAAAAGCTTCTATCGTAATATTTTATACAGATACGTGAGGCAACTTTGCACAATAGTGGCTGCAACTAAAACAGTAGAATTCTAGTACCTGATGTAAATTAGTCAGTAACTCTGAAGGTAATAAAACACTTAGGAAGGCTGTGGGCACATTTTGCACAACAGATTCTACTCATTTTTTAGGCCATCTAATTGTATATATGTATATAATATATACGTTTTTTTGCTTTTCAGTTTTACATACTTACATTATTGCTTGTTCCTGTAGGTCAACAAGATTGAGATCAACTATGCTAAGACCGCAAAGAAAATGGACATGAAGAGACTCAAAAACAACATGTGGACTCTTTTGACCGAAAGCCCAGAAAACCCCACAGAGGTAAATCACATTGACAAAATAGCCATGTATCCGCTTTTTATATAAGATGGTAAATTCATCAGTTTTATGTTTTTAAACTATAGTCTTCAGTCATGCTCACATTCGTTGTGTAAAGTAGACATACAGAGATTTAGCTGTGTATATCTGTGTGCTTCTCTTTGTACAAGTCTATTTATCAGTTATGCATTAAATATTCCCTACAGGAGGTGGCGACTGTGGAAAAACCAGAGGTGTGTGGGGAGAAAGTCTTCAGTCAGACCACAAAGACGCTGCTTCAAAGGTAGCAGCAGACCTCCTACCATGCCTGCCATGGCACAGCACTAATGAGGAATAATAATGACTGAATAGCACTCGCACATATAAATATGTATTTGTTTGTGTATTGCGTACCAGCTAGCAGCAGAGCTAAAAACAACTACTTCCTTCCTTGAAGGCAGTAGGTTTGAACAGCATGACTGATGGATTGCAACATTTATTGTGTTTGTCTTTCTCTTTGTGGTGGTCCAGATTGCCAAACACGATGGCTCAAAACCTGTCAGTGCCTCTGGCGTTTGTCGCTCTGCTTCATCTTGCCAATGAAAAAGTGAGTGTTGTTTATTTTAAACATTTCAGCTCGGTGTTTGGGCATATACATATATTTGGGCAATTGAAACTGAAATGATCTATTGGTCAAAGTCCTGGAATAGTTGAGGAAAATTATTACTACATAAAAGGTTTTGAAACATATAAATAGTTTTGGGAAATACACTTACTCACTTTCTTGCCAAGAGTTAGATGAGAAGATCGATACCACTCTCCTATCTATTATATAATATAAAGCTACAGTCAGCAGCCAATTAGCTTAGCTTAGTATAAAGACTGGATACAGGGGAAACAGCTAGCCTGACTCTGTCCAAAGGTAAGAAAATCTGCCACTTCACCATTTTGCTGGGGGTTACATCTATTTCCCAGTCTATTTCTTGACTGGGAGCAGTAACTTCCTGGAGTTGCCACTGGTTGCCTGGCATCTGCTCCCAGCCACGAAATAGCCAATTGTTGATTTTACACTTCAGTTTTAGTACAGATGATATAATGTGTTAATTAGTGAGCTTTAGAGGTGCTGTTATGTGGATTTTGTTACCTTTAGACCTTTTCCCCCTGTTTTCAGTCTTTGTGTTAAGCTAACCGGCTGTAGCTTCATATTTAGCGAGTGGTATCAATCTTCTCATCAAACTCTCTACTAGAAAGTGAATGATATTCATATTTTCCAAAATGGCGAATTATTGGTTTAATTTAAATTTAATAAATTAAGTTTTTGTCCTGCTATTCCTCTATGTTTAACATAAAACTTGATATGAAAATAATATATAACCTCCCAGTCCCATTTGATACTTTTATCTACCTAAAACAACATTAGGTCCACCAGAAATAGTAATTTACGATTTGCTGGCAGCTGTGCTTTAAAGTTGTATATTAGGAAAGCATAAACAAATCCAGTCAACAGATGAGGCACTGTTCTAAAGAAGTCCGCAAAGTACTTTAACTGCAGGTAATTTAGCAACAACACTGATGCGTCACTCTGTTAAGTTAACTTGCAGGTGAAACAAACCAAACGATTTTTTAAAATAGCCACCCTTTTTCTTTGATCATGCTTTAAGTAATAATAATAATAATAATAATAATACACTCAAAGTTGTCTCATGTGAAAAATATTGTAAATGATTAATCCATTACTGTAATGTATTCTGCTGTGCATAGTAGTGTTCTTCGCCTTACTCCCCCCGTGGACATAACATCAAATACCTAAAACTAAGAATGTAGAAAGAAAGTGTTTACAAACCTTACATGTTTTATTCACCCTGGAGTTACTGGAATATTGTTATTTAGACGTGTCCACCTAGTAAAATATGTAAAGTATTCATGTCTATTTATTGTAATGTGGAATATGTTTTGTTTTTAACAGAATTTGGAGCTGGTGAAGGTTGATGACATGTCCGATATCATCATCAGACAAGGCCACTGAGGAGAAATGAATGATGGGATGTTTTATGGAGAATCACTGCTATTCTTTTATGCTATTCTCTACTTATTCATCTCTTTACTTTGTATAATATCTGATGTTTCTCTGTGACACTCTTTTATTTAGATTTTATGATGTTTTTATTAATTTTCTAGCAAATACAATATGTAATCAGGAACTGTTCAAAAGTCAAATCTGCCTTTATTCCTTGAAAGGCATAACATTTACATTTCCTTTAATTCTGTCTATTGATGCTTATCCTGTGTGTAGATTATTTAACTGCTCAACCACCACACAAAAAAATTATATTGTCAAAACAAATAAAAGCCTTTTTTCTAAAACACGCTGTAAAGATGAATCTCAAAACATTAGGCCTTTTCCCCCCACAATTCGTATTTCCTATTATTTTTAGCACACTTGCTAATGCCTGCCAGGCAAATTGTTTTCCAAAATGGACATAATGGTTTGGATTTTTTTTTTTTTTTAGCTGCTTGTGATTCAGCACAGTCTGCAGCAGTGGTTTCACATGGCCGCAGGTAATGAACAGCATTTAAGCCTCACTGCCGCCTTCCTAGATAGAGGTGAAACCGGTTGGTCAGGGCTGGTGCTGCTGGCTGGGTGGAACTCGGTATGACATCTGTGTGTCAAGGAGCTGCAGAGCAGGGAGGAGCCGCTCAGTCAGCTGAGAAAGACACCAAAGTCCCAACAGTTCCATGGTCTGCAGTTCAATTTACTTAGAAGATTCATAGCAAGACTAGTAGTAGTACCACATTCTCACCACTATGTGTTCCTAAAGTGGATCATTTTCTACGTTGAAACCCTTTTATCTAATTGAATGGGATCTGTGACATGGGACATTGCTGCTGATGTAGAGATACTGTTGAGGAATGAGTTGCAACAGGGCTATGTTCCATATTGCAAAGCTGCCGTCAGCAATACAACATAATGAGAAATGACAACTTCTCAAGCCAATCAGGAAATTAGAGTTATTAATGTTATTTTCCTGTACTGGATAACTTTTCGGCCTGAGAGTGCGTGATGAACCAAGTCGGCAAAAGCCACTGCTGTGACCAAAAAGCTGTCAATTCAAATGCCTGTGTTTAAAAAAATAATAATAATAATGCTTCCTGTTACCAGTTTCATAACTAATATTTTTGGTGCTTAGCAATTACTTTGCCTATATACTGTTCATGAAGAACTATTTTTCTTGGCGAAAGAATAGTGTTGATTTGGTTTACAATAAGTTTGTCTTATAACATTCTTGGTTCTTCGTAGTAGGTCTATGCCTGCTATAGGCTCACTGTAAATTAGTATGTTGTTCGCCTGGCTTTTTTACCACACCTTTGTCCTTTCGTTTGATCATAAACACAAAAGATGACATAACACCTAGCACGCCGCTCAGAGCTCTTAGTTCGGCCAAGAAGAATACAAAATGGTATGAAGTTGTTTGATGGGTTTATCTTAATGATTCAGTGATTAGGCACAGCCAACATATGACGGGAACCCCTCGGTATGACGTCATCCTGAGGATGAAATTGGGAGAGCCACATCCAAGAACCATCTCTGGCCGCATCAAGTTGTTGTTTTACACAACAAGAAAGGAAATGAATGGAAGGAGCCTTCAAAATAAAAGCACGGATTTGTCACGGCGGGCTAACAAAATACATGAAGTAATTACATTTATTATAAAGTGAATATAAATAATGAAATGTATAGAATAAAAACATTTCTTTGCTAAATCAAGAGTGTGTTTCAGAGCTTTCATTCTGTAGGCTACATACAAAGCCAATATCGTTTGTTAAAGTGTATTTTCTCATTGTAGTTTTCAGTATATTTTGATATAACGGGATAACGTTCAATACAAACCTGGTCCTCAAAAGTATTTCATTTTAACTTTGAGGCTTTTGGCTAATAATGCTAACCACTGACTTAACACTGCTACATTCCTCAAAAAAAAAAAAGTTACGGCACGTTTTATTTTAAAAAATATGGTCGGGAAATTGTGGTTGTATTGTGCGTCCACTTGACACTTGAAGCGAAGGAATTCAGTTTGAAGGGGGGAAAACAACAACCAGGAAGTTAAACAGAGGAAGAAACGTATTCGCTTTGGTGGAGCATCAACTCTCAACTCTTTCAAAAGGTTTTAAATAACAGCGTCAACTTTAAATAAAGTCGATCCATCGGGTTTGCGGTCAAAGGGCACTGTTTCCAACAAGATGGACATTGATCCGGTAGGTGATAATGGCAGAAGCTTGTGTTTTTGTTGTTTTTAGAAAGCCTCTCCGCCGTTACAGCGACACGACATGCCACAGGTGTATATCCGGACAGAATAAGTTACATTTCACTTAAAACTGTTATACTAAGACTGAAAATGTGTTGCATAAGTGAGCGCGTTAACTTTTCATTGTTGAAAGAGGAAGTCCCAGAGTATCCTTACAAAATGGCCTAATTTCAGCCACTGCTGAAACCCTACAGTCTAAGGTGAAAATGCAGTGAAGCTAATGTTTTTTCCCACTTAAGCCAAGTCAGACACTTCACACGAAGACTTCCATCCGCTACTTTATAATATGAGTTTTTTATGGTAGGTTTTAACTGATAAAACTTCGTTTTCCGCATATAATTCAAAGGCACGAGTCCGCTTCTCTGGTTGTCGGTTGATCCTGGCGCCTGAAGCCAAACTCCACTACAAGATGTGTCAATTTAATGCTAGCTTACCTTGCCTACTGATAGAGATAAAACCCGGCCTAGTGTGGCTCGTGACATTTTTTAATTGCCACATTAATCTCTCTCAGAAGCCCGTCTTATTAACTTGACAGCGATATTATCCACCGTGCAACACTTTTTTGAGTAAAAATTCAACTTTTACAGCTTGAGCTCACTGCTTGCTAACTTGTATTTTGTTAGCCGCACATTGTCACCAGAGGCACAAACTGGGGCAAACATTTTTGTATTAAAACTATGAGAAGCAGTTGTGAAACCTGTCGAATGAATCAGTGTTATTGAAAAAAGTCTTGCTTCGCTCATATATTATTCTGATTTGAAAAGAGTCATCTAAAAATAATTTGTACCTGGTATTATACCTGTTATACCATAAACTCAGTCAAATTTGACTGAACATTTCTGACTTAACTTCACCTATCGGGGCTCAAGATCCTTAAAAGTTTCCCAGGAAGTCCCAGGAGGAGTAAATTTAAGGATACTTGAGTGTTATTAATAGTTACTGTTATATTATTCATGACACCTTGCGAAATTCCAAGAGATAGTACAGACCTATATTCATTGTGTCTTTACGTCCATGTTCTCTCCCTCCTGTGCTATAAAAAGCTATGTGATTAGTTTCTCAGCTCATATCTAACACAATCTTCTCAGACAGTCATCAGTAACAAAGGCTTGCCCAGCGACGGCCCATAGGGTCTAATGAGTATCTCTGTTGGTGGCTGTTGATATGATACTGTTGCTTCCTCTGCTAAACACTTAAAAACTGTGACTTCTGTGGTTTTGAAACATTACCCTACTTTACTTTGAAGATCCAGGCAAACCATTGAACTTTAGCTGTACTGACTCAGCTGTGCTGAGCGGAAGAGCTAAACCAACAAAGTGTTTTCCTGTATCCTGCAGCATTTATTAGGGTCAGTTTTACGTCAGCATTTATTAGGGTGCTTTGATAAAAGGAAAGTCTCACTGCCCGTCTAGTGTCTGCATGTGGATTCAAACCTTGTCGTGTGAGCTCACAGATTAGGGTTATTTCACATTTGACTAGATTAGGACATGGTGCAGTGTGGATTTCATGTGGCCTACCAAGACAAATGAAATCCATCCTTTGCATGTATTACTGCGGTCAAACATTTTAACTGGAAAGATTTGATTTTCTCATACACATTTTACATGACATGTGTCATCCTTGTTCCTTATGTATCAGCTCAGTATTTACAAGGTGCCTTATCTGTCAGGCGTTTGTTTGAGTTGTCAAGTTTTACTGGAAGACTGAAGTCACTTTCCATGCACAGCTGAGGAACCCTGGGTGAAGTCCTCTACAAGGCTTACAAAAGTTAAAATATTTGATTAGGATACTTAATGTAGCCGTCTTGTACTGGGCATGTTTCGGTCTTCCTCTTTCTGTTAATGTTGAAACATGATAGCTGTCAGCCATCCGGTGGGCCTCACCAAACTACCAGCACTAGTAAAGGAAAGGGAGAAAGATATGGCAGGTACATAAAAGCAGAGTTAAACAGGATGCAAAACAAGGCATCTGATAAGAATGCTGAAATGTATGATAAAATGGGTAGATAAGGAACAGAAACATATGTAAAATGAAAAAAAAGTGCCCAAATTGTACATGATCAAAAGCAGCTATAATAAAGCAAGCAGTAAAAGTGTTGTTTTGAGAGGTGAATTAGAGGATTCTGCATAAACCAACAGATTCAAAGGAAAATGAAAAGAGGGAAGGATGGGGGAGAAGAATGAACAGAATGAAGAAGACAGCAATGAAGGAAGGGAGATACTGGACCAATAGAAAGGAAAAGGAATGAAGAAAGGAATCGAGAAAGAAGGTAGGGGAAGGTTAACAGGAGAGAAGGTAGACAGCAGATGACGCAGCAAAACCTGTTGTTTCCTAGAGACAGTTTTGTTTACAGTCTGGTGCTGGCTCATGGGACATGGAACACACACACACACCACACTGCATGTAACATTTTTGAAATCACACCTACGACTGTAAGATCACAGCTTATCTTCCTGTTGAATGCAGATGCGCTGTAGCAGGCGTCAATCGTTTGACAGCCAGCAGGCTGTGCTGTCACATGCAGCAGCCCAAGGGACTGAAAGGACTCTCAAAGCCACCACCAGTTGTCATGCACGTTGTTGTCTGAAAATACAAGCCTGGTAGTGAATGATTTGGTTTTTATTCCTTTAGATTCTGGTGCTATATTGACTTGCACTGGTGTCAGACAGATGAATCCAGCTACTGGGGGACAGAAGGAAACAAATAAAAGGCCTTATGGTAAAAAATTATGTCAGAAGAACAGATTTGATGAAAAGATGATGCTGCTTCGGCCATCCTGAGCATATATTTATTATGAAAGTTCAAAAAGACACATTTGCAGAGGCCAGGCAAAGCCGAGCTGTAAAGGGGCTCCCCAGCAATTTAGTATTGCACTTCCATAAAGTTCGGGGACTCACAAGAGAATATATATAAAAAAAGACTGGTCAGAATCGGAGCATTAGAGACCGAGATATCCTGACTGAGAAACTGGATCCCACATTACAACAACTTCATGGCTTCTTTCAAACTCCACATCTCCAGTTTGTAACGCAGGCTGTCTGTTAAAAATCCAAAGTGAGATAACCCCGATGACATCATCAGGGCTAAAAAGCTCCTCCAGAGCCACAGAAGACATTATACAGCTGTTTTCACAGGCTGAGTAGCACTCATTGTAACAAGTAAACTTAACTTTTAACAGTGTAAAATGAAGTTGTTAAAATCTACTCTAAAACAAACCAAAGAAGGTTGCTGAAACCAAGCTTATATGGTTTCATCTCTCAGTTCTTGTTTAAAAACTTTCTGAACAAACTGGAACTGTTGTACCTTACTAAGTTCATGCAGGCAAACTGAACATTACAGTAATCAAAGATGAGATCAAATGAATACAGTTATAATTCTCTATGAGACACAAACTAGAATTGATCTAATTTTGTAAATTTTGTTTTTGCATCTAATGTCACGTACCACAAGCATGTCAAAAAACATTCTTTTGTCTTTAGCTAAAATCCTTCAAGTCTTTCTGTTGTTTTATTTTTTATTCAAGGTTTTTATTTTATTTTTTTTACAAACAAAATAAAAACTACAAGATGAAGTTTGGACATGGATTGCAGCCTGCATGTGTTATACTTTTTCTTAAATGACCTTTTTCTGTCCAATCCCAGGAGCGGGCCGAGCCGCAGCCACAGGACAAGGTGCAGGTCCTGAAGGAGCAGGTAGATGGAGTGAAAAACATAATGACGCAGAATGTGGACCGGATCCTGGCCCGAGGAGAGAGACTGGATGACCTCATGGACAAGTCAGAGGGCCTGCAAGCAGGGGTCAGTCTTACCACAAGAGTTTATCCTTTAACTTGGTGTGAAAGTGGGTTGAGGTGTGGACTTTCCCACATGTGCACCAGTGCATATTTGGTGTAAGAAAGAGGTTGGTAACAGTATAACAAGTCAGTAGAGGCCATCTCATATTCAAGACATTACAGAACACACGAATCTGACCAAGTGTGGCCTTTTTCTTGCGGCTTTTTAGTAAGGCATCCTTCCAGCTGCACCTCGTTAGGTGATAAAGCTTGTAAATCCAACAACCTTTTGTCTGAGGTTCAAATGCGTCACTGCACAGGCTGTATTGACCTTCTTCACAGTAGACTTTTTGATTTTCGTCATAGCAGGAAAAGTACAAGTGGAACTGATAACATTAACGATGGCTCTGTCCGATGGATGTGTCCCAGGAAACCATGTTAATCAGCCATCATTCACAAAGCCAGGACCCTGAAAGTGGCAAAGTTAAATGGAATGCAGTCATTATTAATGTCATTAAGTGCACATGTGCCTTTTCTGCAATGACATGTCAAAATGTCTGCCATGAAAAATACCTACTGCTCATTATAGGGAATGAAGTGACCACTTTCTGTAAAAGTACACAGCCTTTAATTCTAGTTGTGTTTCTGTACTGTCTCAGTATATACATGGAATTATCACAGTAACTTCATTATCTGAAGCACCTGTACAAAACATACCACCTCCTGCTGTCTCACACAACTGACCTTTCTCACAGCAGACATTTTGACTTGTCATAGCCGTAAAAGCACGGCTGTATCTAATAACATTAATAATGGCTCCATTCCATTTAGCTGTGCCAGTAAGCCGTGCCAGTGAACCTGCATGCACAATACCAGGCATCAACAAAGGAGTCTGTGTACTATGTAAGGGAGAGTTAGTAGCAGAGACTAACCCTCCCCAGCTACACAAAAAGTAGCCGTCATTCGGTTGTTCAATTTCAATTGTAAAATAAAGTGTTAGTTCCTAAATGTCACTAAACTGACATATTTTTTGATCAATGGGAAAAATGTTAAAAGTTACTGCACCTAGTTACTGCAGTTTCTGTGTCAACTGAAAAAGACTTTGGCAAGAAGGAATACGTCACTTGCTACTGATTTGGTTAGAGCAAAACAATAAAAATCCCAACAAGAAATCCCGCACATAGTGGCTTTAATGGAGAATTGGACAACATTGCCAAAAGCACATGATGTGTTGCTTCAACGGATTGTCTCGTCTCCCTCCCTGCTCAGGCTCAGCACTTCAAGCAGACCTCTCAGAAAGTGGCTCGCTCCTACTGGTGGAAGAACGTCAAGCTGATCGTTGTCATCGTGGTGGTCGTCCTCATCATCGTCCTCATCATCATCCTGCTGGCCACCGGAGTCATCCCTGTCAGTTCCTCCACGCCTCCTATAGTCACTCCCACCTCCAAGCCATAAACACACACACACAAATAATGTACATATAGACATAAATAAATCAAACACATTCCTATTGCACAGTATACAAAGTAATATATAGACTCAAGAAAATCACTGCTGTCTGGTGAAACCTTTTTGTTAGTTCAAAGTTTCTACTGGTAACTTTCATGCTTATATTGGAATTCACACATAATCTTTTGAAACCCTTTTGAAACACAATTTCAGCTTAGCCATTTTTGAATTTGTGAGAAATTAAACCAAAGTCTCTGGAAGATCTGAGGTCTTCACCTGATAGCAGCAAAAACACTGTCACTGGTCTCAAAGGGCGCTTCATATTACCACGGTCAGCTCTTCTTGGTTTAACTGTTTCACCACCAACGGTTATTTCATTCTGGCAAAGAGGAAGTCACTTTAAAGTGTGTGAATTTTTCCAGTCTCTTATAGACATTCTGTTTGTCTTGAATGTTATCACTTATGTGTAGCTTTTTACAAAGGACAGTTTGTATAGTTAAAATGATGAAAAGGGCAGTTTCTAAAGGAAATCAGGCAACTTTTTTTTTTTTGCTGACATTGGACAAATGCACCAAACACAAATCTGTAACACGTGTAGATCACAATATATTTAATGAAAGGCTGAATCAAAGTGCTTCCAATTTCTATGTAGTCAGACAATCTAGAAAAAGTCATCATTCCATTGAAATACTATTTAAATTTGTCAGATAGTTTATTGAATGTATACACTGCTTGAGTTCTTTTGAAACAGCTCCTTATTGGTGTTGAGGACGTATGTTTGAGGAGAGGTTTGTGCTCTTGTCAACAGTACACACTCAAAGTTACAGAAACTATTGTTATGCACAAAAAATGTTGGACAAAAATCATATAATTGTGAAATATCTGAAGTGTGTTGAGTTTCAGTGAGCTGAGACACGTCAGCTGGGACCTGAAGTTTGAAAACGACACAGCATTTACACTTATGTGGTTTTTCTACTCAACCGAATTATATGGTCCTTAGAGGGGAAGGTAACACAAACTTGTAGATTTGTACATTTGTGCTGTGCAGGATCATCGGCCTTTTTAACTGATCATGTTCATGTTTTTTCTGTGTTTTAACTATTTTGATTCAATAACCAAACCACCAGGGTCAGCTGTTAAAGGTCTGTTCCCAAACACTCCTAGTGTTTCGAGGATCAGGCTCCTCCAGCCAACCAGCTGTGAGAGATCATTTACAGCCCCTCATTGACTCCCCCTGCTGGTTCCATGTCAACCAGTAGGCCCTCGCAGTCACAGCTTACCACTAGAAAATTTTATTCCAAAACACGAAATGCATTTTTCAGAATGCGATTTTGGAGCAAAGATCTTGTGTGTGTCACCTCCCACCTCTCTGTGCTGTTACAGTACCAGTTTAGCTTCAGAAAGGTCAAATTTATGCCCATTATGAACTGTAAATAGTCACTTTAACAAATGTGTTAATGAAAGTATCTGTTCTTTTAGAGGATATTTATTTAATGCTTTATAACATTCATGTTCTTTCTTTTTTTTTTATCAAAATGAATCAATGAAAGCTGTATGTGATTTCTGTATAAACAGATAATCCAGACTGATTAATCATAAAATGGTACAGTTCAATTACTCTGCTGTTAATCATTTTCTAGAAGTAGGTATAAGAAGAAGTAGGCAACCTGCTCAGCTGACCTGAATGTTTGATTAGCAGAATTTGCATTTTCTGATGACCTATGGTATTTAATGGTTTTAAAGGTTTGATATGAAATAAATAGTATTTTCTTCTGCTCTGTGGCGATGGTGTACCCTCATTTGCTGTTTGTTGAAATGCCACAAGATGGAGACACAGTCCAGCTAATCTGAGACTTGAGGAAGTAGGTCAGAGGCCTTTTATAGTTCTTAGCTCTTAGTGAAACTATGAAGAGCAACATTTTCTTCCACGTGTAATTGCTTTTCAGTTTATTCACAGGTTTAGTACTAACACAACTTAGCAAGAGCAAAAAAGCAAATATAGAATTTGACTCTGATAACATGGATTCATTTCCAAGCAATTAGTTTAAAACTTGCTGCTTCCACTGCTGTTATGGTGAATACAAAATATTGTAAACACTTCACAGAAAAGGACATTTAACTTTGAAGAAACTAAATGGTAATGGCAAATATTGCAACAAAATAAGTTGATGGACATAATACACATTTGTCAAAAGGGTGAATCAGCAATAATTTTCTTGAATGGTTACTCCAGAGATTAAGTATTGCACTTCCATAAAGTTGGAGGAGTTGCAAGAGAGAGACTGAAAAAAGAAGGATCAAAATCAAAGCAGAAGAGGCTGCTATATCCTGACTTTTAGTCTCAAAAACACTGCATCCTACACTTCCCATGATGCATCTTGATACATTGTCATTCGACCCTACCTGCCTGGTTAAAACCATGTCTGTCAAACTTAGGATAGTTACAAATCACCCTTTGTAATGGTAAACTTTCTGGGAATACAGTGAATGAATTATAATCAGAGAGCACGAAGTCCAACAACTGCAGCCTGTGAAGTTCAGTTTGATTTACTTTATTTCACCAGGATAATTCATTCAGTATCAATACTGCTTCTCAGGGAGCCCTGTATATACATTAAAAACAAACAATAAGCCAATAACAAAACAATGTAGAAGTGAAGTGACAGAGTAAAGAAAGGCTACAAAGAAACAAGTCTACAGCAATGCTAGCAGCTCTGTGAGGCAGTACTTTAAGCTAAATGCTAACGTCAGCATGCTCACAACGACACTGTTAACATGCTGATGTTTGGCAGGTGTAATGTTTACCATGTTCATTATGGTTCTCTCTCAGCATGTGAGCATACTAACATTTACTAATTAACAAACCCACAGTACAGCTGAGGGAATGCCATTAGTTTTTCAGAGACTTGGTCATAAACCAAAGTCCATCCATCCATCCATCCATCTTCTTCCGCTTATCCGGGGCCGGGTCGCGGGGGCAGCAGTCTAAGCAGGGACTCCCAGACTTCCTTCGCCCCAGACACTTCCTCCAGCTCCTCCGGGGATCCCGAGGCGTTCCCAGGCCAGCCAAGAGACATAGTCCCTCCAGCGTGTCCTGGGTCTTCCCGGGGCCGCCCCCGGTGGGACATGCCCAGAACACCTCCCGAGGAGGCGTCCAGGAGGCATCCGGATCAGATGCCCTAGCCACCTCAGCTGGCTCCTCTCGACGTGGAGGAGCAGCGGCTCTACTCGAGCTCCCCGTGTGACTGAGCTCCTCACCCTATCTCTAAGGGAGCGCCCAGCCACTCGGCGGAGGAAGCCCATTTCGGCCGCTTGTATCCGCGATCTTGTCCTTTCGGTCACTACCCAAAGCTCATGACCATAGGTGAGGGCAGGAGCGTAGATTGACCGTAAATCGAGAGCTTTGTCTTTCGACTCAGCTCCTTCTTTACCACAACGGTCCGATACAGCGCCCGCATCACTGCAGACGCTGCACCGATCCGCCTGTCAATCTCACGCTCCATCCGTCCCTCACTCGTGAACAAGACCCCGAGATACTTAAACTCCTCCACTTGGGGCAAGGACTCCCCACCCACGCGAAGAGAGCAAACCACCTTTTTCCGGTCAAGAACCATGGCCTCAGATTTGGAAGAGCTGATTCTCATCCCAGCTGCTTCACACTCGGCTGCAAACCGTCCCAGTGCATGCTGCAGGTCCTGGTTTGAAGAAGCCATCAGAACGACATCATCTGCAAACAGCAGAGATGAGATCCTGTGGTTCCCAAACCGGACACCCTCCGGCCCCTGACTGCGCCTAGAAATTCTGTCCATATAAATTATGAACAGAACCGGTGACAAAGGGCAGCCCTGGCGGAGTCCAACATGCACCGGGAACAGGTCTGACTTACTGCCGGCAATGCGAACACAGCTCCTGCTCCGGTTATACAGGGACCGGACAGCCCTTAGCAAAGGGCCCCGGACCCCATACTCCCAGAGCACTCCCCACAAAGCGCCCGGGGCACACGGTCGAATGCCTTCTCCAGATCCACAAAGCACATGTGGACTGGTTGGGCAAACTCCCATGAACCCTCGAGCACCCGATGGAGAGTATAGAGCTGGTCCAGTGTTCCACGACCGGGGGACGAAAACCACTCTGCTCCTCCTGAATCCGAGGTTCGACTATCGGACGAATTCTCCTCTCCAGTACCCTGGAATAGACCTTACCGGGAGGCTGAGAAGTGTGATCCCTCTGTGATTGGAACACACCCTCCGGTCCCCCTTCTTATACAGAGGACCACCACCCCGGTCTGCCAGTCCAGAGGCACTGTCCCAGACCGCCACGCGATGTTGCAGAGACGTGTCAGCCAAGACAGTCCCACAACATCCAGAGACTTAAGATACTCAGGACGGATCTCATCCACCCCGAAGCCTTGCCACCAAGGAGCTTGCCAACAACCTCAGTGACTTCGGCCAGGGTGATGGATGAGTCCGCCTCCGGTCCCCAGCCTCCGCTTCCTCTTCGGAAGACGTGACAGCGGGATTGAGGAGATCCTCAAAGTATTCCTTCCACCGTCCGACAACATCCCCAGTCGAGGTCAACAGCTCTCCACCCGCACCGTACAAGGTGTTGGTGAAGAACTGCTTCCCCCTCCTGAGCCGTCGGACGGTTTGCCAGAATTTCTTTGAGGCCGACCGATAGTCCTCCTCCATGGCCTCTCCGAACCTCTCCCAGTCCTGAGTTTTTGCCTCTGTGACCGCACGGGCTGCAGCACGCTTAGACTGCCGGTACCTGTCAGCTGCCTCGGGAGTCCCACGAGCCAACAAGGCCCGATAGGACTCCTTCTTCAGCCTGACGGCATCCCTTACTTCCGGCGTCCACCACCGTGTTCGGGATTGCCGCGCGACAGGCACCAGAAACCTTGCGACCACAGCTACGAGCCGCCGATCGACAATGGAGGTGGAAAACATGGTCCACTCGGACTCAATGTCCCCAACCTCCCCCGGGATCTGGGAGAAGCTCTCCCGGAGGTGTGAGTTGTAGACCCTGCTGACAGAGGGCTCCGCCAGACCTCCCGCACAAGCTCAGGCTCCTTCCCCCCCAGCGAAGTGACATTCCATGTCCCTAGAGCCAGTTTCTGTGTCCGGAGATCTGGTCGCCGAAGCCCCTGCCTTCGACTGCCGCCCAGATCTCTCTGCACCGGCCCCTTACGGATCCTCCTGCGGGTGGTGGGTCCACGGGAGGACGGCCCCACGTCGCTCCTTCGGGCTGTGCCCGGCCGGGCCCCGTGGGGAAAGGCCCGGCCACCAGGCGCTCGCCGTCGGGCACCCACCCCAGGCCTGGCTCCAGGGTGGGGCCCCGGTAGCGCCAATCCGGGCGACGTAACTGGCCTTGATTTTAAATAATCCATAAGGGTCTTCTGAACCGCTCTTGGTCTGACCCGTCACCCTGGACCTGTTTGCCATGGGTGACCCTACCAGGGGCATACAGCCCCAGGCAACATAGCTCCCAGGGTCATTCGGGTACTCAAACCCCTCCACCACGTTAAGGTGGCGGTTCAAGGAGGGGATAAACCAAAGTATTAGACAAATTAAAATTTTGACCTCATGATTGCGCTGTATGAAAAGTCAGGAATACCAATCACCAAATTACAATTAATTCTGTGGGGAACATGAATGTCTGTACAAAATTTCATGGCAATCCGTCCACATTATGTTGAAATAGTCAAAAGAATGTCAACCTGCTGGTGGCCCTAGATAAAAGGTTACGGGATCATCGAAGTCATTAAGAGTCTTCCTCTGGGGACCATGGATATCTTGTTCCAAATTTCAAGTCAAACTATAAAATAGTTGTTGAGATATTTCATAGTATCATATGTGATTCCTGTTCAAACAGGATAGTGGGGGGTCTATCTTAAGTGTAAACCAATATCAGTTATGGAGAGAAAGGCAGTTTGATTTGATGATACGGGCAGAAAGTCAGGGCCGTAAATATACAGTGCAGGTAGTACGGTTGCACTGGGCCCGTGAGATGATGGGTCCCATAGAGAGAGCGGGCCCTCCAACAATGTGTTAGGCGGAAGCTGAGAACAGGCTCTTAGAATGATTCAGATTGCCACTTTGCAAATATGCCTTTGTTCAAACAGGAACTCACATTAAATTAAAAATGGTACCATTTGCATTTATTTTTTCGATAAAATAGTCAGTAGCAATCTATAATAAAATTATATGCTTATTCTACATAAACTATAAAAACTATAAAATAGCTATAAAAAGTTAAATGAATAATTTGTTATTTTCTTTGGTGTTTTTGTCATATACATAATGTAATGATGATTGCTGGGTAATATGTATGTTGATGTTGTCCAATGTCAAGTCTCTATTTGATCATGTGACGGGACTATACGCTATACTGTAGCTAGTTTAGGCACTATCCATGGTTCTGATAGCTTTCTCTTTGACCTCTCTACTTTTCCAATACAATAGCCTAAGTAACTAATTCGACTGTAAAATCCAACACATTGTTGGTAAAAATATATATACACCTAATGGTGTGTATGTGTGTGTGTGTGCTTCATTACTAGTAACTAGCGTGCACTAGGACCCATCATAATAGCTTGCACTGGGGCCTTTCGTAACTGCCTTACACCACTGGCAGGATTGTTGAAATAATTCTGATGACTTAATTGATTGGACTTTTTCATTTCACCATTTAATACAGATGACATCACCAGTGAAGATTACCTGTTTTTCAGGAAGTTTAAGTAGCCATGCCATGGGATCTTTAAATACATTGGATATGTGACAGACTTGACACAAACACAGCAAGAGACAAGACATGGTAAGTGAATAGTGGTCTAATTGACGCCTCAACTAATTTTTACTCTTCAATTCTTCAGCTGACTCTTCAACTGCTGTCACTGACACATCATCTATTTCCATGCCCACACAACTATCTGGCACTTCAACTGACATTTCAACTTCTTTCATCTTTCACTCTGAATGACATTTCAACTGCTTTTAGTACTTACTCGTCAACTGACATTTCAACTGCTTTCATGGCTTTATGCTGGTTTTGCACATTACTATACCACTACCTTGTATAATATATGTATATAAGTAACTGTCTTCTTTTCCTTTCGGCTGTTCCCTTTCAGGGGTCGCCACAGCGAATCATGTGCCTCCATCTAACCCTGTCCTTTATTCTATTCTATAATTGTTCTGTGTGTGTAGCATGAAGGGGGCTACAATTTTAATTTCATTGTGCAGCCCTGTTTTGTGGAAAAAAACAAAAGTATAACATAACAGAAGATGGATACTCAATACTCCAGTAAGGTACAACTATTTTAAAATTGTATTTAAGTACCTGTATAAATGTACTTAGTTACTTTCATCCTCTACAGTCCAGAACCTTCAATAATTGCAGTGAGACAGTCTTTGGAAATTAAAATATTTTGAAATTGAAGTGGCATTGGTTAAATCCTAAAATATGGTCAAATTCTTACATGTATCACCACTTACGACTTTCACACCCCAGGAGCAGGGAGGAGCCGCAGTAGAGCCGCCACAGGGCAAGATGCAGGTCTTGAGTGATGAAATAGATGGAGTCAAAGAAAACATGAAGGAGAATATGGAACGAATCATTGAACGACATGGAAAGGTGGACGACCTCCTCGACAAGTCAAAGAAAATGAATGAATGGGTCAGTCAGAGTTGATCCTTTCACTATGATTTGTGTAAAAGTGGGTTGTTTTGCCAGGTGTTTTTATTCATACACTTGCAGTAATGCATCTTTGGTGTACTGTGCAGTTACAGTGTGAGGTTGTGAAACTATGATCTCAGTGTTCTTCATCAGGTAAACCAGTACAACAAGTCATTAGAGGCCATCCCATATTCAAGACATTACAGTAACAGAACACAAATGAAGTGTGGACTTTTTCTTGCTCTGACCTTTTAGTAAGGCATTGTTCCAACTGCACCTCATTAGGTGATTAAGCTCGTTAGTCCAACAACCTTTTGTCTGAGGTTCAAATGCCTCAGTGCACAGGCTGTATTGCTCATCACAGGGAAGGAAGTTACCCCACTCTGTAAAGTACACAACCTGTCATTCGAGTTTTCTCATTCCAGGAAATGTGTCCCTTTCAGTAAATGCTTCTTTTCATTACACTGACTACCTTATAATATGTAAAACACCAGTTGGAAGCTTACAACGTCCCACTGTATGAATTGTCTCGCCTCTCTCCCTGTTCAGGCTGAACAGTTCAAGGAGACCTCTCAGAAAGTGGCTCGCTCCTACTGGTGGAAGAATGTCAAGCTGATCGTTGTCATCGTGGTGGTCGTCCTCATCATCGTCCTCATCATCATCCTGCTGGCCACCGGAGTCATCCCTGTCAGTTCCTCCACGTCTCCTATAGTCACTCCCACCTCCAAGCCATTAACACACACACACACATAATGTACATACAGACACAATTAAATCATAAACAAACACATTCCTGTTGCACAGTATACAAAGTACTACTCACACAAACACACCGGGTGAAGATTGCGAGCATGTAAAGACGTGGAAGTAGAGAGCGGCCTAGCTCGCACTAAGAAAGTACAGATAGTAGAAGAGAGTGTTCTGAGAACCACACCTGTAGTTGATAAGCACCTGTTTGTAACAAAGAACAATTTTCTAGCATGAGCTGCAATGTAACCAATTTCTCGTCAGTCTCATGTGCGTCTTTCCATGGAGGCTCTTGTTTGCAAGCAATAAATAATCCTTTGTAATAAGAGACAAAGACAGATTAGAGTATTTAATTGCTATTCATCTCACCCTAACTAGACGCAACAAGCCACGACCTTTACAAAGGACAGCAACAGTTAAAGAAATGCAAAATTCAGTGGCTAATAAAAATTACAGTAACACTTTAGTTTACAGCCAGCAAATTACAATTTATTTATATTATTATTTATTTATTTCAATAAATTATTTTCTAAATACATGGTATCAATAAAATATATACTGGGTACCTATACTAGAAGAAATATGTAAGCGCAAGGGAAGAAAACAAGAGGTTTGGGAATAAAAGGGTAACAACTTTATGTTTGGGAGGGACTTTGACATTAATTACTCAAGTATTTTTTAAATGACTGAATACCTTTAATTTAATAATTACAGGGTGGAGTATATAACCTTTAATTTAATTTAATCAGGTAGTCTCACTGAGATCAAGACGTCACTGGGTCAGTATTGTTACTGGGTAAAAGGACAGGAATGGGGAAAAAATGGGGTGACTGTTGATATTGCAATGAAATGAGTTATGGTGTGTTTTACTGAATTTAACTTTTTACTTTATAAAAGGTTTTTAAACATGGAGTACCTATTGCTATTATAATGTACATTATTATTATTGCTTCAGGCGAACAAAACATCAAATATCATTAAAACTGATGTTAGAGAAGAATCCTGCACAGCTTTTATGTCCTGTCATATCATCAGATAAAAAGCAAATATGGAACTAAATAAATACACTTTCTCTGACAAAAAAAGTTCATTGAGTGTTACTATTAATATTACAGTATTAAAAAAATAGTGCGGCAAGCTATTCATCAGTTTACAAATGACATGTCAATTTTCTCAGATTTTTGTGTGTTGGTATGTACACTGTTATTTGCAAGCTATAATCTGAATGGTAATTTTGTCAAAATTTCCATTACCTTTAAGTGTATGAATGACAGGGACATGGAAGTATGGGTTCTTAAGAGTAAGACCTGTAAATGGGACCAGTTCTGTGCATAATCCATGCGATAATCCAAACTAAATCAGGCAATCTAGAAAAGGTTAATCAGTGGCAATCCATTGAAATTCTGTTTATATTTATCAAATAGTTTATTGGATGTAAAAATTTAGCCCTGCTTTAGTTTTGAATGTTGTAATTAGCTCCTTAATTTGTGTTGTGTGCCCGTGTTTGATGAGAGTTTCATACTCTTAGGAGTACACAGTCTTTAAATGTACAAATGTTAATAATACACAATAATAAAAGAAACTGATGTAACTTCCTGCAGCTCACTTTTAATGTTGTGAAATTCAGCTATCAACTGCATTGAGTTTCAATCCTTCCTCCTGAGCTGGGAGGACATCGGAGGATTTTAGAACACCACTGTGTCCAGTATCTTTAGATATACAGCAGACATATTGCAATTTTTCAGCTCAGCTAAGTGTCCCTGCTGCTGTGAAGCTGAGAAGCAACAGAGGTCACACAGCTTTGAGAGGCAAAATAGCTCCACACTTTGACACATGGCTTTGGTACTTTGATTCATTAAACACACCACCAGAATCAGCTGTTAGAGGTCAGTTTTCAGGCCTATGTTTGTTCGCACACTTAAGGATCAGGCTCCTCCAGTCAACCAGCTGAGAGATCATTTACAGTCCCTCCATGGCTCCCCCTGCTGGGTCCACGTCATCCCTCACAGTCACAGTTTGCCACCAGAAAATGTTATTCCAAAACACATAGTCATTTTTCAAGTCTGGAGTGAAGATCTTGTGTGTCTCACCTCCCACCTTTCTCTGCTGTTACAGTACCAGTTTAGCTTTATGTATATTTGCAACAGTATTTAACCAATGTGTTAAGTATCCATTCTTTAGAGGCTACTTATTTAATGCGTTATTCATGTACTTTCATTTTTTCAAAAATGGACCAATGAAAGCTGTGATTTCTGTGCAAACAGATAATCCAATTCTTTTTTTCTTTTTTTTTTACATGGTTCTGTGGCACAGTAGTTTTAACCTCACTGGCTTTTCACACCCTCATACTGAGCTAATCCCTGCTGTGTGAGGCCAATATCATTTTCTGTTCATACAGGCTCTAGCTGCAGCTGGTCTCTCACTGTGTTAAAGGATTTTTCCATTTTTATTAACTGTTTGATTAGCAGAATTCACAAGGGTCTTTTTTGTTATAACTTATGTTATTTAATGGTTTTAATGCTCTGATATATAATAAATAGTACAGGTTTTACTTCGACTCCTTTGCTTTTTATTGAACTGACACAAGATGGAGACAGAGAGTCCGACTGATCTGAGATCTGGGGAAGTAGATCTGAGGGGATTACCTCAGAGCTTCTCTGGTGAAACTATGAAGGGCATTGTGGCACATTTTCTCACACTTTTGGTTTCTGTTCTGTTTATTCACAGGCTTTAGTAATACAAATACAACTAAGCAATAGCAAAAAAGCAAAGACAAAATGTTTGTGGAGTATTTGAAATACTGTAATCAACTTACTGGTAAGGACAACTTAATTTTGCAAACATTAAAACAAAAGTGGATTATATTAGTTTTAGTACTGTGAAGAATGCAGTAAGAAAAAAAGGGGGTATACTACAAATCAGGCCCAGCTGGTGAGGCTAGTCGCCAGAATGCCTTCACTGTGCACACATCTGTTTTCAAATAAGGATAGATGAAATGTTAAGGCACATTAACTGACATATCTGTTGTTAGGCTTTTATCAAATATTTCTTAATTACATTTTTTATTTTAAAAATGTCCTGACTTTGGTGCCTTCACGTTATGGCAACAAATGGATAGAAATTGAGGTGAACTATCCCTTCAATGTATTTTTTCAGTATTTTCCAGATCAAAAATTAAAAAAACCTGAAATATGCCCACCAAACATATCAAACTGCATTCAAACCAAACAACCTGCAGAAGGACTACTAAGCAAGGCAAAACAAAAGTTCAGGTACACTAAAACAGGTTGTAACAGGCTCATCTCTCCTGTTGACTCAACAACAGTGAACCTCTGTATCCTATCAGAGTGAATGTGTTGCTTTGTCAACAAGTGGTGACTAAAATATTCAGGTTTTATTCCCATGACAACAGGCCTGATGAGTTTATGGAACAACAGCCTCTTAGACAAACACAAACAGAAACATCCACTGAAAGCCCATTTGTTACTGATGGGAAATCAGCCTGGACTCAGACTGTTGTAGTCATGCGGATATCTGTCTGCCAGCCATGGACGAGTACCAGACAATGATGTGAAGGGAGGATGGTCTGCATGATGAATATGGCCTTTGTATTTGTGTAACTTTTCCCAGAGGAAGCCTTTTGTTGGCCGGGTCTCTGACCCCAGCAGCTCTGACCTGACAAAGTCTCACGTGCTGCCTTAGTTAGAAAAATGGTAAATACTCTATCCCAGATGTATTATGGGGATAATATGTTCACTTTGATGATGCGATAGTAAAATGAATGTGTGGTATATTAGTGGCTGATGCAGGTTAACAAGGTCACTGCTGACTCATTTGGATTGAAGGTGCTGATATTGATATATTTAATCTTCTTAATATAGCATATCACTTAATATACTATTACTATACTATACAAGACTGAACTGGGGGGGGGGAAACATGCTATAGACCATACTATATGACACTACACTACACTATACTATAATTTACTATACCATTCCATACTATACTATACTATGGTATATAATAGTATAATTAAGTATAGTATACAACTATACTGTACTACATAACGCTACAGTACTACAGTATTAATAGTATTATACTATACTATCCTGTTTTATTGTGGCATATTGTAACACATTATAGTATACCACTACACTACACTACATTAGAGTATACTATACAGAACTATGCTACACTATAGTATGGTAAAGTATACCTTTGTATAGTAAGTATATATTAGACTATAATACAATACTACACTACTATACTGTAGTATACTATAACAAACTATAGGCCTAACATTATATTATTATATGCTGTACTATACTATTAAACTATACTAATCTTACTGCAGTAGTAGTTATTATTACTAGTCATATTGGTAGTAGAAATAGTGAATACTTTCCCCAGAGCACTTATTTGTGATCCATTCTAGTTCTGTATTTAGTTTCATATCCCTGCTGAGTTCTCTTACCATTTGCTGCTAAGCATCCCAGTGGTCTCAATGGGAAGTTTAACCTTTAAACAATATGTAACAAAATGATGTATAAAATATGTGGGTACAAAGAAAATTATTCAAAATCTTTTAAAGCTGTGAGTTAATTTAGTTTATGGACATAAGTTAAGGCCTTTGAGAGTGTATTAATATTACAGCTAATAATTCTAAAGCAATGTTTTCACTCAGCCAACTAAATGAAACTTGGGGGATTTTGATCTTTTACAAAACTCACAAGAAGAAGGTGATTTACCCCTTTGAGATTTTAGGAAGAAATGTGTGAATTACCCTACTTCCCGTTTCTGATATTTCTTTACTTTTCAACCTCTGTGACCTATTTTAGCTTAAGATCCTCTATTTGTTTACATTCTCTTTTTGCATCCTTTGATACAGATTACATAAACTGTAGTACAGCAGTATAGTACGGCAGTGTGCCAACTGGTGTTATGAATTTGACTTAGAGACTGATCTCTCAATTATGTTTGGACCTTTTCCATAATCAAATGCAGTAATGGGGTCTGTCTGATGATGTTTTGTTTGGCATATAACTGTCACTGAATGAATCAAATGAATGGAAAGAATTTCAATTGCCTGTGTGAATGACGCAGTTGAGCTACAATGGAGTTGCCTATCATCTCTTTATCATGAGTGTGGCAGGGACAAACACACACACAGCAGCAGCCATGATTAAGAGCCTGTGTAGTCTTCAGTGCCGTAGTTTTAGTAACTGATGGCCAATTGTTCTGCAACCGTCCTGCTTCAGAAAATCCACAGAGACAGAGACGCTTTGGTCTCCATGTGACCCAACACATGTCGAGACTTATGTGTAACTGTACCATGTTTTTAAGCCACAAAGGAGGCTGTTGCAAGGCAAGGTCACCATTGTTTTGTTTTCAATGAAAAAAGAACCACAGTTAAAAGATACTAGATATCCCCACAGCTTTCAAGACTTCAAAGGTAATACCTCTCCTCAAGAAATGCAATCTAGATCACTCTTAACTAAGCAATTACAGACCCATTTCTAATCTACGTTTCCTTGGTAAACTTTTAGAGAAAATTGTTTTTAATCAACTATTTGTTCATCCAAACAACAACGTCATTTTAGAAAGACCCCAATCTGATTATCGAGCAAACCACAGCACAGAGACAGCACTACTGAAAGTTTTAAACGACCTGAGAATTAATGTGGAAGCATACAATGTGGCTGTCCTTCTTCTCTTAGACCTCAATTCAGCATTCAACACAATCGATCACAAAATTTTAAATTGACAGACTCAAGAAATGGGTGGGTGTCTCTGACAGTGTTTTAGCTTGGTTTCAGACTCATTTAACTGATAGACAGTTTTTTGTCAGCCTGGGTTCTCATCAGAGAATCATAGTATTGATTATGGCATTCCTCGAGGAAGCATTCTCAGCCCAATTTTGTTTTCATTATATATGCTCCCTCTTGGAAACGTTAACCATCATCATGTCAACTACCATTTTTATGCTGATGATACACAATTCTACATCTTGGTGTCTCCTAATGACCCCACTGCACTGCATGCTCTCATTGCCCGACTCTCTGACATTATTGTATGGATGGGTAAAAACATTTTAAAGCTAAATGGGGAAAAAACGGAGATTCTACTAATAGGACCAAAAGCAGCATGAGAAAAACTGTACTCAATGCTCTTAGCATACAGGTTAAATCTAACATCACAAACCTGGGAGTGATTTTAGATTCTGATTTAAATTTTATTTCTAATTTTAACAAGGTCATAAAAATCATCCTTTTTTCATCTAGAAATATTGCCAAAGTCAGATCTTTTCACTCAGAAAGATGATGAAATACTCACTCATGCTTTTATTACTAGCCGTTTAGACTACTGTCATTCCCTTTTCACCGGATTACCCAAAACGTCTACGTCTTAACTAAAACAAAGAAAATGGATCACATGACCCCAGTACTTAAGACACTGCACTGGTTACCTGAAGTGATTTTAAAGTTCTTTTACTTGTTTATAAAGCTTTAAATGAGCTTGCTCCTCCCTACATTAGAGACTTTCTCTCATTTTATGTTCCAGCCAGATCACTAAGGTCCTCCACCGCTTTTCTTTTAAATGTTCCTTATGTGTCCCATAAAAGTATCAGTGAAAGTGTTTCCTGTTCTTATGCCCCTAAACTGTGGAACTCACTGCCTCTGGATATTAGAATGGCAACCTCTCTCTCTAAATTTTAGTCTTGGAAAATGTTTCTTTGTGTGTTGTTTTAATTTTGCTATGTAAAGCACTTTGGGCTACATGTTCGTATGGAAAGTGCTATATAAATAAAGCTGAGTTGAGTTTAGATATCAAAAGTGTTGGTCAAAAAATTATATGACAGAATTCCACAGTAGGAAATAAAGTACCATAAAGTGCAATACGGTCAATATACATTTACTTTTTAATGCCACAGACACACTGTAAGTCCCTGTTATATGAATATTACACATATTTCTCACAAGGGTGGACCAGCAATCACCTTCTTAAAATCTTGCACAGCCCATAAGTAGGCAACACCCATCAGTGACCAAACAGCACACAATGTTCTACAGTATGTCTGCAAAGGTCTGCTAGAAATGGACTAGTTGAATGTTCATGACAAAGAATTAAAGAGAGGACGAGTCAGATACTGCCAGACTCTCACTCTCACAGACAACAAACAGGGTTGTATGCTTACAGTATGTTTATGATGCATCTGTTGCTGCTGGATAAGGGAGATAAGGCAATGTCATTGTATAGTCTGAGTGCTGCTGCGTTCAGGTGCCCCTGGTCATTTTAAGACCAACTCAGAGGAAAAATAGAAATTGTGCGTGGGGACAGTTATCACATAATATAATAATAAACCACAGATGCTGACACAGTTTTAATGTTCCCCAGGTGACCCCCAAGCAATATGAGAAATAGTTTTATTTTGCCTTTACTCCATGACGTTTGTTAAAAGTTGACACAATAAAATTGCATGATAGTAGTGGTATAGCCTATAGCATCATAATTACTTATTTAATGGTTGTTCTTACCCCCATCTTATAGACTACTGTGTACTTTTATACACACCTATATCTTTAATGACTTCTAGCTTAAAATTTGCTGTAATTATGATAAAAAATGTAAAGAATGAGCGTTTAGAAACTAATTTATGATTTAACTGTTTTATCATTGTTCCATGCATTCCCTACAATTATGCCCAGCTTGGATAGGCTTACAAGACAACACAAATGAATCCAGATCAAAGGTGCTGTGTATACATTTTCAAAATTTAAAAAAAGTCCAATAATCGAGAAAACCTACTCCTACTACTATATAACACTGGAGAAATCAGAGTAAATACTAATTAAATAGTCGATCTTTCCTTCTTTTCCAGACTTTTGAGACAAAGTTAGCAAACTAAAACACATCAAAATTAAACAACCATTCCTATTTTTGATCATCTGAACACCTAAATATTTTTTCAGGGTTGTGTTGAGCCATTTCATGGAAATTTGACTTTCTTAAATCATATGATATCATATGATATCACATCATATGTACAGTAGAAAGGACAATGGGACTCACTTTCCACTTCTCCCTGATCACACAGCTCACACTCCTCCTTCTGAATCTTTTTTAATCTGCAGAGGAAGAATACCAGTTCTCAACTGTGTATATACATATATGTATGTATGTAAATCATTGCAGGTGGTGAAGACAACATCGGTAGTATATTATAAGCACTAAATAATAAATAAACATTAAAGAAAGGTTTTGTATTGTGATTTAAGAACCTTGCATAGACTATGTTGATATCAAATTTGGAGAAGGATGGACCATGGATTCATTTACAGAACTGCACTCTTTTGCAGTTATGACATTACAATCAGAAACCATGCAGCAATGTCATTACAAACTGATGTCAAACCCTTGTAATGGTTTCCTTACTGTTTTCCCACATGGATTTTCGCTGTATCTGTTCAGACTTGTCGAATAAGCAGTGGTGGAAGAAGTAGTCAGATCCAGTACTTTAAGTAAAAGTGGTAATACAAAACTTATCAAATGCTAAAGTAAAAGTCCTGCATTCACAATTTTACTTGAAGTAGGCTACACGTGTATTATCAGCAAAATATACTACAGTATCAGAGGTAAAAAAAAATAACCATTAGTATTCACATTGATGCATTAACATGTAAGATGCATTTTAATGCTGAAGCTAGTTGAGATGGAACTACATTTCACTACTTTAAATACTGTAGAATAATGCGTCATGTTTTATAAGGTGATTATATGTTTTAAATGTAAAATCTTACTTTCCAAAGTAACCAGTAACTACGGCTGTCAAACAAATGTAGTGGAGCAAAAGTATACAGTATACAATACAGCCTCTTATCAACAAGTCCACAAGTCGCCGAACACGGGGAAGTCCGGGGTTTATCGAGACTCCAGTGCGATCACGTGACCACCAATCGTAATTGTAAGGTTTCCGGGAATACCATGAACGCATCATAATGAGAAGGCACACAGTCCCACTGCCAGACCGACGACCGCAGCTCGGGGGACGTGAAAGTGACTATAGTGACGAGCTCACGCTGAAAGAACGGCTTCAAAGACAAAAAGGAAACCGCAAAACGTTGCACGGGCTGGTGTTAGAGCACAAGGTGGATCACTGAGGCAGGTTTAAAACTGCAGGACTGCTTTGCTGTGTTTCCTGTTTCTTAAAGTTGGCTTGCACTGTAAATGCATTGGATCCGGTGACAGCTTCGACACAAACACAGTGGCCGCAGTACGAGACGCGACAGACATGGTAAGCCAATATTCATCTCCTACGGGCTCAATTGCTTTGTTATAAAAGCTTCGATAAGAAAGAGAGAAAAGAGAGGAACATTTGTTTGTTGTTGTTGTTTTTTATGTACCATGCCCCCTTCATAATCTGTGGGCAAAGTCCCATAAGGTAATAGTGGGCAAGTGGGACACGGTTGCTGCTGTCAACTGTAACGTCTTCCATTTTAAATGACGAATATTTATCCCGAAGATAACAAAACTGTGATTCAAAATGCTTTTTTATTTAGTTAGAAACACGTTTGGTCAGGTCAGGTCGAAATACCTTCTAAATAAATTAATAAACTTAAGTAAATACGACAAATAAAGCATACACTCAAACAAACTCCACTAAAAACATGATGAATGTCTTTACCGTGTTGATATGGAGTAAGTTAATGTAATGACGTGAGTACACTCAGGCTGAGATTTACATTTAAGAGTAGCATTAGGTGTGAAGGGAGAGAGAGGCGTAAATACAGGTCAAAGTTTATCTCATGTGGGTCCTCTCTTGTGTTTCTTATCTTCTCAAGATGAAGTCGTGAATTAAGAATGCAGTCAGCAGCATGGCTTGCATCCCAATAACCTTCATGAATGCTCTCCTTAAATACGAATGAACTCTATTAAGTGTTATTAAAAACACAAGACTATTATCATTGGCTAACAATGTAGTAGTTGTTTTCATTGTTCAAATAGGATGGAGTACCATACTACACTATAATGAGCATGCTACAACACCATGTGAGTGTGGTCTCCCATGAGAATGCCAGGCACATTAATGCAGGCAGGAGGGAGGGAGTGAGGGAAGGAAGGAAGCAAGGAAGGGAACTGGTATGGGCAGCACTTCCTGTGTTAAGACATCGCTGGCTGAATTTTAAACACAGACTATTGTTCAACTACTATTTGGTGGGCCAAATATGAGATAACAGGGCTTTTAGGGCATCCATTAATCAGTTTCCAGCAGTCATTGATATAAAGTTTACTCTTAGCCTACTGTGATCTTGTATACAGTATACATATACGTTTTAATAGGAAGTGACAGTGAATTATGAACCAAATCAAGATGCTGAGAGCGTACTTGTTTTGTTCAATCTGTCAGTTTCCTGTTCCTGTCAACTTCTGAGGTGGTGGCTTCCTCTCATGGCTCAGAGGGCAAAGGTGAAGGAGAAACCTGTCAGGATAAAAAATGCTTTAAGGTTAAATTACTCTCTAAATATCCTGCTCCAGGGTTCTTGCAGTTACCTTGTCGCTGTTTTGCTCATTTACTATCCCAGCCCTTGGGTACTGCTTTTTTCCTCCGAGCAGACATACAGGATAGTGTAGTCATGATCTGAGAAAACCTGTCCTACTTCATTTTATGACTTTCCTGTTTCATTACGTATTCCTCTTTTCACTTAAGCTTCAAGTTTCAGTACTGTATAATTATGTGCATAATTTTGTTCCATTATATGCTTTAAAAATAATAATTGTTATAAAGTTACAAATGAATGTACTCTTGCTTCGATCTACTTGATAAACATGTCACAGCAGGATGTCTTGTTCTGCTTCACTGCAGGACTGTTTTTAAAACAGCAAGCCAGTCTGATCTGTATCAGGCAGACGTAGGTTGAGTTGTTTCAGTTGGCAGCCTGTCTGGACAACAAACTGTAAGATTTTCATTTTACTTTTTTGAAAATTATTTTAACAAAAAACATGAAGGAATTACAGATTTAATAATTGAATTTTAGAAAGGAGCTAAACATGATTACAGTAATTACAAAACTGATGCATTTATAGCACAAAAAAGCAATCGGAGCACTTAAACCTTCAGCACTGCTATTGACCACTTGTTCTCTATGGGAAAGTACAGAAGACCTTAAAGAAGAACTTAGGGGGACTCACAAGAAACAGATTTAAAAAACAATGGTTAAAATCAAAGCAGCAGGGGCAGAGATATCCTGATTTTTAGTCCCTAATATGGATCAAGCTCCAAAAACAAAACCCTTTACGCATAAAATTGGTGGAATTGTTCAGAAAAACGTTTCTAAAGCTCAGGAGAACTAAAATATTGTGGCTACATTAACTTTAATTACATCCATTCCAAAGCGACATACAGTAGATGCATTTAAAGTCAATAGGAACAAAAGCTAGTGTAACCTTGAGACTTAAGTAACTGCTAGCATGGGATGTCTAATGCTACGTCCAGTTATTCACCAAATCCTTGTATTCTGGGTTTGGCACTTGAAGTGGGCGTCCATAAGTTCCTCATATTTTTAATCTAGTTACCGTTTTAAGTGCGGAATGCACATTGCTAGGTATTTCTGGGCTGCACTTTTCGGGTGTGACTGGCAATGACTGGTCATAAAATGCATCACATCCTGTGTACATGGAGATTTTTCCCAAGAAACAAATAGTTGACACTGGGTGTTTACAACAGAAAATGACCATTATCCATTTTTATTTCACATATAAATTCCTGCGAAAAGTCCCAAATGACTGGATTAATCCACATTATGTCTCACTCTTTAACCATGTTGTGTGTGTTGATTGGACAGGAGAATGGCAAGAGCCGCTTGCAGCAGGCCCAGGAGGATGTAGAGGAGGTGAAGGTCATCATGCTGGACAACCTGGAGAAGACTGATGAGAGATCTGGCAAACTTAAGGACCTGGAGGATAGGGCTGATGAGCTGCTGGAAAAGGTAAGCAAGGGGAGTTCAGAGAAGCTGCCTAAGCGGAAAAACATCATTACTTAGCGTCACACCACACTATATTAACTAAGAGCTCTCTGTGGACGTCTCTGGGTTGCATGGATAAGGTGAATGACTGGAGCAAATGGCACAAAGACTCCCTTTCCGCAGGCGTCTAGGGATTAAAACTAGTAAATGTCATATTGATGTCTATAAATACACCTTAGGTGGAGCTGGAGAGGAAAACAAATGTACAATTTACATCCTGATTGTGTTTTATGGTGCTATTTTTAGAGAGGTATTTCCTATTGTTTCCTAAGATGAATGAAGCGAGCTGGTCTCCCTGGGTACGACAGAATGAGTCCAGGACATGCCACGAGGCGAATGTCCGTCCGGGGGTCAACAAGCTGGTCATATCATTCCCACATTGCCCCGTTGTCACACTGTTGAGCAGTTCTCAGAGAACTAAAAAAGCAAACAGCAAGACAGCTAAAATTTAAGTTCAAGAACCACTTGGACACACTTTGTGATAACATGGACCATGAGCAGGCAAACTAGGAAAGCAGCTCTCAGTCCAGCAATGTGAAAATATTGATTGGCGCAGCTTTAAGTTTTATCATGGTACCAAATTTCTGAGGTCTTCTGAGAACTGCTTTCCTAGTTTGTCAATCCGTCTGTCACAAAGTGTATCCAAGTGCTCCTTGAATTTAAATTTTAGTCGTCTGCCTGTTTGCTTTTTTAGTGCTCTGCGAAATGCTCAACAGTGGGATGTAACACAGTCCAACGGGGCACTATGGGAACGATGTGACCTCCTTAGTCGTATGATCCATTGTTACTAGAACCACATAGAGTTCTTTAGCTTATCCCCGTAGGAGAACCCTTTTTTTGATTCCTGGTATTTTTAATTCTCACTGATTAATGAGTAATTAGTCATTTTGTGGCAGGAAGCACAGATTGAGAGACAGAACACAGCTCACTGCAATATAAACCATTTAATGACATTCAATACAGGAGAAAGGAACTTCAAAACACAATGCTAAAATACAGCTTGGGTCATGAAATGTAACAGCCACCTCACTAATGGTTAAAACTATAACCCACCACAAAAACAACAATACCAACATAACATGTTCTGAACAAACACTAATAAAAAGTAGCATTTGCATTTTGGAACATAAAACCGCTAACTTAACAAACTACTCAGTCCAGCACTAGGCATGATGGGAAATGTGGGTCATCACACAGGTAATTGAGAGTGAGGATCTTTTAACACCAATGCTTTCAACAATCCTTAAAGAACTCTTTCTTCCAAAGGGGTTCTTTGAGTGGAATGGGTTCTTAATGGAACCTTTAGTCTTACAAAGAACCCTTGAAGAACCCTTTTTTGAAGAAAGGGTTCTTCAGAAGCAAATGGTTCTGGGTGTAACCTTAGCCCTTCAGAAAGAACCCTTTTGAAACCCTCATTTCTAAGAGTGTGGATATCTTTTCTTAGCAGGTTTTGGAAGTATTGTAGAAGTTAATATGCCAGCTTTGGACAAATAAATCCTATCTTGCCATATGTTTATATATGTTTTTATATTTATTCAAGACTATCAGACATTTAAAAGCAGTTTAGTTACACAACAACATAATGTAACATCTTCTGTTTGTGTGTGTTTTGTCCCCAGAGTAAAACTTTTGAGAAGACCGCCAACCAGGTGAAGCAACAGAAAAGATGGGAGAACAAGAAGATGAAAGTGGTGTTTATTGGCATCGGAGTGGCAGCGGCACTCATCATTATCGGACTTATAATCTTTGCCATTGTTGGTGGTACATAAGAATAGTAGCTTGTTTGCTGGTGAAAGGAAAATAAGATATCGGGAATGAGGGACACGAAATGGGCAAAGATAAAAGGTCCAGGAAAAGAGGAGTGCAAACTATGGGACTCTAGCATCTCGCCTGAACTGCTCAGTGTGTGATAATTCTGTGCTTAGAGATGTTTAAGGGACTATCAGCCCCACTCTTCATTAGTGTAAGTCTTCAGGTGATATGGTACCATTGATTGCTTGGCTGCTTCACTGTGTTTTTTATAACTTTTCAAGGGTCACGTCTCTGTTGACCGGCCGGGGCTTTTCTGTGTGGAGTTTGCATATTGTCGTTGTGCCTGCGTGGGTTCCAGGTGCTCCGGCCTCCTCCCACAGTCCGAAAACGTGCAGGTTAGGTTAATTAGCGACTCTAAATTTCCCAAAGGTATAGATGTGAGCCTGAATGGTTGTCTGTTTCTATGTGTCAGTCTTTTGATTGACTGGCGACTTGTGCAGGGTGGGATTGGCTCCAGCCCCCCTGCAACCCTCTAAAGGATAAGCGGGTATAGCTAATGGATGGATGGATAGATGGATGTCTCTGTCGGGCTCATATTGGAAGGATACACAAATCTTCATGAATATTTGTTAAAATTAGATCTAAATAAAAAAGTGCTCGGACACCATCCAACCACTTTAAGCTAATCTATGAATTACTAATATTTTTAACCAAACATCATTAGGCTCCTTATTTTGTACTATTTGCTTGTACATATCGGTTCATGTTCAAGAGCACCACTCAGAGGAACAGAAAATTGTCATCACTGGACACTGAACTGAAGACAGAATCCACTTCACAGCCGATTCAATCGATGATTTGGGGAGAGTCAACTGTCAGTGCAGGAAGACAGAGGAGAAAACAGAACAGATGCCAGACTTGGTGAATACATGCAGCTTCAGATAGCTTCAAATTGGGAAGAATCAACTGATGTATTGTCACATAAAAAATTTCATCTGTCAAAAATGAAATGTCCCCAAAGTTGTATGTATCATTAAAATGTGTTTAAAGGTGCGAAAGACTCACTTTATTTTGTGGAGCTGTCATATTTGTTGGTCTGAAATTAAGATTTATTGAAGTTTGAAGTTTACCAAATTTGTTTCAGATTTTTTTTCTTTTGCTCCCAAAAACACAGATTGTATTTCTAAAAAGGGTCTCTTAATATATACGTCTATATTTTTTTATACATCAATATAACATTTGTAAGATGTACAAATGAAAACTGACTCATTTCTTGAACTACTCATATTTTACTCATGTTTTATGTTATTTTGGTCAAATGACCTAAAATCTCTAAAATCAAATCTAACACTATGCACAAACTTTGGGTTGATACAAACCAATAGCCAAACCACAAGCAAAGGTGTTTCATTTAACCTAGAGCCATAATCCACATGGAACCAGTAGTAAGAGTAATCCTTGTTTGAACCTAGAACTATCAATATTAAATGATTGTATTTTTATTTAATTCATAGATTTAATTTCAGTTAATCTGCAGTTGTAGTAAAGAATATCAAAATGAACAGTGACCCCTGCTGGTCAATGTCTGTACTTCAGATAAATATGCAGAGCCGAGGTGGAAAATTACAAAAACATTCATACCTAGAGGTGCTGTTCAGCTCCACAGTAACCATTTCTATTTAAGTGATCAGCAAAGCCAGACGATAGTGTTTTCCAGTTGAAGTTGATTGTTTTAGGGATTTACAGCATGAGTAAGCACTTGGCGACAGTGGCAAGGAAAAACTTCCATTAAGAGGCAGAAACCTGGGGCCTAACCAGACTCAGGGTGGGCGGCGGGTTGGGTTGAGAGAGAGAGAGAGAGAGAGAGAGTAAGGAGGGGGGAAAGCACAATGCAAATTCCACCTAGAATTTTAAAATAATAATAATGTAATGGTAATGGTATTATTAATAAAGTAATAATAATAGGAATAATAGTGATAGGAATAATAATGATAATACTAGTAATAAGACTAATAATAACAATTGTAGTAACAGTTGTCGAGCAGGACCACAGGGGCAGCAGGTGGCCCACAATCACAGATCCAGTCTCTGTGGCTCTGGAAGCAGAAATACCTGCTAAAAGCGACAGAAGGAGAGAGACGAGAAAGCACAAAACTACGGCAGAGAAAAGATGTCAAGTTAGTAACCTGCATTAATGGGATAAAAATGCATACAGATGGAAAGGGAGAGAAGAAAGAGGTGCATCATGGGAAGTCTCCTGGCAGTCTAGGCCTATAGCAGCATAACTAAGGGATGGCTCAGGACTCACCCAAGCCAGTCCTAACTATAAGCTTTATCAAAGAGGAAAGTCTCAAGCCTACTCTTAAATGTGGAGATGGTGTCTGCCTCCCAAACCCAAACTGGGACCTGATTCCACAGGAGAGGAGCTTGATAACTGAAGGCTCTGGCTCCCATTCTACTTTTGGAGACTCTAGAAACCACAAGTAACCCTGCATCCTGGGAGCGCAGTGTTCTAGTCGGATAATAAGGTATTATGAGCTCTTTAAGATACAATGGTGCCTGACCATTAAGAGCTTTGTAGGTGAGGAGAAGGATTTGCAAAAACAGAGAAAGTAATGTATTTTACTTGAAAGCAGTATTAATGTCATGGTTCTTATGCAGTATCCAAGGACTAAAGAAAAAAGTAAAGGACACACAGTACAAAATAATGAATGTTTTATCCACTCAACTTTTTTTTTTTACAAAAAACAAACAAACACGTCTAGTGCCTTTTGTTTGTTTCCCTGGAGTGGAATATTGATCATCTTTTTTTTTCATGCTCAAAAGACCAACAGTTTTGGTTTGACATCCACAGCTGGGTCTTTAAAGCTTGCACTCCAAAATTAACTTTGAATAACGTTCTATATTAACTGTGAATAAGGAATAAATAGCTTCAGTTATATTAATCTCATTTGTGTATGTGTGTAAATGTAATGAGCGTGTCCCTCGAGATCTCTTTTTTCCTCCATGTGTTTTCTTCCAAAAACCCTTAGACATTAACTATTTCAATATCTGCATATTTGAAAATATCCATATTTACAAATCAAGACGGTGTAGTGACTAATTCGTCCAGGAGTGTTCCATCGTAGAAAAGGTTTCAGTCGTAGTCATCTGGACACTGTTTTCAGAATCAAGACGTTTCAGAAGAGTTGGTTTGAAAGAGGAGTCAAAGAAGCCATTTTTGTGAAAAAAGAAAACCCCTCTTTAAACAGAAATGGTGGTCTGAGATTCAACTTGCCAACCGTTTACCACAGTGTATTAGCACCATGGTCAAGCCAATCATATGCTAATCAGGTACTTAACAGTGATGAGGGAGGTGCAGCCAGAAAACAATAGGCCTGATTACTGGGACATCATGGAAACAAAAAGAAGGTCAGTTTCAGGTGAAACTAGGCAGGGCAAACAGCAGACACTCCTCAGGAAGACTCCTCCCTGAGGGCAGGGCTTAAGTAGCTTAAATTTCTGAGTTCTCAGACCATTTTCACAATTGAGAATGACTTCCGGATGGGAGCCGAAACGTCTTGATTCTGAAAACAGTGTCCAGATGACTACGGCTGAAACCTTTTCTACCATATTTACAAATGTTAATAAGATATATTCACACGTGGGCTCCTTTTTACATTTATCTTTTCTTTAATAGCTTCTATTTTTTTTACATTTTATATAAAGACAGAAAATAATAATGTTTATATTGATTATATTAAAAAAAAAAAAAAGGTTACGTAGCAGTTGTAACCCGGAAGTGACTTAAACAAATCCTTCCTGCATCAAGACCGGCAAGATGGCAGCGGACACGCAGGTTTGTGTGGCAGTTTTTTAGTAGTATAATATTCGCTCACAGAAAGGTATTCAAGAACAGTAGACACCGAATTCGTGGTCTCTTGAGTGGCGCTTTATAAACATCTTGGTGTGCTTTGGCATTAAACTAGAAACTCAGGCAAAATTCAACAACAGCCGCCGCGCAGGCTGTTAGCTCAGTGCTACGTAGCCCCAGTGCGACTTCATCAGACTACAGCTGCTGCTGCAGCTAACGATAACCACCTTGTGCTGACAGAGGGCTGGTCTCTGTCCACAGCAGGAGTCGAGCTGAAGCTTTATTTGAATAATACTGTCTTGTATACTACCTCGTCGGGGGTTTAAACTTACCGTCATTAACTTCAATTGGTCTGAATTCTCCAAATTAGGCAGACGAGCATCTGATGATGATGATGCGTTAAGCCACGCCCTCCAAAAGTAGTAAATTGTAATGTTGTGAGTGCATGAAATATACAATACATTAGTCAGCGTGGTACATAGCTTTGCCTGTGCTGAAAATTTCTTTGACGACCACGAGTTGATTTAAAATCAAGGCCTTTACAGTGTTTACTGCCAATTACCTTTTCTGCAATATATATTTATTGAGAGTAAAATATATAAAGAGCAGCTCCACAAAGAAACATTTTCATCATTTTCTCTCTAATTTCTCTGAAGAAATCTCATTCCCACCCAGAACAATATTAGACAAAACTTAAAACTGACACATATATGTTAAGATCAGATCTTATCAAGGTCCCAAATATGAATTGACAAACATGTAACTAGAGCTGAGACGATTAGTCGATTTGTAGATCACCAGAAAATCAATCTGCTACTTATATGCTAATCAGCCAATCGTTTAAGCCATTCCTCAAGAAAAAAGCCAAGTATTCCCTAGGTCCAGATTCTCAAATGTATAGATGAGGCGCCCTTCCTTGTCCCATATGATCATGAACTAAATATCTTGGGGATCTAGACCGTAGGTTGGACTGACGACGTCACTGCAGCCATTTACTTCATTGAAGTCATTAGACAAGTCCTTATACTAAATGTGACTATTACTCCAGGTTTCAGATACACTGAAGAAATTTGCTGTAAAAGTGACTACAGCCAGTGTGAAAGAGCGCAAGGAGATATTTGGAGAGCTGAAAAAGTGTATAAAGGGCAAAGGTGAGGGATTTTGTGTTATTTAATTTTCTACAGTATGTTTAAAATAGTTGCTATAATCAACACTAATGCTTCTTCAAAATATCTCTTTCAGAGTTACCAGAGCCTGCCGTCAAAGGACTATGCAAGCTCTTTTGTCTCACTCCACACAGATATCGGTAGGTGTATGTAATGACTTTCAGACACAAGAAAACCACACTTAACACAATTGAATAATCCCAAAACAGGTTTTTGTTTTAATGTTTACACTCAGTTGCTAGTTTATTAGGTAAACCTAGCTAAAACTAATGCAGTCTAATACAACAGTCCAGCAATAAATCATACCTTCATGAAGGTTATAATGTTCAGTTTTTGTTTGATGTTCCTGTTATTTAGCCTACCCTCAATGATTTAAATGGGGTGGACAAAATAATAGAAACGTCTGTGAGTGTATATCCTTTGTATTTACATGGATGTGTGTGCTTCTCAGCGATGCTGCATCGCGCAGAGAGCTCCTCTCCGTCATTGCCCAGCTGGCTGACAGTCAGCCTGACATCCTGGTGACCAGCCTCCTCCACTGCCTGCTGAATAGTGGAGTCATCAGCAAAAAAGGAGAGCCCAGGTACTGCTCTGAACTTTATATAGCATTTTTTTAAGTTTGTAGTTGCACCACTTAAGAAATTCCTACATTTACAGATTTACAGAAGAGAACGTATGCGTCATCATAGCACTGTCAGCATTAGACATCTTTAAATTTTCACTATATGTTTGACAGGCAGGGTAAGCAATAATTATACAGTGTAGTGTATATCATTATAAGGATGTGAGTGCAGTTAGGAGATACGCAATAAACTACACTGATACACAATAACAAGGTTTGCACTGTTTTTTCTATGTTTTATTAACATTAAAAACAAATAACTGATTAAATAAAATCTTTGGTTGTATATTATTCTCCCCTCTCTTATGTTCGCCTTATTATATATACAGTAAAAGCACAGGCTCTGCCGCCTTCATCGGCTTGTCTTGGACCTGCCTGTTAGTCCCCAGTGTGTTTTCTGCCCCAGAGAAAAGAGAAGGACCCATCTGGAAGAAAATGGTCAGTAAAAGAGTCTTTTTAAATTTAAAATAAAAAATTACTGTTTATACCCTGTCATACAGTTCTTACTGAGGTGTTAAATGTTACTGTCTTAGTTACCTGCTGAAGTGGCTAATGGATTTGACAAATCTGTCACACAGAATTTGTCCACACTTGACCAGCATCAATGTTTTATTTTGGATGTCATTATGACCTTGTGGTCTGTTGTCCTCTCTTTTAGGTGGAGGTTCAGAGCCTTCTTGTGGCTGAGGTGGTGGGTGGGGCCAAGACCACGGCCCAGAAATCAAGCCTCAAGAATCTCAGTCACCTCTTGGAGGAAGTGAGTACAGTACACTGTATGGAACACACTGGCAGTAAAAGACACATGCTGATCTAACCTGATGATCAGACTGAATTGCCTTTTTGTTTAACTCAGTCATTCACTTTTATTTAAATCACTAAACAAATCAGAGATGTGGGGGTGATGCAGAGGTCTGGAACCAGACTAGGGAGGGTCTGGACAAAATTACCTGCGCTGGTTAGTGATTTTCATCCCATCTGAAGAGCATATGTCTTAGATCTTTCACCCCTTAAAGTAGTGTTGTGGAAATTATCTGAAAGCACTCAACACATAATGACATAACACCAAACACAGAAGAGTTGAAATATATAATTTTAATTAATTAGAAGGACATCACAAAACCTTACCACAAGAACCAACCAAGGTGCGTCTCCCCAAATACTTTCTGACAGTACATTATATAGCGTTTCAAGTCAAAGAACCTCACTGTGTTGGCCCTCAGAACACTTGTATACCATGTTCTTGATCATGCTATGTACATGCACTGACATCATCCAAACTCAATTAAAAAGACATTTGGTTTCAGTTAGTTTTTAATTAAAAAGACATTTCCTTACATGGACCCCTTAATTACACAGTCCATGCAGATACAGAGACAGACGAGAACACATAAAGACAAATGATTAATACATACTACAGTGAATAAATGATAAACCTAACGATTAATACTGTTATAATTTCACAGTAGTTTGAAATTGTCTGTGTTAAGAATCAAATTACACCTAAATAATTACATGTAAATAATAATAATAAAATAATACTAAGCCTGATGAAGGTCACATGGTTTTCCCGCAGCACATCTTACAGAACCAGCTTCTGTAATTAATTTAGTGACTTTTTAATTACCCATCTCCCCCTGTAATATTAATCCTGTCCAGATGGGGGTTTAGACTGTTGTCTTTAAACCTCTGATCAGAAACCATTGCTGCTGTGGACCTGTATAATCCAAAGAGACATATGTGATATTGGACTATACATATAACCTTAATTTAAGCAGTTGACAACATCTAGGATCCTCATGCTGGATAGGTCTGATATTTTGTTGTCTTTAACAGAACCCTGGACTGGTTGATCAATACATCAGCACACTGCTGAGTCTGGACCAGAGCCCCACTACTCTGGCCATACTGGGGGTGTGTTTAGACTTCTGCACTGCTCAGAAAGACAAAGCTACAATAGAGAAGCATAAGGTGAGTTTTCATCATTAACCAGTCGTGCTTTTATGCTCTTCATTCAGATTTTTTTCAAGGAGTACATGGAATCTCAAATAAATATATTTTGAGGCTACAACATATAACCTTGTGTCTACTGATTTTCAGAGTGCACTGTTGGACCTGTACATAAAATCAGTCCTTATGAGCAAGACAAAACCACAACAGCACATTTTGGACAAAAGTGGCTCCTTACTGCGTCATGTGTCCCACTCTGAGTTCAAGGAGCTGCTACTCCCTACACTGCAGAAGACATTGCTCCGGAGTCCAGAGAACGCCATGCAGAGTGAGATGCTTTCAATTTCTGATGATCGAGTAAAATAATTACCTGCTTGATGCTCAGGCAGCTCTCATACAGTGGATTAAAACATTGTCTGGTCTCTTTCCAGCCGTTTCCTGCCTGCTGTCCGCTGTAACTCTCGACCTCAGTCAGTATGCCATGGATATTGGAAAGGCCATCGCAAGTAAGGTCATAATGGATGCTCCATTGATTTAGTTTTGTATGCGTCTTGTGGAACATATTTTTTTAAAGCATACACTCAGCTGTCATGAGGGTATGATTTGTCACAGTGGAAATAATGACTGAAAGGCTGTGTACTCAATTTAGCATAATTGTGTATTTAATTATTGGTATGGTCTGTGTTTCAGGCCAGCTAAAAGCTAATAATGCCCAGCTGATGGAGGAGGCAGTCCAGGCCATGCAGAATCTGGCCCAGCAGTGCAGTGACCTCTCTGCTGTTCAGGACATTGTCACACACCTCTTCAAGATCCTCGGAGGTGAACGAATTAATAAAATATTAAACTGAAATATTGTCTTAATCGTGTCTGGTTTTGCTCAGCTGAATCATAATTCTTGTGGTTGCAGGGTCTGAGGGAAAGCTCACAGTTGTTGCCCAAAAGATGAGTGTGTTGTCAGGTAAGAGGCCTTGCAAACAATTATAATCATTAGCTATCCATGAGATAGAATTGCAAACAGACATTTTTTCAACCTGAGAATTTTCATCTTGTTCTAGGGATTGCCAGCTGTAGCCATCATGCCGTGTCAGGAACCTCCAGCCAGACTCTCAGCTCTGCAGTCACTGTGATGTTCATCCCTTATTTACAGCAAGAAGGTATCGCCTCTCCTTCCTGCCAGAATGCTAGACTGATTTATTAACTTTAGGCAAATTATCTTCACAGAAAGAACACATAATTCAAGTTTATTCCTTGGGCCTGGAAATTCTTCAAGAGACCACAGTGTAATGTTTCAGTCTGGTACTAACTTTTCTTTGTTTTATTTAGTTCACGAGGGTACCTTGGTGCATGCAGTGTCTGTGCTCTCCCAGTGGAGCAGTCGTCTCACAGTGGAAGTTCCCACCGCTCTGCTGGATTGGTTGAAGAAAGCTTTCACCCTCAAGACCTCCACCTCCCTGGTTCGACACGCCTATCTTCAGGCCATGCTGGGGGCCTTCAGAGGTCAGTCACACAAGGGACGTTGTGCCACGGTCGAATATACAGATCCTTAAATTGAACTCAGTCCTTAGTCATGTGCTCTCACCTTTTCCCCTGCTTTTAGGTGACACTCTGGCCCAAGCCTCAGACCTCATGCCCTTGCTCCTCCAAACAGTGGAGAAGGCTGTGGCGCAAAACTCCCAGCATGCTCTGCTTGCAGAAGGTGTGGCAGCTTCTGTTCTTTTGAGTCGACTGGCACTGCTGGAGACCCAGACAGGTGAGGCTGGCATCATTACTTTTTCTCACATATTGAGACTGTTGAAGAACTCTTAGCATACAAGGATGGGAAGTGATAAGGACTTTTGTCTTTTTGTCTCTGCAGAGGCCAAGTTCTCCAACTTTTGGAACCTGATCTTAGATGAGAAGAAGCCACTTTTCACCACAGAGAAGTTCCTCTCCCAGGCTAATGAAGAAAGTAAGGCAACATATCTTACTAGCTTAAAGGCTTATGAGTGTTTAGAAATATTAAAACATGAAATGATGGCTTGTTTCTTTCGCTGTCTTTAGCTCTGCTCACAGTGCTGCTGCTCTGTGAAAGGCTGTTCCTGGATCATGCTCACAGGCTTAACACCAGCAAATCACAGTGAGTCTGTCCCTCTGTTAACATATAAACTTTTGGACTTGAAAATGTCCTAGAGCGCTAATACTGTATACTCAATTTAATTTAATTTAATGTGACACAAGAGGTATTGTTCACATATTTGCCTGCATATTTTGTGTGTACCCGGAGGATTAAAAGGTATATCCACCAAATTATCCCTGGCCAAATTATCCCTGGCAAACACCGAAATATGTTCCTTGAACTTATGATTTTGCACAATGTAAACTTAACTAAACATGCTGACTCTGCCTGCTGACCTTACTTAACATCCTGATATATTGCCCTCACCATACATGTGCTGAATTGCATCGTGTGGATACATAGTGTTATAGTGGCATAGCAATCATGCACACCCAAACACGTAATTAAAAGCAAGTATATAATTGCTCTTAAGTGGTAGCACGCACTTGCAGGCTGATTATAAGCATTAGCATTAACTTTGAATATTGCTTTATTGGATATGTATTTAAATGTTCTTTGAAAATGTGGTTGATCACAAGTGCATTAAGGCCCTTGATATTTTCTTAGAATTTAATTATGCTTTCTGTTTTACTATAGTATACTACTTTAGCAGTATACCTGATGCACTGTTTTTTGCTTTGAGTAGGCCTCCAGTACTCATAATAATATTGAACATGAAAAAAGGCCTCGCATACAATATGGTTGCAATACAAGGATTATCACGTAATTATAAGTGTATTAACCCTTTTTCTATGACATAGAGCTGAAGTGGGTTATGATTATAAGCAATGATTTCCTGTAAATATTTGCTTTCTGAAAGGATTGTCCAAAGAAATCTAATTTCGTTTTTGCGCAGGAAAAATGATTTGTCTAATTTATTTAAATCCTGTAGTGCTTTAATCACTAGTTAATTTTCCCTGCATATGACTGTTCTGTAGGATGTATCATCATGCCATAGTTGCGGTTCTGCTGTCTCGGAGCTGGCGTGTGAGGAAACGGGCACAGCAGACAATCAGGAAGCTGCTCTCCTCTCTGGGTGGATCCAATCTTGCCTATGGCCTTCTGGGAGAACTCCGCGTGGTCATCAACAAACACAAAGTACAGACTGATTATTCACCATAGACCTCAAAAACACAGAGCTACATTTCTAAAAGTTGGTTGTGGATCATTGAATCAGTCAACCGCTACAGCTTGACCGTTAAAAAGATTAGTTAATTTTTTTCTCAGCCTGCTTGTTACTGACTGTATGCTGTAAATGTTCAGGTTTTGCCCCAGGACGTCCTGGTATCAGAGTCTGGAGAGCTGACAGAGCTGGGTCGCAGCTACATTCCCCCTCGTGTCCTGCTGGACGCGCTGTGTGTTGTTTGCTCCTCTGCCAGCCAATGGGGTGACCCCACCGAAGCAGAGAATTTGGCCATGGAGATCCTCATAGTCACTCATCATCCATCCATAGGTATGAGAATGAGTTGCTCTCCAGAATGAATCTGCTGCCCATTTGTTAACCCTACTCAGGTTAACCATTAACTGTTAACTGTATGCCAGTATTTGTAGCTTAATAACACATGGTTTGTTGGTATAGTGTAATGGTGCTCTGTCCCATATTTGACATTTCTTGACATCTCTGTCCCATATTTGACATCTTTCCATGTATATCTCTTTTAGTCGGAGCTCGCTGCGGCCTCTGGCCTGTTCTGCTCTTCTCCATGAACATAAAAGCAGAAGAATTTATAGAAAAGAATCTGGAGGCTATTCTGCCACATCTACTGGAAGTCAACGCTGACAACCAGGTCTGTAAATAACACACACCTCCTGCATTGACATGCGTTTTAAACACACAAGAACACTACAGTGTACTTAACTGCTTCCTGTGAAGAACCGAAGATTGATTGGAGGATAAATAAACATTCTGCATACAGGATGTAAAAATGTGCAGAATATCTAGAGGAACATTGGTGTTTGACTCTTGCTGAGGTATTTTACATGCCACCAGGATTTTTAGTGGTCACCTTGTTCTTCTCAGGCTGTGAAAAATGCAGTCGGTGCCCTCTCCAGACTCTCCCCCAACAAGCTGTTACCGCGGGTAATCAGTCATGTCACAGAGGGGCTTTCCCGACCGGCTCTAGTCCACGTCACCAGGGAGGAGTACGCCATCATGCTGACGCCTGAGGGAGAACTGTATGACAACAGCATCATCCAGAGGTAACACATAACCTCTCCTACCACTGTGGACTTCTGAACTCAACAGCAATTGCCAGAACTTTCTGTTGTCTGTTTTAGCATTTATTTACTTCTGTTCTCCGCCTCTATGCTTGCTGCAGTGCCCAGAAGGAAAGCACCAAGAAAGTCAACATGAAGAGAGAGAACAAGGCCTACTCCTACAAGGAACAAATCATTGAACTGGAGTTACAGGAGGTAAAGTGGTCTTACCACCATTTGTGTTTTTCAGTGGTGTTAATGTCTGGAACACATTTTGATTTCTCTTTGATCTTGCAGGAGCTTAAGAAGAAAAAAGGCATCAAAGAGGAATTGCAGCTAACCAGCAAACAGAAGGAAATGATGCAAATCCAGCTGGAAAAGGAGGCCGCTATTCGCAAGAGACTTCAAGGGGTATGGAACCAAGTCACTAAAATTAGTTCTCTAAAACTGAGCGTCTGAAGCGTGACAGTCTTAATTTCTCCTTTTTGAGCTGTGGCGTACTTCTTGTTGTCACCAGCTGGATGTGGAGTTGCAGAGCGTGGTGGGTCTGCTGGAAGCCGCATTGATAGAGAGACCACCTCAGATCACCAGGGAGCTCCCCTCTGTCCTCCAGGTCCTAATTCCACTGCTACAATCCCCTTTGGCTGCTCCACGCATCCAGCAGGTCTTCTTGGACATCGGAGTGTGCCTCATGCCCAAACACCTTCACTCTCTAGGTACATGGCTTGTCTTAGTATTGTATTGTATTGATAAACACAGCCTCAGCATCTCGAGTCAATGTCTGTTTTTTACCTTCTAGCCGTGCTTGTGGGACATGTGACTTTACGGTTGCTGAAGCCAGAGTGTGATCTGGACGAGGCCTGGGGACAGGAGGACCTGGACACAGCAGCCCACCGCACCATACTGCTGCTGCACAACCACACTGTCCCACAAAGAGAGGCCAAGACTGGTGGTGAGCACAGTCATGGACACTAGTGAAAGTTACAGTTACAGTGTAAACACCAGAAGCAACCACATTTTTTTTTTCAACATACAGACACACATGCACACTTTTGTTCTAAATCATATTTCTGTTTCTTGCTAATAATGAAGTGTTATATGTTGTTTGAATATGTTCAGACTTGAGACGGTGTAGTCCCTCATTCGTCCAGGAGTGTTTCAGTCGTAGTCATCTGGACACTGTTTTCAGAATCAAAGACACTGTGTTCAGACTTGGACAAAATGGCCTAAACAATGAAACCACTATAGGAACTCTCTGTTGGAAATCTAACTTGTCCTGTTTTCCTATTTATTTTAAGGAATGTAAGATTAAACTGTTATCTAATGATTTTTCCTTAGACGTGGCTCCACTGTCTGCTCCTGCTTTCTCCTTTTGCTTCCCTCTCCTCAACGCCATGCTCAAGGAGTCTTCAGGCAGCACCGAGGAGAGTGAGAACTTGATGATCAGAGCCTTGCAAGTTATCACGGAACATTCCCATCTTCGGGCTGACACAGACAGTGATGACATTGTTATAGATGAGGTAGCGACTCAGATCTCCATTGCATTTTCTTTTGTCTGTGATCTGCGCAGGAAGTGTTGTGTTCGCACACCTTGTTCATACCTAGTTAGCAGAGCCATTGGTCTGTAAAAAATAAATGGCATAGCAAATTGAAAAAGCTTTATGTGACAGTACAGCCATTTAATTAGTAGTTTAATGGATTTATGTACTAACTGTTGTGTTGTTTTTTTTTGTCTCAGAACGGCCCAGAACTGCTTCCACGTGTCAACATGCTGCTGCTACTGACAAGAATTATTTCCACAGCCACCCCGAGACTCCAGGTAAACAAGGGAATTTACTGACAGTTTAAATTAATTTCCAACATCTGCTTTTCGTTGTTGTTGGCCTGATTTTATTTTGCTGATTCTATCCTGGCTATATTTCGTAATAATAAAGCATTGATTTTCTAGTGCTGCATTTGTCCGTTGTTTGTATTTACTGTATGTGACTCATTTGCTTAGTTTTAGTAAGCTCTTTATCTCTCATTCTACTTTTTGTCTGTTCCATCCTTTTTCTCTTTCCTGTTAAAACAACCTGATATAGCCATGGCTGACAGAATTGCTGCTTAACCCTGTGATGTGAGACTTTTCATACTGAAACTACTGTGTTTCAGGTGTTGGCGGCTCAGTGCTTGACAACGCTGTGTGCCAGTGCTGGAGGAGGAGATGGCTGCACTGTGGCAGAGCAGCAAGAGATTGACGTCCTGCTCAACGCCCTGCTTTCACCCTGCTTCTCTGTCCGGGATGCTGCGCTCAGGGTGAGCTTTGGATCAGTTCATTTTATTTGTTATTTGTTGAAGATGGCCTATCCCACAGTAGAGTAAACTGGTGTACAGACAGGGAAAGTCACCACATTTGATGGTTTGTTTTGTTCATTGAAAAAGGAATGCAGTTTCTAGATCAAGATGAAAATACTGCTATTAACATATTTAGTGCTAACTTTGGCTAAGTGACAAATTATATAGCCCATGTGAATGTGTATTCCTATTAGACATGCTATTAACACCCAGTTTCTCTGTGCTCAGGGTTTGGTGGAAATGGAGTTTGCCCTGCCCACAGACAGCACAGAGGCCAGCGGGCTGAATTTGCTGCGCAGACTTTGGGTTGCCAGGTTTGATGTCGAAGAGGAGGGCCGAGCCTTGGCTGAAAAGTATGTATTTTGGGGTTTCTTGTTCCTTTCTTCTACTAGCTGAGTGCATATTCTTTACTAAAACTCATTGGTCCCTACATGAGTGTCGTTTTCATCTTTTCCAACAGCAGTCTCCCAAGTTTTCAGATTTTTTTTTTTTCTCCAAATCACATTCATGTTCCCCGTTTCTCTCTTCATCATTATGACACCATACTACCATACCATTATTTGAATACTTGAAATTTTAACCATGCTGTTCTTTACGCGTTTAAAAGATGTTTCATCCTGCAAAATAAAATCAACAGTTAAACTAATTTCTTGGCTTGTCCTTCCTGCTCAGACTCTGGGAGTCTCTGGATCTGGAGTTGGTCCCTGAGCTCTGCTCCCTGCTGATTGCAGACATCACCCACCATGAGGAGGCTGTCCGTTCTGCCGCAGCCGAAGCTCTGTCAAGTGCCGTGTCCCAGTACAGAGACCAGTCTGCCACAGTGCTCGGCCAGCTTACCGAGCTCTACCACCAGAAACTCTATGTGAGACCCTGTGCCATGGCCAAATCATATTATTACTCTTATAACTCTGGCTAGTGGATGAATTTGAGCTCAGAAACAAAGTATGATATTTTTGTATTTTTAATTTTTAAAGAGACCACCTCCTGTGCTGGATGCCCTGGGCAGAGTCATCTCTGAAGCTCCACCTGACCAGTGGGAGGCCAGGTAAATCTCAGTGTTTGTTTGCAAAGATAATATATACCAGGGTTTTTTAACGTTCTTATTTTGGGAGCCAGAATTGAAAATCAGTGTGTCCTATAGACCCATGCTCATGAATGCACAATTGACCAGCATAATATTAACATTAGTCTACTATTAATCAAGCCAGAAACATTTGGAGTTCCAACAGGGAGCGATAGGATGCCAAATAATAGTAATATTGATGACAGAAGGCTGGAAGGTGCTTGTCAAAGAGCCAGCCTTTTATCCACTTTTATCTGTAATTTTGAGACTGATTAAACCCTAACCCCCAGTCCCAGGCAGTTTGCTTATTAATGTCTTGCTTTAGCTATTATATATCATATATTATCATAAAAGCTAATCCCATTATAACAGGGTAAATAGAAGCCATACATTTTAAATGTTCCTTAAGCACCGAGCTCTTTTGTCACACACATTTCTTTGTCAGGTGTGGCATTGCTCTGGCTCTGAACAAGCTGTCTCAGTACCTGGACGAATCTCAGGTCACCCCTCTCTTCCTCTTCTTTGTTCCTGATGCTCTGAACGACCGCCACACTGAGGTGCGGCGCTGCATGCTGGACGCTGCCCTCTCTGCGCTCAACACACATGGAAAGGTACTGTTCACTTCTTTTTTCAGCCAACTACTGTACATTTTGCTGCCTAAACACACAGATGCTTTCAAATATGCACTATGTATTATATGACCATTTATGTCTAGCACTGTACCTTATGTACCTGCTTTATGTAACAGGACAACGTGAGCTGCCTGCTGCCAGTGTTTGAGGAATTTCTAAAGGACGCCCCCCAGGACGCTAACTACGACTCTGTCCGTCAGAGTGTGGTTATTCTCATGGGCTCCTTGGCCAAACATCTGGACAAAAATGACCCCAAAGTCAAACCCATCGTGGCCAAGCTCATCACTGCACTCTCCACGCCTTCACAGCAGGTAGAGTGATTAGGCATCCAGAGTTTGAATTATTATATTTATTTTTCAATAAAGATCCCACTTTGCTGACACTCCCATTACTCTTCATTCAGCCCTTTCTTTCGACATTATCTAATGTGGTTTGTCATCCCTTATCAGGTCCAGGAGTCTGTGGCCAGCTGTTTACCTCCTTTAGTCCCCGCCATCAAAGAGGACGCTGCAGGGATTGTAAGGAACCTGCTGCAGCTGCTGCTGGAGAGCGACAAGTACGCAGAGAGAAAGGGAGCAGCGTATGGACTGGCTGGCCTGGTCAAAGGTCTCGGGATTCTGGCGCTCAAACAGCAGGACATCATGACCACGCTGACCGACGCCATCCAGGACAAGAAAAACTTCAGACGGAGGGAAGGTCAGTGAAGTTTATCCAACCACTGAACTGTTTGGTTTTGTATTAATTTACACCTGTTGACGCAGATATTATGTATGTCAGACTACATCGTCTTCATTGTATCTACAACACGAGTACCAGAAGCCACCATCTACTGGCACTCAAGACAACAGAAAGTATTTTTTTGGGTAAAAAAAGAAGAAACCACTGACCAAGCTGTTTGTCTCTATCCAGGAGCGCTGTTTGCCTTTGAGATGCTATGTAACATGTTGGGGAAGCTGTTTGAGCCGTATGTGGTCCATGTGCTGCCACACCTCTTGCTCTGCTTTGGAGACGGAAACCAGTATGTCAGAGAGGTGAGTGGGCAGATCTTCGGATTAGAAATACTTTTGCTTTATTAAAGAGCAATAGTAAATATGCAAAAAATAAGACAGGTCTTTTAAAATGAACAACTAATTGGTTTTAGAAAAATCGACATTTTTATAGCTTAAATTGCATACAATAATATTGTCAGTCAAAACTAGACCCATTTAGTGCATTTAAATGCCATATTACATTCTGGGTTTTGAAGAAAAGAAATTCTGAAAAAAAGGTGTGTGTATATATACGCTTAAGTTTCAGAACTACAAGTTTCAACCTAACTACAGCTCAGGCATAAGCCTTTACTGTCTACTTTACTGAGGCACAAACGAGTGGACGGGAACTGCGGCTATCATAATAATAAATAACATGAATGAAGCTCAGGCTTTCACAAATTGACCGCAGTATTTTATTTTCTGGGGTTAATATCTTGAACAAAACCTAGCTAACTTAGGGCCAACTAGCCACCACATTGAGTTAAGTTATTAACTAGCCATTACATATAGCCATAACAAACGTAGCCTTCATTCTTTACTAGCCTTTATATATCTTGTGTCGCATCCGATCTGTGGACTGGGTCCATAGACTGTAATGTTACTTTCTGCTGAGATGCTGAAGCACAGACGTTGTGCTATTGTGGTAGGCTAGTTCAGTTTTCAGACACACTATGCAGAGTTTTCATGGACACTTTCTGTCGCTTTCTCTGGCCTGTCTCTTTTCTGCGTCCCTCGCTACTTTTCCTCCTCTTTGTAATCTGTGCCGTCAAATCACACCAAAGACGCTCTGAAGGTCTCTGAGCACACAGCGCGTTGTGCGACAGTAATAATCATCTGTGCGAAACACAGTGCGCTGTATATAGTTATATGGATTAAACAAAGCTTCAATGCAAATAATATGAATCGATGATTTTTAGTAATCGAGTTACTCGAGGAATCGTTTCAGCCCTTAATGTATCATCAAAATGTTAAATGTCAAAATTGTTATGAAAGGGTGAAATTATTATTATACTCTCTGCATCACCCAGTGTTTCTGCATATCCACATTAAAATATAGCAAGGTTGACGTAACGCATGATCCATTAAACAGGATTTTAGGAAATTGTTCAATAATTGCAGTCTTCGATCAGTATAGAATTTGTGTAAAATTGTGTAGGATCCCTGTTTAAAGTTTTTACGCTCTCCCTTCCCTTCTGCAAGGCTGCAGATGACTGTGCCAAGGCTGTGATGAGGAACCTGAGTGCCCACGGGGTCAAGCTGGTCCTTCCCTCCCTGCTGGTGGCCCTGGAGGAGGAGTCCTGGAGAACTAAAGCAGGTGAGGAATCCCTACATGCACAGGATTCCTAGGCATTACTGGAATGTCTTGAGAGGATGGAAAATTATTTAGTCATCCCCAGGTTTTTTGACGTATTGGGATAATGCTATATACTACTGCACGTTTCCTGTACTATATTGATATGAACTGTCTTGTGGCACATTAAGATTTTAATGTCATGAAGACTAGTTTTCAGGTACATCATTATTGTCTAGTTGATAACCATTATGATAATAGTTGTGTGCAACTGGGTAATGAGTTTTAAGGGGTTTTTTCGTTGTCACATACCAGTACAAGGACAGTCACAATCAAATGAGTTCACTCAAACAGTAGCTTATTGTGAATCACCCCCCTCTTTCCTCCAGGCTCGGTGGAGTTGCTGGGTGCCATGGCTTTCTGTGCACCCAAGCAGTTGTCCTCCTGCCTGCCCAGCATCGTGCCCAAGCTGACTGAGGTGCTGACTGACTCCCATGTGAAGGTGCAGAAGGCCGGCCAGCAGGCCCTCCGACAGATCGGCTCTGTAATCCGCAACCCCGAAATCCTGGGTAAGTGACTCAAGAGTCACAGGGCAGAGCTGGGGGGCTGTATGCCCATTTCTCATTATTACACGGTTAGTTCTACAATATTCAAAACAGCTTTTGTTTGTGTCTACTTACCGTTGGGTCTGACCACTTAATTTAATTACTGAGTTATAGTTAAAGGGGAACTCAACAGATTTTACACATCAAAGTCTGTTTACTGGTCTTGGGGAGTACTACTGCATATGGGGAAAAAATGTATAAAGCGTTTTGTGGCTCCAGAGGTAGCTGTGTGAAGTCTGATAAATTCATCATCGGTTGGGGCTGAAGACTAAGAGTTTGAAAATGGAAAAAAAAATCTCTTACCAGACCTCTGTCACACCTCATCTCTGCTTGAGGCTAGCGGCTGGAGGCCACATTAGACACTACTAGCATAACCCACTAGCATAACCCACCTAAATCTCAGACCAAACTGTCGGCGGTTGAGTTGCATTGTAGGTAATGTAGGGGCCTGGTTTTGACAAGGAAAAAGAAAGTTCTGCTGTATCGATTTTGTCCACTGTCCATTGTGAGTCCGACAATGTTATAGGAGTGCAATGCTAACATTTGTACTCTTTAAAGCACTAGCATATTCCACCAGAGAAAGGCTTGTTTTCTTTGTGTCTAGTTTTTAGTGTCTTAATGATAGACTCCAGATATACAGGGGTTACAAACTTTAAAATTATCATCTGTACAGTGTAATGGAAGGCAGTACAAAAGCCCAGCTTCATGTACTGTCTCTGTGAAGCTAGTAATGCTACATTTTTGAGTTTATATCAAATAGATGTTGATTCCCTTATTGAGGGGATCAATTTACAATGCAGTGCAGTCAAATAGAATAACACAACAATATTTAGGGTTACAATTAAAATTATTTCAACTGTCATGTGCATTAAATCTACATTCATTTGTATTTTGACATTGCCAATCAGAAAAATTCAGTAAAAGTACTTTAGTTAGCAGCTCAGAAATGCTGCCAGAAAAGTCTTTGTTTAGCCAATGCCAGACATGAATTAAAACTGTACAGTTATTAAAAATATTAGGCTTTCAATCCAAAAATTGTACAGTTTTAAGAATTACTTTTTTTTACCACTGATGTTTAGTAAACTAGTATTTTAATACAGATGTCATTGTTCCCCTCTTAGCCATTACCCCCATCCTGCTGGATGCTCTCACTGATCCGTCCAAGAGGACCCAGACATGCCTGCAGACGCTGCTGGACACCAAGTTTGTACACTTCATCGACGCCCCCTCCCTGGCCCTCATCATGCCCATCGTCCAGAGAGCCTTCCAGGATCGCTCCACTGACACTCGCAAGATGGCCGCTCAGATCATTGGCAACATGTACTCCCTCACTGACCAAAAGGTACACAGCATTAACTAAATGTGACATTGAACTTAAAACGAAATAAAACTTTTACTAGTCCTCCAAACCAGTGTATTCTGAAGACTTCGTTTTGACTTTTGTTTACAATGTGATACGTGTTGTCGTTTATAGGATCTGTCGCCCTACCTGCCTAGTGTTATTCCTGGACTGAAAGCCTCGCTGTTGGACCCGGTGCCTGAGGTGTGTATAGTGATATATACAGTACTACTGTAATACGTGCTCTGTGTGTGTAAAGCTGAAGCTGTAGCTGCTCTTCTTCTCCTCTCCAGGTACGCACAGTCTCAGCCAAAGCCCTGGGTGCCATGGTGAAGGGGATGGGTGAATCCTGCTTTGACGACCTGCTGCCGTGGCTCATGGAGACACTGGCCTCTGAACAGAGCTCTGTAGATCGCTCTGGAGCTGCACAAGGTCAGTTCTTACACCCTGTCCCTGTGTTGTTTCTGATTTGCTCTTAATATCATTCATCAAATGACTCACTGAATAATTTGTGTGATTGTGTCTTCAGGTCTGGCTGAGGTGATGGCTGGACTGGGAGTGGAAAAGCTGGACAAGCTGATGCCAGATGTAGTGCAAACAGCCAGCAAGGTAGACATCGCTTCCCATGTCAGAGATGGCTACATCATGATGTTCATCTACCTACCCCTCACCTTTGGAGACAAGTTTACTCCCTACGTTGGGCCCATCATCCCCTGCATTCTCAAGGTATTGTTATGACCAGAATGTTTTTGTTGTTTTGGGGGTTTTTTTTGCCATTTTGTTGTGAATCACATTTCACTGCTCCTTACTTTCACTGCTGTTACTGGGGTTGAAGATTTTCCCGTGATTTTAAAATAACTACTTATGTATTATAATATACAGTACTCACCCTTTACCAGAATTTCTTGCTGTATATATAAAACAGAACTGTGAATAGTGAATCATAAAATTCAATTAAATTTTCCCATGTTATTCTTTCATGTTAGATTATGTGGTAATATTTTTTTTGTAGAAAAAGAAATCTTCAGTTTCGGTAAAGAAGTCTGCATATCTGATTAAGTCGTGTGTTAATGATTCAGTACTTACATAAATACTAAAAGCAACAACCCCACCTCACATATCACCTTAGGACATAAAAGTAAATAAGGTAATAATAATAAATAATTAATACAAGCATTCCCATTGGGATGCTATCAGTACCACAACCAATATATACATACCCTTACAGTGTCTTACAAACAGGAATGATAGCAGCACGCTAATAAGTTATGGGCATGAACGGCCTCTGGGTAGGTGCTGTTGCAGAACCTGGCTGTCTTAGTTCTGATGCTTTTCAGACTTTTAAAAGAAGGGAGGAAGTTAAAATGATGGTTAGCAGGGTGAGAGGAGTCATGAAGAATATTGTGTCCCTTTTTCCATAGTCTAATGGTGTAGATTTCAGCAGGGGACAGTAGCTCCCGGTCTATGATTTTTGGTGCAGTGCGTACCTTTTTGTCCAGACGTTTCCTGTCTTGTGCTGAGGTTTTTCCATACCACACAGTTATTCCAAAGGTGGGGATGCTCTCAGTGCTCTAAAATTGCATCATACCATCCCGAGATATGGAAAAGTTTTTCAGCTGTTTTAAAAAGAAAAGTTCTTGCTGCGCTTTCTTCAGAACTGTCGTAGTGTTGACTTCCCACTTTAAAGAAAAGGAGATTGTTACACCCAAGAATTTGTAGTGCTCCACCTGTTGAATTTCCTGACCGTTTATGACTAAAAGTAGTTGTCCACTATGACTCTGCTGTTTCATTGTTGTTAGAAATTAGTCCTACCAATGTGGTATTATCAGCAAACGTAAACAACTTAACAGACTGGGGGTGGGAAATAGTCATTTGTGTAAAGTGAGTATAACAGTGGAGACAAAGCGCATCCCTGTGGGGCACCAGTGTTAATAACCAGAGACTTGGAGAATTTATTAACTCTGACCACCTGCCTCCTCAACTGCAAGAAGTCCATGGTCTGCTGACACAGGGACTTTTGGACTTCCAGTTGGAGAAGTTTGTTATACAGCCTGGATGGTAGAATTAAATTAAATGCTGAGCTGTAATCAACAAACAGAACCCTTGCATAAGTGGCAGGTGCCTCAAGGTGTTGCAGAACTGAGTGCAAACGAAATGTAATGACACTGCATCATCAGCATCATTGTTGAGCCGCCTGCTTAGTTTAAAATGACCATTTTTGCACTCCAGTTTGTTCATTTAATCTAAAAAATATTTTGCCACACAGCTGAGATGAAAACTAACATTTTGAAAAGTGATTGGAAGTAACCGTTGCAGGTGAAAAGTTGATTCCTTTATATAACTGTAATTAAGGACAATGTCTATGACTGTTGCATGAGGGTTAATGAGGTTAATGAGGTTTGGAGAAAGCATCCTTGTTTCAGTAAATAGTCTTCTGAATGCACACGCACATACAAGCATACATATGGTAAAAATACCAGGTTCCAGCAGGTATTTTTTCCTTTTTTCCTTTGCTCTTACCCTCTCTGTGTTGTCCACCAGGCTCTGGCTGATGAGAACGAATATGTGAGAGACACGGCACTGCGAGCCGGCCAGCGAATCATCAGCATGTATGCTGAGACTGCCATCGCACTGCTACTTCCTGAGCTGGAACAGGGCCTGTTTGATGACCTGTGGAGAATCAGGTCAGACTGAAATACACGGTAACACACTAGTGATTGAACAAACTCTCACTCTTATATTAACTAGCTGTGCGTCCATATCGTTGTTGGTTTGCAGGTTCAGCTCTGTGCAGCTGCTTGGAGATCTGTTGTTCCATATCTCTGGAGTCACAGGAAAGATGACCACAGAGACAGCTTCCGAGGATGACAACTTTGGAACAGCTGCATCCAATAAAGTATGATTACATTTCTTTTCATCAAAAAAATCCTTTACAAATCCATCCAGTTAATAAAAGGAAGTAAAAGTTGTCTTTTTGTTATATCTTTACTTGCCACCACAACAGTGTAGTGTTTGTCTGTCTTTGAAAAGTGTTTATATATTGATGTGTCAAGGAGTGCTGACCTTTGACCTTTTCTCTTCCAGGCTATCATTGGCGCTCTGGGCGCTGAGCGGCGTAATCGTGTCCTCTCTGGCCTCTATATGGGCCGTTCAGACACTCAGCTGGTGGTTCGACAGGCTTCCCTCCACGTGTGGAAGATCGTGGTGTCCAACACCCCCAGAACTCTTCGAGAGATCCTCCCAACCCTCTTCAGTCTTCTGCTGGGCTTCTTGGCTTCCACCTGCCCTGACAAGAGAACGGTATTACTCCTTTGAACTTTGTAAACCCACTCTGTTTCCCTGGTTGTCAACCAAGCCTTTTACTGACTCTGTGTGTCGGTGTGGTTTTAGATCGCTGCTCGGACACTGGGGGATCTGGTGAGGAAGTTGGGAGAGAAGATTCTCCCTGAGATCATTCCCATCCTGGAGGAGGGACTGCGCTCTGACAAGAGTGACGAGAGGCAGGGAGTCTGCATTGGGCTCAGTGAGATCATGAAGTCCACCAGCAAAGACGCTGTGAGTCACGCAGACGCTGTAACGCACACATTTCTCTGCTACTTTACAAGCATGTAGCATCATAGCTAGTGGGATTGAATGAGATTAAGATTATAGTTGCCCACAGCAGGAGAGACACCACAAACATTATTGGAATTATTTTATTTATTAAAAAACAGGACCCCAGAGCTGCTCCCAGGATTCAAAGCTACAATACAATGCAAAGCTTAATTGCAAACATGCAATTAAGGTTACTTTTTTGTGTTTTACAGATTTATTTTAAAGAAGCAGTTTAGTTTGAAGCAGGATTTTGTGCCCCCTCTCTTTCAAAGGTTGTTGTGTTTCCCACTCTATGAAGAGAAATGCAATTGAGACAGTTAATGGTTAAACTAGGGTGTTTGCACTGAAAGGTATTTTTTATATACAAAACCAGATTTTTTTATTATAGATTTATTGATCTCATTTTTACCAGTTTTTCAATATTCAAAACAAAACACCATACATTTTAGATTTTTTTAATTAAGAAAGCCATGTACTGTATATTAAAATGTCTCCAAAGTGAGGCAAAGCAGAAGGCCAGCTTGTTGATCCTTCTATATCAAACTTCTACATCTTGTAAATTCAATTCTTTGCTGCATTTACAGTCAAAGTATTGAATATCAAGGTGTAAATTTAAGGAGTCATGGTTAGGACGGATGCCATATATCTGCATAGTACTGGTTTAATTCTGGGCAGGGACTTTTGATGCATGTCATACCCCTCTCTCTCCTCAAGTTTTCTAGCCTTTTTCGCCTATTTTTTTTGGTCGTCATATCAATGTGAAAGTGAATTGCCTTTCCGTTTGGAATCAAAATTTTTAAAATAACTAAAAAGTAATTTAAAAAACAGAACAAATTAAAGGTATGTACCCTTTTTGACAACCAGGTTCATTTGGTTATCTTAGACCAGTAGTCTGAGAATTGCAACAGAGATAAAACATTATTAAACTGATGGTGTTTGTACTGTAGGTGCTCGTCTTCTCTGAGTCACTGGTCCCCACAGTGAGGAAGGCTCTCTGTGACCCTCTGGAGGAGGTCCGAGAGGCTGCAGCCAAAACCTTTGAGCAGCTTCATGCAACCATCGGTCACCAGGCTCTGGACGACATCCTACCTACCCTGCTCAAACAGCTGGTGAGGGAAAGAGGACACAAACGCAATTCAGATAAGATTCAAAAGTTTTCAGTCTGGCTTTTAATACACTGAGTGTCTTTTCCTCAGGATGACGAGGAGACAGCTGAGTTTGCTTTGGATGGCCTGAAGCAAGTCATGGCGGTGAAGAGTCGCTCTGTGCTGCCTTACTTGGTTCCAAAGGTAAAGTGTCACAGTCAAGTTTTCCTTTTTTAAGCCTTAGTATTGTGTCTGGCTGTATCTGACTAAAGCGGTCCTCTCTGGTTGTACCAGCTGACTGCTCCTCCTGTGAACACCCGTGTTCTGGCCTTCCTGTCTGCTGTGGCTGGAGACGCTCTGACACGCCACCTAGGGGTCATCCTGCCCGCCCTACTCTCCTCCCTCAAAGAAAAGCTGGGAACAGAGGATGAAGCACAGGTAATACTGGCATTCACAAGCTATAATATCTACTGCTGCTGTTGTGTTTGAACCTTTTGTTCTTTCCTCATAAAGAAGTAACCATAACCCCTATGTGTTACCTTTGCTTAAGGAGTTGTGCAGCTGTCAAACAGTGATTCTCTCAGTGGAGGATGAAGTGGGCCAGCGGATCATCATAGAGGACCTCCTGGAGGCCACACGAGGCGCTGACCCTGGCCTCAGACAGGCTGCTGTCACCATCCTAAACGCCTACTTTGCTCGTACCCGCCTGGACTACAGTGCACATACTCGCACCCTGCTGTCAGGTCTCATCCGCCTTCTCAATGACTCCAACCCAGACGTCCTGTCTCAGAGCTGGGAGACCATCAACTCCATTACTAAGGTTTGTTGACGTGCAAATAAAAGCGGGCGATATTTGTACACACTTTTGTCTTGGCATTGTTGTAAAGACAATTTCATGCCATACTTTTTCTGCACACATTTACACAATATGGTGAAAAGACAACAGGACAGATCAGTACTTTGATTATCTCTTAATCAAAAGGTAAATGTGGCCTGAGTGTTGTTTGTTTGTTTTTTTGTATAGAAACTGGATGCAAGCAGCCAGCTAGCTCTGATTGATGACCTGCATCGAGACATTAGATCAGCAGCTGCAGACGTTAAGGGTCAGAACCTGCCTGGTTTCTGTCTGCCCAAGAAGGTAAGAAGGCTCCTCCTGACACAGTAAACACTAGGACCTTATCACAGCATGATGATTTTGTTCTTTTACAGAATCCTTTTGTCTTTCTGAGCTCCTGTGTTGTAAAATGACTATAAGTTATGTGACTGTAATTGTGGCCAAGCGTTAAGAAACCATTGTTCACCAGTGACCAGTGAAGCTTTTCCATTTGCCCGTTCAACCCTGCAACATCTCTTCTACAACAGCAATCAGTGCTGGCTCAGACTTATTGCTGGACAGGAATATTTAAGAGATGATACCTGACAAGTTGTACATTCCATGATTGTAATGAATGACGCAGAGGTAAAGAACCCCCCTGACAAAAGTCTTCTCTTTCCTCCTCCTATAGTTGGGCGTTCAGATTCATACAAAAATATCACATTTGAAAGAAGTTATTTATCTTTTATTGTTTAATACTGGTGCCTCAATTTAGGAATGCAAACACCTACATGACAGATGTCCGCTTATACTGTTCAATTACTAGGGCTAATCCATACCTGCAAAACAGTCAAAACTGAGAATTCTCAGGGGCCATGGTTTAAGGCTGGTTAACACACTTGGTCAACAGCAATTTTTGATAATTGATTGATCTTTTATAAAGCAAAAATACCAAAAATTCACAGGTTCCAGCTTCACAATGTGAGGATTTGTTGCTGCTCTCTGGTTAATTTCATTGTAAATTTAATATATTTGCATTTTTGACTGTCAGAAAAAGGAAGCAGTTTGAAGATGTCACCTTAGGCTCTGGGAAATCATAATGGGCCTTTTTCATGATGTTCTGACATGTTATAGACTTAGCAATTAAGCAGTTAATCACTTTATTCATTATTTGACAGCTTAATCAGTAATGAAAATAATTGTTTGTGGCAGCCCTATTCATAGTTTTATGTTATTTTCTCTCTCCGTCTTTGTTTCCACAGGGTGTGACTTGTATCCTGCCTGTCCTGAGAGAAGGTGTCCTCACTGGTACCCCTGAGCAGAAAGAAGAGGCAGCTAAAGCATTAGGAGGAGTCATCAAATTGACCTCTTCTGAGGCACTGCGGCCCTCTGTTGTCAACATCACTGGACCGCTCATTCGAATCTTGGGAGACCGCTTTGCCTGGACGGTGAAGACCGCTCTGCTGGAGACTCTCACCCTGCTGCTTGCAAAGGTCTGTATCTGCATCTCCCAATGGGACACGTAATTGGCCAAAAACTGTTAAAAACACTGTCATTTCTCTCCACAGATGATCAAATTATCAGTCCGGAGGTCACAATGTTTAGCTCTAACCTCTGGACTGTATTCCTCCTCCAGGTGGGCATTGCCCTGAAGCCCTTCCTGCCTCAGCTGCAGACCACCTTCCTGAAGGCCCTGCAGGACTCGAGCCGTGCAGTGAGGCTGAGGGCTGCTGAGGCTCTGGGCCAACTGGTGTCCATCCACACCAAGGTGGACCCGCTCTTCACTGAGCAGCTTTCTGCCATCCGCAACGCTGAGGACTCAGGAGTCAGGTGAGCACTCATACAGCAGACTAATACTGAAATGTTTAGTTAGAAGAAGCTTTAATCAGATTGCCCTGTCAACTATTGTTCTATTTTTGGAAACGGAATGATTCAGCTATTAATATCACAGAACCCCAAGACAACACACATTAAATCACATTTGATCACATTTTGAAATTAGGACAGTTGTTGTTAATTTAGTATCAGTCTCGGGAACCCGTCAGCTATCGTCTGACGACGATTTGAATGCAGATCAATGTTTAAAAAGCTAATCTCTAGGATTCTGAGATTGTCGTCAGACGATTGCCGATGGGTTCCGAGATTGCATTTCGGCCAATGCGTTACGCCTCTTCTGCTCTCCACGTGGACTGTTTACCTGCATGCAACCAAAACCCGCTTAAACGCGATTGGTCAATACTACTCGGACTTTAACGGAAACCAGAACGCTTCCAATACCAAAATCTTGTCCCTTGCCTACAGATTCTGCATTCATATGCCAATATCTGTTTATAGAGATTAATTTAGTATTGAATTGTAATTTGATATTGCATAACTAAACTATACTTAAAGAAATTACTGTAGTTTGAGTGATCAGAACACTCTTACTGAGATCATTTCCACTGATACACAGAATATTATCATGAAATGTAAAATTTTCATGTTGCTGGGAATCATGGAAACAATTGAACACACATTTCAGAATCACTGGTCTGAAGGAGTGGTTCCTGACCCCGACTTTTTTCTTTATTTTGGGTGTGTGTGTGTGTGTGTGAGAAATATTGGATACTTTCACCTCTTCAAACCTCTACAAATCCTTCAAATGGAAAAAATGAGAAGCATAAAGATCAATGTGTGAAATGGTCACAAGACCATGTCAGCACAGAAATGCCAAATATACAGTATATTTGCAGTTATTTAAAAATAGTGTCACCATTACATAGTTTGTCCACCAGAGAGCACTGACAAGTTTATTTTTCAACTGTGAATTGTCCCACTCAGTACATACAGTATCTTGGTCACGATTCTTAAATAACCAAATTTAAGGGATGTTTGTGTTATTTGATTTTGTAAAAAAAAAAAAAAAAAAACAATAAAAAGAAATCGAATATCAGCCAATATCTTATCAGATTTTTTAAACTCTCAAATATAAAAAAAATCCAAATTTCAACCACGCTCTATTCTCAACACAGGAAAAGTAGTAATAGACTTAAAGAACTGCATCAAATCAAATTAACTTTCTTCAGTGGTATGGTTCATGTTTTTATATATATATTTATTTATATATTTATTTTAAAAGCTGATGTTTTAGGGTATACAGTTCTCATGCTTGTGTTGTGCTCTTTACCCCTCTCACAGGGAGACTATGCTCCAAGCCTTAAGGTTTGTCATCCAGGGGGCCGGGTCAAAGGTGGACCCAACCATCCGCAAGAACATCACCACCACATTACTAGGCATGCTGGGACATGATGAGGTATGACAGGAGGAGCAGATGCCTTGCAGCAGCAAGTAGAGCTGATTTTTTTAAATCTGTGGCAACGTGCCTGTTTTTCCACCCCAGCCCCGTAATAGCTGCTGAATACATTAAGTAATTACCAATGAAATAAAGTATAAACGTATTAACACTTAGAAGGGATTTTACAGAGAGTTGTTTAGCAGTGTAGTTTCCTCTGTGATCACAGTAGAAAAACGGAAGTCAGGCAGACAGGATGTGGTTTTCTATAAAGGTGGTTTTGAGCCTCCTTGTCAGTTTTAGAATAAATGACTCTCAACCTGTCTGTGTGCATGTAGGATGCAACACGTATGGCATCAGCCGGCTGTGTTGGTGAGCTGTGTGCCTTCCTGTCAGAGGAGGAGCTGAAGAGTGTGTTACTTCAGCACATCTTGGGTTGGTATTTATATGCAAAGTTATCGTCACAGCACATATCACACATCATGTTATGTGTATAATGTTAGGTTGTCTATTGTAATGTCATCAATGCCCCTAATTGCTGTTTATTACAACAATTGACTTGGTGTACAGACTGAAATAATAATAGTAGTGACTTAGTAAATGTGTGTTTTGCTTAATTTTAGCACAAGCAGTATTTTTCATGTCATTTTCTAAATATATTTATAGTAACACTTCTCGTGATATATTTTTCCAACATAACTGCATCAAAAAAGATTTTGCCTGTGTGTATGTGTTCATTTATTGTCTGCTGCTCATGTGCATCTGCAGAACAATGAGAGCATGAGCTAATACATTTTTTTTCCTCCCTTTAGCGGACGTGTCTGGTGTTGACTGGATGGTGCGTCATGGTCGTAGCTTGGCCCTGGCCATAGCTGTCAAGTCTGCTCCTGAGAAGCTGTGTGGGAAGGAATACTGTGATACTGTGACAGAGACGATTTTAGCCAATGCCACTGCTGACAGGGTGAGGGAAAGTTTGTGTGGCACTCTGTTCTTTGACAGCATGTTTATTGCATCTCTCATGAACTGATACACATGGCTGCAATGAATATCCCGTATTACGTCACCTTTAAAGAAATAGTTTGATATTTTGCTCAGTATGCTTTTTCGCAAGATGTGTTGGTGGGAGTTTGTTACATGCTGTAACAATGTTTTGGCTGGAGTCTTGTTGTTACTGTAAGGTCGCCAGGCAACCGGCAGAGACTCCAGAAAGTCACTGCTTCCAGGCAAGAAATAATCTAGACCATATAACTCACCGTAAAATCACAACAATTTTACGCTGATGAAACCAGCAAGATATAACATATTAATTAGTTAGCTTTAGAGCTGCTGGTAGGTGGATTTTGTTACCTTTGGACAGAACCAGGCTAGCTGTTTCCCCCTGTTTCCAGTCTTTATGCTAAGCTAAGCTAACTGTCTCCTGGCTGTAGCTTCATATTTACTGTACAGACATGAGAGTGGTATCAATCTTCTTCCCAGGCTTTTTCCCAAAATGTCAAACTACTCATTTAAGCAGGAGATAAATAAAAATAGCATCCATGATTTGAACAAAGAAACTGACTGTAGTCTAATTACATACCAACCTGTATCTGTCTGAACACTGGCCTTCTTTGAATTTTGTCACACTGACATTCAGAAACCGAGTGCTGCAGATGGTAGATTATTACACTATTGTAAGATTCAACAGATAATTCAAAAACGAAAGTAAGCAGTATTTGCCCGTTTTTTTTATTTCTAAATTCTAAAGACTTCAAACTTATATGGTGTAAGTAAGGTACGGTATAGTACATAATTAGTATATGTTACGGTCCCAAGTGCTCTACTCTACCCTTACATTGTACGTCCATTCTTGCTGCCCTCATGTAATGTGTGTCAATACATATTGTTATTCTGCTCTTCTTCCAGATTCCCATTGCCACCAGTGGGATTAGAGCGATGGGATACCTGATGCGGCATCATCTCAGAACAGAGGGAGGCAATAGTGTTTCCCAGCGCATCATCACACAGTTTGTCAAGGTAAAGCAGGAACCGTTTAATTCAGCTGATAATCACAGGCTATTAATTCCCTTTTCTGTATTGTACAAGTGAGGAAGTGAGTGCCAGTAAGTTCTTCACACTATTGGTTCTGGCTTTTGGGGAATTTTATAGTGTTGGGAAAATATTTAGAATTTTACTCACTGGGGTGTTCAGCTATTCTGAGGGTTTTTTTTTTTTCAGTCTTTCAGCTCATTGTTTTGGTTTTAAGGCCCCGTTTTCTACTGTTTTGGTTTAGTCTCATCGCTCTAATCGGCGTCATTTTCAGCAGCAGCAGGCACCTGTTTTTAGTGAAAAAGTTCAGACAAAGTTAGCAACTAGTTGGTGAACATAGGGGAGAATTTAACAGCTTCATAGCAAGATATTTCCCACAGGAGTTGGTGGAGACCAGAAACAGAGCTAAAAGGAAAGCGAATATTGGGCTTAAATTCATCAGGTGGCCAGAAGCACAACTCCAAATGAATGTTAATGTTGCTCTGTGTTAGCTAGATGTGTTAATAATGTAAGTAAACTGTTTGCTAACATGTTAACCACAAAAACTTAATAGGGTAGAGCGCGTACCATTATATGGAATGCCCACGTTCCTGTAACGAGTGCGTAGACACCCACATCAGTAATTTTTGCTGATTTAACGTAGGTCCCTGTTATGTGGAATTAGGTAATAAATGTCCCCTGAAATAAATAAATGTAGTCCTTTTGAAAAACATCCTTTTTTAAAATAAAAACCCATTTATTTATTTATTGAACTATTTTGACTCATGTATTTATTTCATAGCCATATTTATTAATTTCATAGGCATATTTATGTATTTATTTAATATTGACTAAAATGACATTCCATACCATTAAGTCCTTACCGCAGCGGCCCAGGGTTGATTCCAACTCGGGGCCCTTTGCTGCATCCATCCCCTCTCTCTCTCTCTCTCTCCCGCCCAAAATGCCCGAAAAAATACAAATAGGGTGATAATATGTCCATGTTGTGTTTACAGTTTGTTCTGCTTCCCCTTAGCTAAAAGTAGCTAAAAAAAATCAGTTAATGCTGCTTTAAAAAAATGTTTTGTTTCATTTAGCCCTAATGGTATGAATGACAGTTGCTCAGCATTTGTTACTTGATGTAGAACTCCATTTTCATTCATAACAAGTAGCAATAAATAAGACACAAGCCCATAATAGTGCATAGGAAGATGAATACTGTGATGAGTACCTGCTTCAATGGTGTAGTAGATGGAGGTTTTGTGTTGAGATGTCTGTTGTCTGTGTAAACACGCAGTGTCTGCAGAATCAGTCCAGTGACATCAGACTGGTATCAGAGCGGGTGCTGTGGTGGGTGTTCAAAGACCCAGCAACGCCCTCTATGGAGACCAGTCTCATCAAGCCCTTGCTGAAGAGTCTGCTGGACAACACCAAAGACAAGAACACCAGCGTCAGAGCTCAGAGCGAACACACCATCATCAACCTGCTACGACTACGCCAGGGAGAGGAAACCATGCAGGTCAGACTACAGACACTCTACTATAATTTACAGATGTATGTAACATATAAAGGAAAAGACTGTTTTTCTAATTTTTACTTTTTGCTCTATCTATAATTCAGAGTATAACTGCCATTCTGGACTCAGCCAGTAACGACCTATTGTCAGAGTGTCACCGCCGGTCCTTGAAGAAAATCGCCAGCCTGCCAGACTCCAATGAAGAGATAGACGACACCATCTTAACGTGATGGAGCAGGACTGAGCTATGAAATGATCTCCGCAGATCCCCACTGTACAACTCCAGACACACCACACATGCTCATGTTGCCCTTCATGGACCAAGGCTGAGATGCGTAGTGTTTTCCCACATATTCCCCAACAAATTTCTTTTCTTTTTTTTTTTCTTTCTCCCTTTCTCATTGTTTTAGTGGCCTTTAAGCCAAATTTATGACTTTAATTCATTTTATTTCACAATGTGCAGGTTATTCTTCTGTGCTGAACTACATAAGGCCAATTCCGTTTTGATGTTTCAGTGTTTTGCTACTTATTTTACCAAAATGATTTCAAGCATTTAAGATGCCGCTGTAATGAAACGACACCCCAGTGATTAACTTTTATTTGGACTTTTGTGTGTGTGTGAGAGTTGTTTGGGGGAAAACAACCTCTTATAAGAATAAAAATCATTCTTATATCAGTGATACGGTTGTAAAAAGGCAATACAAAATAAAAATCTTGATTTCATAATGTAGTGTGTGAAATATTGGAAAGCTGTTTTCTTCAGGGTGGGGTCAGGGGTCCCATAGACATTCATCACACCTTACTGTAACTCAACAGATTTCTCTGTTCACTACCTACTGGCATTTGAGATTTTTAAGTTGTCAGAACATGTGATGATTGTATGCAGACAAACCACATATATGCAGAGGGATTTTCAGGGATTGTAGCCCTCCTGGAGTGTCACCTTGGCTGTCTGATCTTGTTTGGGGCTCTAAAAGCACCATCATTACTAGGAGTGACCCTGAAGGATGTCTGAAAGAAAAGGTTTCAAATTTATTTTATGTTGCTTGGACACATTAACCATATTCAATGAGGTACCATTAATCTGATTATTGTTAGTGGAGGGATGGAGTGGATTTACCATATTCCATGGTTTGTGATTATCAGTGCGTATAGTGTATGATATATGTTGTCTATATTATTTTTAAAGAAATGTTTAGGATCCTGCCATTTTTTTGGACCCTGCTTGTAGATGTAAATCAACGGGATGGTACGAGTCTACTGCCCTTCTAGTAGCATGAGCCTAGTGTTCATCAATGGGATGGGACGGCTCGGCTGGGTTGTAGCAGGAGCCTGCGCAGTGAGGCCGGGTCAGAGTTGGGTGCAGCTCCACCAGAGAAGGAAGCGGTGTTTCCGGCTGTTTGCAGCGGAGGGAGAGGATTGCTGACGCCGCGAAACCCCGAGAAAAACGCCGCCGGCTCGGGGGGGCTAACAGTTTCTAGCATCGGTAGCTAGTGGTCGTTTTCTTTCATACTGGGGGATCTGGGGGCTGGTGATTTTTTTTTACGAGCCGAGGGGTCCGGACAGCAAACCGAGCACAGAAGCTGCGCAAGGCGGGGGTGAGCCACCAGCTACCGGCATGGCCAGGGACTACGATTACCTCTTCAAGCTGCTCATCATCGGTGACAGCGGTAAGCCGACGCCGGGGATGCGGGACGGGAAGTGGGCCTTGTCGGGTTTTTTTACAAGGGGAGAAGAAGAAATGCAGCTTCAGGCCCGCAGTGTGCCTTTATGATGCGTTTACTACTTGTTATTTTTAATGTTCTGAATGGAAATGATTGGTGAAATGTACGTATCACATCCGCCATATTTCTGTGGCGGTGACAGGGCGGAGGTTGTGTGTCCGGGCTAGGCATGTCAGCCGATCAGGCCGGATATCGCCTCCAGATCTTCAAGGTTTGTCTCTCGAAGGTTTTCTAGTCTTGTTCACATATCGGCTGAGACATTAGTGTTATCTCCAAAACAACAACACACGCTGTAACCCAAATAACTGTACGGGGGTTCCTATACTCCTCTAATTTGGCCTCTAGTTTGTGTCTCCTATTAGCTCTGTTAGCTAGTTGGAAGTTAGGCTAACATTACACTTTCAGGCTTGGTTATGTAGCTAACTGTTAGCTAACGTTAGCAGAGAAGCTAGTACTCTAAGAAGTTGAGGGTCTGAACACATAAGATAAAGATAGCTTGTTATGTTTGCTGCACGGTGTCAAGTCAATTAAGTTAGGTTAATGAAATGCTTTTGTTATTTAGCTTGCTAGCATGATAGTGCTAGCTGCTTAAAAGTGGAGGAATGCTGCACTGCAGTCTAAGTATAGTGAAGTGAGACTAACAAAGTGGTTAGTGTCAACTTCAGTATCACTCAATTAAGTGCATCTGTCTGCTGAGGTTCAAAGACTACTGACTATGTGGTTAACTTATGTGTTTAGCTTCTTATTATGCTAAAACCCATGGCAATGTCAAAGTCACAGGTTGATGCACAATGTAAATCTGTACAACTGTTATAGACTGCTCTTCTTGTATCTCCCCATTAAAGTGAAACATCCCTTTTTAATGCGGCTCCACCCTCAGTAGGACTATAGCCTCAGCCTCCAGGGTTTCTTAGTGGGCAATGATCTTTGCGTTCATTGACAGCTCCGATCCTGGCACTACCCCATCAGCTGGCTGCTCACAGAAGAGGGCAAGGCAGCACAGCAAGCCCTTCACTGCCACTCGCACACAGAGGCCAGTGTCCCTTCAGCTGCAGCATGGAAGTACACTATCTGTAGTGCTGCACAGAGATTATTTAGGAAAGATGCTCTGACCTCTGCCCCTCCTCAGCTGCATGTAGACAGATCTGCTGCTGCGAATCATACATTCCACACACTGGATCTCCAAGCTCCAAGTTTTATCACTTAGCTGGACTTGTTTAGCCTCTGGCCTGTCACAGTAACACATGCACATGACAAATCTTCTCACGGAGAGGTTGTGTAACATAAAATTCTGTTTACAAGTTCCAGGCTGCAAAAGTTGAAAATGTTATGAATGGTTTCGTCACTGACACCCTGAGGAATATAAATTCTGAGGGGGGGGGGGGTTTGGCCAGAGAAAAGGAAGGCATGGAATATTAAAGCTTCAAAAGTACAAAAAGTTGATGATCTCTCTTCTGCTTTGAAGCTTTGGTTATTGTTTGTTTGAACAAAAATCTGTAGCGTGGAGACCACAGGAACCTGAGAGCTTTTATGTTGGGACCAATCAAACATGAGATGACAACAACACAAAATGCAGATTAAGTAACAGGGCTGTAGGTTGAGTCCCACCCCAGGCTGGGCAGCAGTCACTTCCTAATTTCCAGCTGTAACCTGACAACTGATCTATCATTTATCTTCCTTTTAAATCCCATTCCCCTTCTCCCTCTGTTTTCTCCTCTCCTGTCATCTGTTGTGTGGCTGTTATTTCTTCCTAAAACCTATTTATCATGCACGATAATTTTAGCAACCCAGAGAGATATATTTGTTCCATTTGTTGTCTTGCTAGACAACAGGCGTCATCTAAATGCTTTAAATGAACATGTAGTGTGCAGCCTTGCTTACCTTAAATCCTTCACTGTACACTGCAACAGGTACAACTTTGTCTGTATATATTGAAGTACTAAATCTTCAGGGACACAAGGATTACAGCAACTGTTCAGGTTGACGTCTTCTTTTTGGTTTGCAGCCGTCACGTGGTGTTACTCTTAGGTATATATATATATATATATATATATATATACCTATTAGAAACCAAGACAGAAACGTGACATTTTATGGAGCACAAAACCTACCAAAAACTCAACAAGTTTGTCCTCAGACAATTGTAGTATTTTGTTTGAAAGCTAAATGTAAAAAATTATAAAGAATGTACTCATTTAGTTTTTATTTTGGAAACCTGTTGTACTCTAAACCTCATCCTGTGCTTGTGTTTCCTCCTCAGGAGTGGGCAAGAGCAGTCTCCTCCTGCGATTTGCAGACAACACATTTTCAGGTGTGTGGTTCTACCTCAGCCACTGTAGCATCATTTCAAGACTTTGTACTTTGTTGTTGTAGGTCATTAACGTGATTTTTGTGTTTGCAGGTAGCTATATCACCACGATCGGCGTGGACTTTAAGATCCGGACAGTGGAGATCAACGGGGAGAAGGTGAAGCTACAGATCTGGGATACAGCAGGGCAGGAGCGCTTCCGCACCATCACCTCCACGTAAGTAGATACACACACACACACACACACACACATTCACATGGGCTTTTCAGGTCAAACTCGTCATTTTCATTTCAGCAGTTGAATCTGAAACCAAGAAAGGCTCTTTGCGGCCCTCAGATTAGGTATTATTTGAGGAAGCAGTTTGTAGACAACTAGAATGAGTCGGTGCTGCTCTTTGAAACTGGGTGGAATTCCCCACAGATCCTAATTACAGATGTGAGAGGGAGGCTCCTGGTCTTATACTGTAGTGGTACATGACGGCAAGGGCTGGGCGTCTTTACCCTCTTATGCTTATAGTGTGTGTCACATTGCTGTCCAGCGTCGTACAGCATCCATGCAGCTCTGGGTTCACACTGTTTTAGAGCAGAGCTTCCATAAAGAGATCAAACAACACTGGTTTTATCCTGTAAATCCAGGACTCAAACTCGCTGGATTTTCTCACGCTGGCATTCAGACTCAATCAGCCCACATTATTATTGTATTATGTTGCAACAGAAGAGCAGGGGTTCCCGCTCATAGAAATACAGATGTCGAACATGTGTCCAGCACAAAGGCCTGTGAGCTAAATCGAAAAAAAGTTTTACCACCTGTTCAGTTTTGCCTCAGCTGAGTCACAACACAAATCAAACACACAGCCACTCACTACTCTTGAATGGAAACGCTTTCCCTGTGGGGCAAGCTTTCAAAACACACTGCATCTTAGAGGGGTAAGGGGTAAGTGAGAAGATAGGTTTGGGGGGTCATCTGGGGGGAAAGGTTCTTTAAACCCAGATCTTAAGTCAACATTAACTGATTCTTTGACGTCTTGTGGGCAGCAGAAACATTTACATACAGTATTATCACATTTTAAACTTAAATTCATACAGTTGCCTATTTACACAGCCAGCAGATATGGAGCAACATTAGCATTCATTTGGAGTCATGTTTCTGCCCACCTGAAATAGTAAGTCCAGTGTTCACTTGCTTTTTGCTTCTTGCTCTGTTTTTGGTCTCCACCTACTCCTGAGGGAAATACAGTATTTGTATCAGCTACTAAATGCTCCACTATGTTCACCAGCTAGTCTCTAACATCTAGTCTGTTTGCTGTTTGGTGCTGTGCAGGTAGTGTGCAGTTGGTCTTTAGAGCTTTTTCACTGAAAACAGTGGCTTGTGAAACACGATGACAGTAGTGAGACTGAATCAAACCAGTAAGGTTGTAGGCCGTAAAACCAAGTTGGGTGGTAATTCTCTGCGTTTGTCACTACAAGCGACCTTTCACATTACACATAGTCTTTTGATCCATTGTTAATATGAAAATATTATTATTAGCAGCTTTAAAGCAGTTTTTCTATAAACTGCACCCAGTGACTAAACTCCAGTAGGACTGCTCCTTTTGCTGTCAGCTGTCCTCTTTACCTGAATGTCCCTCACTGTGTCTGACAACCAATTACTCATGTGTTCAAAGTCTCGCATTAATGCCAGCTGTCAAACTCGTGATTTCTTTTTCCTTGTAAGTGCCAGCCCTGCTGAAATATGGACTTGCCATTCAATTACCATGCAATTTACATGTACTGGCTTGACATTAGAGTAGGCAACTGACACCCAGTGTGTAATAAATAAGAGTTGTGCATAAATGTGCAGATGCTCTCTCTATATGAGGAGACAGCATCTGATCAACTCTGATAGAAACAGCATTGACATGACCTACAGCTCAAACTGCAGTCATCTTACCTACTCACCCCTTTTTGGCTTTGACTGAAGCAGACTGAAGCAGATATAAGCTACACTTAAGCGATATTTAACTGTCATTGTCCAAGCCATTTGAGTTTTGTCTTGAACAAGGCCAGGGACGCATGTTTGATAGTTATTATGTACTAGCACTGCTGCAGTGAGCACGTTCAGAACACCAAAATCATCCAGAAAGCTTGAAGTCCTCTGCAGTGCTGACGCTTCAGCCCCTGAGGAGTATGGCCGTCCTAGTTTGGAGGCTCGACAGCCAGTCGTTCTGCAGGAATCCCTCCACCGAGCAGGCCAGCCTGTTTTGGCTGATTGTTCACTGTTCTGAAGTAGAGTGGCATGGTGCCTCATTAGGTCCTAAATGAATTTCACTGTGGAGATGGATCATGGGCCAAGACCTGCTTGGTTCACTCGTGCAGACTAACCTGGGGTGGTAGCCATATGTCAGACCCTGCGATTGTGCGCCAACAAATATCCCCAGTCGGACTCAAATCAGGGACATTGCGATCACATGGTCAGTGCCTGAAACCCTTAGACCACAAGGGCGCCCCTTGATTGATAATTTGAGGGAAAAATCCAGTTTATTAACATTTTATTACCTTGTTTGTGCAGAGTTTTACTGCAGAAAAGGTGACTGCAGGTTGGACCCCACATGCCTGCTGTGTGTGTTTGGCAGTTTATGGTTCTCTATTCATGTGCACTGAGCAGACAAACACACACACAGACTTGCACACACGTAGCCATCGACCCCTGCTGTCTGGTGGCCCATTACTACCGGACATAAGGGACATGCTCAGACGACATCGTATCCCCACACTGTCACGCCAGGCAGAAACACTGACACACACACACACACACACACACACACACACACACACACACACAGTAAGCCTGACAAAAGATTCTTTGTGTTTGTTTGGCGACTGCAGCTACACTGGGGACGCTCCCTTTCTGGGGCCTGGCGCACTGTTTTAAGCTTGGCTGCAGGTTTACAGCTGAACTGTCCGACTGTCACATTCTGGTTTAGTCATCTGTGTGGGGCAGGTTCTGGTCTCAGTTCTGTGGGCTTTCCTCCTTTTCTCAAGCAGTCACACACGATCTCCTGATATGTTTTTGTCATTGGTAGAGCACCAGATTTAATTTGTTTGTTTTTTTTTACAATTTTAAAATGATTGTGTTTCTTCCAAAGTGAGATTTGTCTCTCCCTGCTGGACATCAGCACCAGTTACCTCAGTCGTTCCCAACTTTTTAGTCAGATGTTCCCCACAGTCCTGTCTGATGAACTCAAAAATTGATGATATAAAAGTGCATATAATAAATATCCAAATATTTCTGCAACTATTCATTACTTTTAGCAATGTATTTTTACTGTGCATTCATTACTTTTAGCTAACTATTTCAACTATTTATTCATTGTTTTAGCTAACGAATTCTACTCTTTAGCCATTACTTTTAGCTTACTATTTCTACTCTTTAGCCATTACTCTAAGCTAACTATTTCTACTCTTTAACCATTACTCTAAGCTAACGATTTCTACTCTTTAGCCATTACTTTTAGCTTACTATTTCTACTCTTTAGCCATTATTCTAAGCTAACTATTTCTACTTTTTACTATTTCTACTATTTATCCATTACGTTTATCTAACTATTTCTACTCTTTATCCATTACTTTCAGCTAACTATTTAAACTTCTCTGCTCGCTTGCTAACTAGTTTTTATGTACTTGCAATCGTACCATGTGGTGTTCAGGTGTCCTAGCTGACACAATATGTAGATATATTTTTTAATCAAATTGTAATTTCTGGGACTCACTGAGATACCTAATGTCAAAGGCTGACTGCGTCTCTTCTTCTGCATGTTCAGATACTACAGGGGAACACATGGGGTCATAGTGGTATACGACGTCACAAGTGCAGAGTCCTTCGTCAACGTCAAACGATGGTTACATGAAATCAACCAGAACTGTGATGATGTGTGCCGGATATTAGGTGAGTATTTCACCTTTCAGTGTTCAGAAAAAAATCCAGGCACTGTTGTCACCTTGCCATCCTTTACCTAAAATTAGACTCTACCTTTGAATGTAGTGCACACTTTTTTTATTTGCAGGCAGTGTGAAGAATTGTTCCTAGGTTTGTTTTGACTCGAGGCACTCCTTGACAATATTTTCTATTTTCAGTGGGAAACAAAAACGACGACCCCAACTCCAAGGTGGTCGAGACGACTGACGCACAGAAGTTTGCCGAGCAGATGGGGATCAACCTGTTTGAGACGAGTGCAAAAGAGAACATCAATGTTGAAGAGGTAACTCATTGTTTCTTTTTACAGTGGACGACAAAGGCGAACGCACTTCAACACAAGCAAATCAAGAAAACATGCACCCAACACATGCGCAGCATTTAGTAAACATGCTGAAAATACAGAAACGTGCTGCAAATACACAAAACGACAACGGAAGTGTTTCCAGAGGACACTCAAAAGGTCTGTGACTCATGAAGTCAGGTCTGGTCCATATCATCCAAGTTTGTATCTCTGCAGACCGGAGACTTTGAGAGGGCGTGGTAACTGTCAATCATCCTTTAATTTGGCCAATCAGAGGCTTACAATCCACTGTCAGCTGAAAACTTGCAAACCGTGGCAGCAACAAGCGTGTCCAAGCCGTATTCAGCACTGTTTAGTGTCCTCTGGAAACACTTCCGTTGTTGTTTTGTGTATTTGCAGCATGTTTTCTAAATGCTGTGGATGTGTTGTAAAATTAATGAAGATTTTTTTCTTAATTTGTTTGTGTGTTTTGTCTATTCGCACGTGTTTTCATAAGTTGCAGTGCGTTTGGCCTTGACGGCCACCGTAGTTTTTGGCCTCAGACGTGTTTGTGTGGAGTAGTTTCTGGGACATGCCTGGTATGCAGAGCAGATCACCTGAAGGCTTCAAATAAATAGGCAGTGTGTCCGAATGCTCTGTAATACCTGCTGGACAGTAGGCTGTCTCAGTGTGCTGACTGTGCAGTGACTTATCGTACAAACCATTCCTTAAAGGAATAGTTTTGGGGGAATACACTTTAGGGCTGCAGCAACGTTTTTTTTTTGTATAAATGTCAGAAAGTTGTGAAAAAACATAATCATAATTTCCTACAGCCCAACTAAGCTAAGCTAACCTGCTGCTGGCTGTAGCTTCATATTGAATGGACAGATATGAGAATGGTATCGACCTTCTCATTTATCTCTCAGCAAGAATAAACATATTTCCCAAAATGCCAAACTGTTCCTTTTAATGCTATGAAAATACCAGGATGTTGATGGTTTGTTTGACTAATGATTGGAAAAATCCAAACTCTGACATATCGAACAGATTTATCCCACAGTTGGTTTTTGAGCATTAAAGCAGTCTCTTCCTACAGTCTAAAAAAATGGATCTGCATACTTTTCATAAACTGCTGTTTGATGTGGCTGATCTGGCTGACTGATTACTGTACTCACCCTACGTCGTTGGTTTGTGCTTCCCCTGCAGATGTTCAACTGCATCACAGAGCTAGTGCTAAGAGCCAAAAAGGAGGTGCTAGCCAAGCAGCAGCAGCAGCAACAGAACGACGTGGTCAAACTCACCCGGAACAGTAAACGAAAGAAAAAATGCTGCTAGCAAACTCGAAGCCATCCAGAAAGGGCCGGCGGCGTCTTTTCTTCACACACGCATACACACAAGATGGGACTCAGAGCATCTAAATTAAAGAGCAGATAAAGATTTAATAAATATACAGTGAAAGATAAAAAAAATAAATGGGAAAAAAAATGTCCCCTTTGGACAAACTAATCATGAAGACTTAAAAAAATGTACAGATTTTATTAGACGTCAGATCAAGTTTTATTTGGAATTCAGCAGATGGGCACTATTGACCTGAGGTCCTCCTTTCTTAAAGGATCTGCAAGCTGACAACTGATCGCCATAATGCTCAGATTTATATCCACATAATCCCCATATTCTTCCATCAGTATCTCATCTCTCCTTCTCATTCCACTGCACGCGGGACATTTAGAGTCGAGCTAGACTCTGCGCCTGAGGAGAAGGAGGGCTCACCTTTTTCTGGATTTATTCTTTTCTTTCTAATTTTCTTTTCTTTTTTGGGGGGGATGGGGGGGGCGTCTGAGTAAGAATGGAGGTCTCACCACCTCTCTAGAGTTTCAACATTTCAGACACTTGTTTTACCACGGCTCACGCCAAGAGATGAACTGCTAGATTTTGTTTTATTTGACTTGATAGGGAAAAAATCACACAGATGATGATGATGATGATTGGTAGACGACCTTTAGCAACTAATCCGATGGACAGAACTGGTGACTTCTCATGTTTTGTTTTTCTTTGTCTATATTTTGCCAAGCTTCCCACCCTCTCCCCTCTATCCTACAGTAGTGCTGAGCCAACGATTGATTATATGTATTTCTTTTTTATATATATATATATATATATATATTTGTGCGGCAGAGCAGTTGAACCACTCCTGGGACGTCAGGCTCTGAAAGTACCATTCACTGCAGTCTTACTACGCTTCAGAGCTTGCTTTTAAACCTTTTCCTCCATCTTTTTTTTTTAAAATAATGATACTGCCAATATTATAGAAAAAAATATTAAGAGCTCAGTGACACCTCTCATTGGACTGTTGCCATAGTGGCCCCTGGTTGGCCAAGATGCAGGGTGAATCAGGGTCTGATGGGACCCTGTTGAGTCCTCAGGAAGCGCTCAGGGCTGCCCTCCTTCCCTCTCCCTATTTCCCCTCTGTATTTCTGCAGCCACTGGCCTTCTTTCCCTTGGCGCTCACATATCAGCACTCTCACAGCGACGGACTCACCTCCTGTATTTGGTCCATCAGTGGGCACGAGGAGGCTCTCTCGTAGATGTCGCGGAGACCTCCAATCCATAGCAGACTGGTTTTTGCCCTTGTTTTTGAGCATGTAACAAACACTTTGTTTGATGTGGTATGTAAAAGGTAATGCCTGACATGCATTTAGACTGTCAAGGATTTACTGCATTTTCTCAGTTTGCTGAGTTGACAGTTGACTAACATTACAGTCTGATGTCATGCTTTTCTCTATCACAACCCCCTGCTACGTGCTCAACTGAAGTGTTACCGGACAGTGTTTTTGGCATCCATGATGGGAGTGTGGCAGACAGTGGGACTGTTAATGTGGGGATGAACTGCAGCACTGGATCCCAGTGTGTTCGGGCCTGAGCTCCTCTCCCTCTCCATGTTCAGGGTTTGTCACAGAGGCCGAAGCATCGTACAGTGTCTATTACTGACATATTTGTTTTCTTTATTTTGAATTGGGAGAGTAATAAATGGAGAGAGCTGTAGGTATTGGCTAAGCTTCTGTTGGAAACATTGAGTTTTCATCCACTGGGCAGACTGGCAGCCAGTTTGAGATCCTGATACACGTTGAGAGGTCACTGTGACCTCCAGGGCCTAGGAATAGTATAAAATCTCACTTTATGATTTCTATTCATTACGTGTATGTATATATAAATATATTTGTGTGTTTATATTCAATATAGAACATACACATAATTAGCACACCAAACTGTGCATGTGTTAAACATGCCTCGTGTGCTATGGTTGAAACACACTCGTCAGCTGTGGTTTGCTGTACACTGGAAAAAAAGAGATGTACTATTCATTTTTCCCTACATGAATTTAATCAGTAATAAACGTTTTAAAGGAATAAATATTTGACACATAATGACTGATCTCATTTGTCAGTGCTTTGAGACTTGGTCTTAACTTCATTTTCAACCTGTGTCTTTTTATTTTTTGCTATCTGTGAATAAAATTGTATGTGAGGAAGTGTGCACTGGTCTTTTGGAAGCCTCTTGCTTGTTTGTCTTTGGTCTTAACATAGGGAGGTAATTATGGTTTATGAGAGGAAGTTCAGTTTTCCCCATAAACAGCCACAAGTTTTAAAAAGAAACTAACGACAATTAGTCTGATTTTGTTTTCACTGTCTTGCTATCATCAGTTATTAACTGTCAGGGGAGCAGATGTGATCATCCTAAACTACACATTTTCCACACATCACTAGTAACTTCGTACCTGGTTTGTTGGTTGATGGAAAAGGGGCAGGACATGAATTTTACATTCAGTAGAGCAGCAAAATAATACTTCTTGAATCTTGAATTCGGGAAATATAAACATGCTGAGGGGAACACATATGAGAGGGAAATATAGAGTGATACTAGTTGAACAGACCTTTTTCCACAGACTTGACTTGTCAAACACAGGTGTAACTAATAACAGTGAATTGCCGTAATGCACTGCAGTATTTGCTGGAGCAGAGCCATCGTTAATGTTATTAGTTCCACCTGTGATTTTCCTCCAATGACAAAATCAAAATGCCTGCAATGAAAAAGAGGAATGATTCATTTGGGAACAATAAAGAGACGGAACATGCGGTTAGTGTTCCTAATGTTAAGTCAGCACTTTTTTCTTTTGGTATGTTTTTCATGTTTACATGTCTGGCTTCAGAACGGGTGTAAAGACAGAAATGTTTCCTGATTTGGATCAGGAAATACATGATCAAAATAGAATATGACTGATGCAAACTTTTATATACCCTATACAACAGACATGTTTTGGACATTCAAGTACCGAGATTGGAGACCCAGCTCTAAGGCTGGTAGCTGGAGAGACCACTACATTTATTGCCACTACTTGCAGCCATTCCCTTGAAAATGAATATAAACAAGATTTGAGCCTACAGCCATACTAGCAGCTCTGTGAGACTGTACCAAGACAGTTCTTTGAGCTAAATGCTAACATCCTCACAATGACAATGCTAACATGCTGATGTTTAGCAGGTAACGTTTACCATGTTCACCTTAGTTTAGCGTGTTAGCATGCTAACACTTGCTTGTTATCACTAAACAAAGTACAGCTGAGGCTGATGGGAATGTCATTAGTTTTAAAGGTATTTAGTCATGAACCAAAATGTTAGACATTAAAATTGTCTATGTTAAAATTAAAATTGTGACCTGATGATGGCGCTGGATGGAAAGTCAGGATCACCAAAGTTACTACAATTCATCCTGAAGGTGAGATGAATGTTTGTACCAAATGTCATGGCAATCCATCCAATAGTTGTTACTTTACTCGAAACCACAAATGTCAACCTCATGGTGGCACTAGAGGGAAAGTCATGGGATCATCAAAGTCATTAGGATTCATCACCTGGGAGCCATGAACATCTGTACAAAAGTTTGTGCCAGTCCATCCAGTACATGGTGAAAACTTTGACCTGCTGGTGGCGCTAGAGGAGAAGTCAGGGGTTCACCCAAGTCTTTAGGGCACCGTGGGTATCTGTACCAAACTTCATCCATCTGATTGTTGTTGAGGTATTTCAGACCAAAGTGGTGCACCGACTGAAATTTCCATTCATAGAGTCACGCCGCTAGCATGGCTACTAAAAGAGCTTCATTCTAAGGTATGCATTTTTATAAGTATAACCTATTCGACTTTTTATAAAAAACATTCTTTGTCTTAATGCCTCTCAACAACCAGAAGAAAACATCACGATATTGGTCTGAGCTTCTTATTGCTGCTCATTCAGTTTGCTTGTTGTTTGCCCTCATCGAGCAGGTAGTCACATATAATCCTACAAATTCCATTTAATAAAACTTCTGTTTGGCCCCTTCTCCCTGCTATTGTTTAATTCTTTGAAAGATAGAAGCATCTTCAGCTTTTTCAAGGAAAGTGTATTTCAAGGCCAACTCAGGGGAGACAAGCAGATTGTAAAGTATTTATTTATACAAAAAAATCCCCAAAATGCTAAGAAAATTGCATGATAAATAGTTTGAATAGTTTGAAGCATTCTGTAACTGAAACAGTGCCGTTAGTCAGTGGTGATTGGACGCACTCACACGGAGCACAATGAGCCCACCGATAGCACTAAATTCCAAAACAAAATCTGACCAAGTGGAGACAAGTAACAGAAAACACACTCAATGGCATGTCTGTCTGTCACTGCAACACACTCGACCCACAGCGGCAGCATCAGGATGTTTACCACAGAAACACGCAGCAGGCGTCGTTTTAAAAATGCTTCCGATTGGAAAATTAATCAGTACAGTCTACAGTGTCGGAGCGACAGTCTTGAACAATACAAACAGTCAAACAAGAAACAGAAACAGCAATTAGGACATAATGTGGACAGAACCGAATATCTTACAGCATATTGTTTTTCTAACTAAAATGTGACATGAAGTGAGACAAATTACAAATTAATTGTGGATATGGCAGGAGTGACTGATGTTTAATCCAAGCTTGCTGCAGGCAGCTGAGGTTCTTTCCCTCACCTGTCAATCAGCCAATGGAAGGGAGTCCAAAACTTCAAACACATGGATGTGAAGGTTCAGTTTTTGAATCCACCCACTTTCACACTTTCCATTTATTTCTGCCTGGAGGAGGAACATGTTTCTATTTTCCGTTTCTGATCACGTCCCTTCATACAGGAGCAGTGAAAGAACTTTCTAATAAGGCACCCTTAATACAGAGTTTTTAATGGCTGTATTAATAGTTAATAAACCATTAACTAATGCCCGGAACCTTCTGCACTTAAATCTAAAATTACAAAATGAGCTCTCTTTGTGAATTCAAATCATTGCTGCAGAAACTGCACGCTCTCTCTTCTGGCTGCTGATGTTTTGAGGTATTTTGGAATCTTGATGGCGTTATTGTTTTGGATTGGTCTTGGTTATTTAGCGCCATTTAGGTTGATTTTAGGAAGAAATTGCATCACATTTCTGTTTAATTCTGATTTTGTGGCATATTGTTTGTGTGTCATCTTGTTTCTCTGTTACTCGTTAGTGCTGCCTGTCTTGGCCAGGACACTCTTGAAAAAGAGATTATTAATCTAAATGAGGCTTTCCTGGTTAAATAAAAAAGAATGCACATTTTGGGCTTCCAAGTTGTGAAAATCTCTATGGCTGGTGTTTATCCCCTCTCAGAAGGACACTTGATTTGTCTTTTTAGCTCTTTAACTCATCAGGAAGACTCATCCAATTAATCGTTTGACCTCTGACCTCCTGGGAAAGGGCTTCAGAGTATTTAGACCAAAATTAATCTATTAAAACAATTTATTTACAAATGCATACTTTTGTCTAGCCTATTGTAATTAATGAGTTATTGACATTTATATTTACAGATGACTTACTGACTTTCGCTGTTGGTTTATTAGAAAGTGAGAAGCTCTTGACTCTTTATCAATGATTTATTAACGTTTATAACTGCAGACTTAACGTTTAATGCCCTTTATTAATTATTAAAGGAATAGTTCAACATTTTGGGGAATACCTTTATTCGCTTTCTGATGGAGAGTTTGATGAGAGGATCTTTGTACTAAGCTAAGCTACCTGGCTGCTGGCTGTAGCCTTGTATTTAACAGACAGACTTGAGAGTGGTTTTGATCTTCTCATCTAACTCTCTGTTAGAAGGCAAATAAGCACAAATAAGTATTCCCTAAAATGTCGAACTATTCCTTTAATGACTTGACCCTATCAGTGACTCAACAGACAGAAAGATTTTTCACAACCTGGCAACCCAAAGGTTTTTCTAATTAATGTCTTATAACTAATCTATAAAGCATTAGGAAACTATTTTTTAACAATTAAAAAAAGAATGAATTACAGTTTATAAACTGTTTAGAAAGAGTGACTTTTCAGGAAGTGGTACCAAGAACTGTCAACTGAATTTGCAATTTAAGGGGCACTCTTGGATTAATTTGCAGATTCATGAGGCTTCTTGGGGTCTCTCCGGGAAATTACACTATATAGGTGAATAATTTGGGTGAAACTTAGAAGTACACATGAATCTCTGGCCAGCTCTACTGCATGCCACACCCAAACAGTCAAATAATTATACATATGAGTGATAATGTTCAACTCACCAGTGGAATTCCTGCTCACGGTTAGGACACACATGAAAAAACAGCCTAGAAATAACAATGTACGGGTATATTTCTCTCTAAAAAAAGATTTTCATTCAAAAGGTATGCATTTTTTCTTATAAATATATCGATTTCATCCAAACCTATTCGACTTTTTATAAAAATCATTCTTTGGGTTGATCCTTCCCAACAACCAGCTGAGATGACAAGAAGACACCTGCATAGGTTTGCACAGTTGCATTAGACATGAGTACAAACACAGACAGACATGAGACATCACTGTGCCACACTGTCATTAATGCTCGGAGATTTCAGGTCAACACGTGCTGTATCACCAATGGAGTCACAGATATGTCACATAAAACGGAAGCCCGGCAGCTAAGAAATTAAAGTGCCCATGAAGTATTGAAGCAATGAGAATGGAGGTAGACCTTTTCTATTAGTGTTGAACCAAAGCAGCTCAGATGTTGACCACTGCAGAGGAAGTTTAGTGGAGTTTCTGTACACCGACATGCTTTTTAATGATAGGAAATTCAACAGGTTATAGTTGAGCTGGATGGATTGACCTGGAGAGTTGATGAGCAATCTACGTAGTTCTTCCTCCTTCCCAAGCTGATGTAAACATTTTGAAAATTTGGTCAACTAGGAAGATGATTGACATCATGAGGACAATGCTGGACAGCGCCTTTTTCTTTGAAAAATTTAAAATGTTTTAAATATTAAATATAACGTGAACTGTGGACATATCATACCACCTGGACAAATGATATCGCTAACTTCAATCACCCAAAGGTTTATTCAGATGTCGGAGATGAACATGAAGGCCTCATAGAGTTCACCACAGACGTGACATAGGCCCACTCAATTTAAGGATCCTCTTGTCCTGCTCGAGCTGATTCTGTTTTACTTCAGTTTGGTACATAAAACCTAACCATGGTGATATGTGTCATTACTTTTAGGGGCAAACAGGAGTAAAATTTTAAAGGGGAATTTGACTGATTTTGCTCATGAAATTTAGCAGTCATGGGAGAACCTCTCAGCCTGTAAGACCAGTTGTTTAATGTCTTGTGTGGCTCTGGAGGAGCTTTGTAAATTATGTCAACTTGGGCTTGGAAACTACATATGTATATCAAAAAAACCTGTGTTACAAAGTGGGATTGTGGAAGGTTAAAGACGTAGACTTTACTAGGCAAGAAGAGTCTAATGAAAATAGTATTGGTTGCATTATGGGAAATGTAGGATCCAGTGTTTTTGGAACTTGATTTGGGAACTAAAAGTCAGGATATCTCGGCATCTGCTGCTTTGAATTTGAATATGCATTTTTTTCAAGCTGCACTGATTTTTTTTGCTAATGGAAATAGCTGGAAACAAAGCATAGGCATATTATCACCTTTTAAAGTTGTTTAGCAAATGTTAGAAAACAACTGTTTACACATCCAGCAGGCATGGTGCAACATTAGCAATCATTTAAATCATATCAAGGCCAATATTCAGTCTTCTTTTAGCTCTGTTTTGGTCTCTATCCAACTCCCGCGGGAAATAGCTGGCTCTTTAGCGGCTAAATGCTTCACTCAGCTAGATGCTAACTTTGTCTGCCGTTTGTTGCTGAGCAGGTACAGTTTATCAGACAGCTGCTTGCTGCTGAAAACAGGGTTGAAGAGAGCAGTGAGACTGAATCAAAACAGGAAAGGTGCGGGCCGTAAAAACCAAAACAATGAGCTAAAAAAGGCTAAAACGCTCAATTGAGCTGAGTGATAATTCTCTGTGAGTTTGACCCCTTTCACATTACACCTAATTATTTGATCCATTGTTTGTATACAAATATTACATATATTGATTAGTGCAGCTTTAATGCATCTATTGCGAGTCCCCAAACTTTATGACAATGCTATGCTAAATCACTGGAGTACCCCTTTAAAGGTTTTCTTTCTTTCACTTTGATTGGAAGTTTGGGCCTGGGGCATTAAAACATGGTAAATCCTCATTGTAAAATTAAAAACCTGCACGGCTGTCAATATGAAAATAAGCATTCTTATTTATCATTTGTTTTGTCAGATGTACAGCACACCACGGGCCTGATACATCAAGCTGCCTCATGTTGTGAACATCCCCTGAACAAATGAATAAACCTGAGAGATCAGATATGGGCTGGCTGCAGCATCAATGCTCTCTACCCGGAGGACGCTCATCATCCTGCTATGTCTCATCATATTCTGATGTACAACTCTGTCCTGCTATCCTCATCTTTTCCCACAATCCTGCAGTGTCCCATACAACCAGTCTTTCCCCAGACTCCCTGGCCTGATAACTGGGATGCATACAGTAACAGTTTGTATATAGTGTTCCCTCTACAATGTTGGCAGTGGGCTAGTAGAGATGGTCGTAGGCACTACAAGGAAACCTTCCTCTTTGGAGGTAAACTTTGTGACCCTGTTCATGTTCTGTATGACCGATAACTTTCTATGAGAGGGGCTGAAGCCAAAGCCTCTGGGGAAGTCCTATTCTTATATTTCTATCTCTCATTGTCAGCAGTCACCAATTAGTCAGCGAGGAGAAGTGTAATGGGACAGATAAAGTGCAAAATGACCCCCCCAAACCTCAGTGTGTGCGACTGCCCGTCTTTGGCTGTGTTGTTACCCCTGTACTGTGATGTCACCCCCTCCTTCTCCCTCGCCTCGTCTGTCTGTCTGTCTGCTGTGCTCAGGGCCAGTCCAATGGGGCTCAGCTCTTTTTGAAAAAAGAGAAAAGTCTCTTGTCCCGGTCAGAGATGCGGTGAGCTCGTCTGGAGGACTGACCACTGTGGGCTCTCGACGACCCCGAAAGGGAGGAAGGGGCCGAGCGCCACTCGTCCTGGTACTTGTCCATCAACTGCTGGTCAATCACTCTGTGCATATCATCCTAAAGCCGAGGACAAAGAAGCGAATGAGAGAAAGACAGGAGAGAAATGTCACACAGAGTGGGCATATGGTGGAATGTTACCGGAAGTTCTGGGGAGATCGGACTCATTGATCAAGTTACCTGTTAGGTTATTGATTACAGATGCACCACAGTCACCTTTCATCCCTGGTCGATCGTTTGTTTTTTACTTAATATCTCTCAAAAAATGCAGCCCCGTCTGGCAGTTAAACATGTGATTGACACAGAATATGATCATGGCCAGATTAACCTACTAGGGGCCCCCTGCGCAAAAATTAACCTCTGTTCCACACTCTGCTCTCTGTACAATGTATGCAGTTTTTCTATAATGTAATACTACCTGGCCTCAGATTTCCAGTGTGGTCATTTGATTCAAAACCTTTATTTAGGAATATGTGCAAAAGAAGCACAAGATCTAAAAATGGGATTTTGATATGTCCGTATGATGTCACTTCATACTGTGCTTTAGTGGTAAATGGACTGCATTTACAGTATATAGCGCTGTTTTACCAAAGCTCTTCACAATTTGCCTCTCATTCACCCATTCAAACACACACTCGCAGACCGATGGCAGCGAGCTACTACGCAAGGTGCTGGCCTGACCATTGGAGCAATTTGGGGTTCAGTGTTTTGCTCAAGGACACTTCGACACAAGCACAAGCCAGCTTTAGAGTCCCTGGAGTTCTGGGGCCTGCGTCAGTTGCATGCTTTGCGCGGTTGGTAATCCAGCCTTGAATATTATGAAGAATCATGTACTGTTCTGAATCAACAGGGGCTGCATTCCATAAGAGGAGACCGCAGTGGGGGATTAGCATTTCAGCCAAATCTCTTTCAAAGAAAATGGCTACTAGCTGCTCAAAAAGTCCCTGTAGGTTTCCAGATGACTTCATATTCTAAATCAGTGATTCCCAAACTTTTCAGCCTGTGACCTCTTGAAATTAAGCAATAACTATTTGTAGCATATGTCTACATGTTGTGAGGAGTTAGCCAAAGAGTAAATTTCCTCATCGACTAATTTAATTGAATAGCTTTTAGAGGCTTGAGGTGGTCAAATTATTCAGTAATTCACAAGAAAATGCAAATATTAGTGCAAAGTGTGAAAAAAACAAACATGGGAGGAGCCACTGTTCTAAACTGCACCAAATACTTCATTTAATCAATGGATGTAAAAAAGTTGCCAGGTTTGTTGTTAGTTCTTGAGAGATAAAGCCACCAGGGGGCTCTGACAAGCTGCTAAATCACGTTTAACAATAACATTAACGCAACAATTATGGGAAAACTAGTACTTAGTATGTGAACAAGTACTTTTTATTAGTAAAAAGTTAGTCTTTCTACTTTGGATGTCACATAATATCACTCAACATACAGTAGCATAAATATAACCGTGCACTACCCAGCATTATAATCTATTTGGGATGCAGGGGTGATTTTGGTAAATGTGTTTGCATCTCTCAACAAGGTAAGCTGACCAGTGGGCCAATCTCCTAAGAACATTCCTATAGGGGATACAGGTGTATAGAGAGAGTAGACAGAGGCAGGTGGAGAGAGAGGGTGGTGGGTTTGGATGGTTCTCTGTGGTGGTTAATGGTTTCAGAGAGAAAGGGAGCTGGGATGGGTGTTTCTCCTGAGTCAGTTAACCGTGGCATGGAATGGCTCAGCATGGCGTAGTCGGGTTAGTGCAGGATGAAACAGCGAGATGGCGCAGCTCGGGCTCACCTCTAAGGCAGGAGGGGGGGTACCACAGGGGAGAAAGGGTGGTACGGAAGCTGAGAAAGGCCACTAGATCAGAAACCACAAGAGCCAAACAGTAAAGAGCCCTGAGGAGGCAAACTGTGGGCAGGGAGAAGAGAGAGGAAAGAGCTGCTAGTTACAGATGAGGGAGGGGAGGGAGGGAGCACACACACACACACACACACACACACACACACACACACACAAACAGACACACACACAGTGTCCTCATGCTACATATGTAATATGCTTCCTTACTGACACCCATTACAGACAAGCAACTGACATACACCCTCAGAAGTTAATTGAGTGGTTTAGTGTATGTGCACAGGTTAAAATAGACAAGTTAACAACAAGTTACAGGAAAGGGAAGGAAAATGGACAAACTGTTCTAGAAGTTAGTGTCATTACATTCTTATATACATTATGTAATAGTCTGCTTACTTCATCATTTAATTCATCTAAAGTTGGATGAAAGAAATTCATCCAGACACTACATTTACATTACAGCTTTATTTATGTAACATCATTAGGTATTCCAAAATACTACAAAAGGACTATTGGGCTTTTACTAATATTTCGCTTGTAACCTTTGACCCACCTGCCAAGCCTCCAGTTGCTGCGACAGGTTGAGCTTCTGTTGGATGGCGTCCAGGAGCTGGCTATTCAGAGACATGATGTCTATTTTACACTTGGCCAGCTCCATCTCCACCGCTTTCTTCCTGCAAGAGACACAGAGAGAGCAACTAGAGACATCCTGCTCGCATGAAGGCCCCATAGAAACTCTGCTTCAATGAATGTAGAATAACTCTTTAATAATAATAGTAATAATAATAGTTCAACATTTTGGTAAACATGCTTATTCAATTTCTTGAAGAGAGTTAGATGAGAAGATTGGTAAATATAAGGCTACAGCTTAGCTTAGCATAAAGACTGGCAGGGGAAAACAGCTAGCCTGCCTCTGTCCAGTGGTAACAGAATCCACCTACCAGCACCTCTAAAGCTCACTAATTAACACGTTATGGTTACAAGCTCATGGTGACAACAAGACTCCAGGAAGTCACTGCTCCCAGCCAAGAAATAGTCTGGCACATAGCCCCCGTAAAGCCACGACTTGTTGTTTTTTACAAATTTTTTGTAAGGATTTAACAAACAAGATATAACATGTTTTATAATTTATTTTTAACAGCTAACTCAGCAAGAAAACAAATACATGTATTTCCTAAAAAAATATCCTAGTCAAACTATACCTTTAAGCAAGAGCAGAGAATGACAATATCTATAATCTGTATCTATCTAACCCCTGTTTGGACAAAAAGGGCAGATTTAAAGGACAATTTTGGTTCATTAATGGGGGGGGGTCATTAATATCGTAGGTCTGGCCATCATTTCTATCAGTTATGATAACATTATGCTCAAGAAAGTAATTTCTGATAACTAGGAATACGGCAACATTCCTACAATGACGTCGTACATTGCACAGGAAACTGTGTGTGCACAAATGTTCAGCAAGTCGAACTGTAAACTGTGACAGTTTGGGTAAGTTTAAGGGTTGCAACCGTAATCCCAGATCTCAGCAATTCACTTGTTGAGTACAATGTTAATATTACTAGCAGGAATATTTGCCAAAACTATAAAATAAGACCCAAATTGTGATAAACTGGAATTATCCTTTAAACTTGACATTACATTGACAAAGAAAGTGTTAGCTGCCTGCGAAATTCATCATATTTGCATATGTGATGTGGTCCTACTTGGCTATGGCGTCGTCTCTGTCTCTGATAGCACTCTGGAGCTGCTCGCTGGGTTCTCGGATTTCAGCCATCGTCTTCATACGCTCGTTCTCCTCCCGGAGAGAGCTCATCTCTACAGAAAGCAGCGCCATCTGCAGGTCACATGGCAGAATGACACAGATGTGTGAGACGCAGGCCTTATAAATTCAAGATTGCACCCTGTCTCTAAATGTCAACATTATACAGAAGGGCGCTCATGTGTGAGGCTGATGTTTAGTTGACCCAGTTCCTCAGGAGAACACAATGACTCGTGTGTGTGTGTGTGTGTGTGTGTGTGTGTAGCTTAGTTTGTGTAAATCATGTACATTGGCATTTCAAACCCACGGGAGAGAGTGAGCTGTCCTGGCAGAAAGACGACAAGGTTGAAGCAATGTCCTATATTACAAACAACATCAAGTTCACATTGGCATACAAACTGGTGAGGACTACATCTGCATCACTAGGTCATCTAAACGTTATTCTTAGACACTCCTTAATGCAATGTGGAAAGACTGGGTGTCTGACACTTTTCTTTTCACATGCTTAACAGCAGAGCCTTGGTGTGAAGATTTCTGCCTTCTGCTCACGTTTTCACCTCTTTATGTATCACCTGATCTCTTATTGTATGTTTCACTGATGTGCACATCCATAGCATGTGTATGTGTGCGCACACGTGCAGTTATGTTACTGAAGCCAGTACCTGATTGTGCAGCTGTAGCACCTCCTCATCATTGCTGCGCGTTTTGTCCTGCTCAGCTTCGTACAGCTCTCTGACCTCCCTCAGCTCCTCTCCCAGCTTCCTCACCTGCTCCTCCAGAGCCTCCTCATCACTGCGCCGTGAGCCCTTTCAACACACAGCACACACCACTTCAAAACACTCACTGTACACATATGTGCTATTACCACCCACAGTTTATTATTGTAAAATAGGCCAGCAGAGGCTCCATCCCATGTAAGTATTATTAAAAGTATAATTAATTAAAATTTTATGTGTTTTGAAAAGTGTTGGCATAAAGCTTTCTGTTTTCACTTGGAAACAAAATCCCTTTTCTGTGACTAAATAGTAACATCAGAGCAGAGAGCAGGAGGATCTCAGGTCAGTTGTGTAAGGGGCTTACTGTGTTACTGTGTGTCAATTCATTTACAAAACAAGCTTAATTCCCCTGGTACTACTATATAATTTCCTGGTTCTTTCTTGAAAACTAAAATAAAAGAGTGGGTGCTTACTGTAGTGTCTAGGACTATTGTCTCTATTTCCTCTATAATAATACCAAATTACATAGTTCTTCCAGTGAAATTATTACAAAATTACTAAAGCCCTAAAATTAGGCATTACCTCACTTTTTATATAGAGACTATTTTGACAGTGCTGACTAGTTGCCAGTGTGTTGTCCATTACCGTGGACTCGTTACCATCCAGCAGATTCTGTGTTAGCCTCCGTAGCTCTAGCAGGCTGGTGTGGAGGCTCCCAGTAGGCACATCCTTGGCTGAGGACGTCTCCGAGGACTCGTCCATGGAAGAGTCAGTGGACAGCGCAGAGTCTGTGACGTCGTTTCCCCGGAGATGGGAGCAGAGAGAGCGAACTTCACAGTAGGCCTCCCATAGCTGAAGACGCAGCTAAACAGACAAGCAGGGGGGAAGAGTGTTTAGAAAAGCACAGCAAAGTATTTGACAGGCATTGTAGCGGTCTTCAAACACAATCCTACTATAACTACCTGCTCTCTCTCCTGCTCCTGCTCCTCCTGCTCCATGCTCTGTTCTATCTCACACAGCAGACTGGACGGGTGCGGGGTGAGGCTTTGGAGGCTGTGCTCCTCCGTCAACTCCTCCAGTCGAGCAGTCAGCTGCCTGTGAGACACCTGAACCTCCTGGAGCTCCAGCTGGCTCTGCCGTAACTGGACAGAACAGAGGAAGCAAAACTGTAGCTTAACAGTGCAAAGTATACATTAAGCACCTGTAGAGATCTGACGGGTCAGTTGACTACTTCAAGGACAAATTGCGGTGTGTATACACAAAAACAGCTATGTAGAAGGTAATTTACTCATATTATCTACAGAGGTTGTAGCTATTCCTCAGAAATTTGAGATCTAACAGTCCTGCTGCATTCATGTGTCTGTACCTGTAGGTCCTTCTCGTGACACTGCCTCTCAAACACCAGCGTTCTTTCTCTGAGGTCGTCCACTGTATTCTGCAGGAGCTCATTCTCCTCCAGCATAGCGTGCACCCGACGTTCCAGCTCCATCTTCCTCTCCGACAGCATCTTAATCTAATATGTCAAACAGCACCAGTTAGTTACCGCGCTGTGGGAAATAGGCATTCATTGGAGAAACTGAGCATTGTTTAGATTTCCTGGTCAATAATGAACATATGGGCAGCTATGGACCTGATTAAAGGCTAAATTTTGTTGTTTTCCTGACTCTAACACAAGCTGGGCTCTTACACAAGATTAAAAAGAACTCCCACTGGTCTTAAGAATGTGTGTTGCCTAGCACGGGCGTAGGCGTCAGTTGCCACCCTCGTCTTCAGGAATGTCTTGATGATATGTTAGCGTCTTCACAAAGCTTGATATCAGCTTACTCCTTACCATACGTGTGTAACGGCCTTCTACTGAAGGCAAGCATTGCAGCAACACCACATATTCCTTTTTGCTGTCCCTTGTAGCTGCTTGAGCAGCTTTCCCCTTTAAACAAACATCAGTTCTTGTTCATTTTTATCCCTCCTGCTTTTGACCTACATCTGGTAACCTACTTCAGTTACCAGCTTACATGTGGATCCGTTGTTTTCACTACCATATGAGCATCCACATAGCCAGGTTCTGGATATTTTTGGGCTGCTATAGTCTCTGTCTTTACACAAATAGGGCAAAAAGCCCTTAGTCATCACCACAGGTCATATAAAGGCAAAGCGTTAGAAAAGTGGGAGCACCCAGACATTGCAGTATCTCAGCTAAATATAGAGCGGTAGCCTTTTCTCCCAATTATAGCGCAGGATCTGCAGTGTGGGTGTTTTCTGCCTGGCTTTGAAGAGAAGCTACGAGGAAATCTGAATTGTTGTTATGCTCTAACAGTACCTTTGTTCATGACATATCTGGCTGATATACATGGCACAACTGACATCACAACACATCTCATGCTCCGATAACCAAGCATGTTTTTCATGCTTGGTTATCGGAGGAAACAGGGATTGCCATAAGGTTGTGGAAATGTCGAATAGGGATTTTTTAATTTCTAAATATATAAATAAATAATTGTTTGGCCTCTATTCCCTTTAACTTTAGGTGACAACATAAGAGCTGAGTTTCTTTAACAGTACAAGACATTAAATGTAAAATGCAACAGTATTACAGTTATATAAGGACAAAAGAGTCAGTATTTCATTCAGCATGAGATAATCAATAATCTACACTATGAAATTATGGCACTTTGCCCTATCATCAACTCATTTAATTGCAAATTCAAAGTAAAAAATTGTGCAATCCTTGTTTCTATTATTTTACAAGGCGTTACATGCAGCATGCAGTCTGGCCGACAGACAGCGTTCGGTAACCACTCACTTCTAGCCCTTGCTGCTCCAACCAAGAGGGAAGGAGGGTCAAGGAAGGAGGAACGGGTGAGGAGGGAGATAAAGATTACAGAAAGAGAGGAAAAGATAAAGTTTGAGAGAAATCCCACATCTGCCCTGACAGAATAAACACTTCCTAGAAATGCTATTAGTATGGTAGGTGAAAGGTGAACACTATCCTCCTCTGAAAAATAGGACATTTGGTGAATGCAGTGTTTCCCTTTAGTGGGATTTTATTCCACTTATTTTCACCAGAAACTCCAAATTCAAAGCGACACTATGTAACTTTTGCAGAAGAGCAGCTATTGTGACCACAAGTGGTAATTGCATGATAATGGGACATTGAATGTTCCTTTATTTCCTAAAATTCTTTTGGATCAACTGATTTAAAGACATCATCATTAGGCGTCCTGACTGAGAGTGAGTGGAATGGGATGTCTCCTAATGAGGTATGGTGTGTTTACATTGAAATTATTATCTGTAAGATACTAAAACATAATATTGTATGGAAGAGTCATAAATAAGCTAACTGCCTTGGTAAAGTCAGCTACACAGCAATAGCTATCTCAAGTTTGCTAACGTTAGCTAACATTCCCCACCATTAGCTACTGGTCATACCACAACAAGTAAGACTGTAGCAGCAACACTCCTGAGTGTATTGAATTGAACAAGGGTGCGTTTTATTGTTACTGAATTTAACTGTTTATTTGTATGAGGAAGAATATGTTATTTCTTCTTTCAAGAGTTACATAGTCTCGTTTTAACTTCTCTTGGGATCTGTTGTCACCTTAGGTACTCAGGCTTCTCGCTGAGGACCGAGAACTGCAAACAGGTGACATTATTTTTGTAAATCAAAAGTACCTAGCTCTACTTTAGCTTTTGGTGGGTCTGTGTGCACTCTAAAAAGTACAATTCAGTCAACTGTACTTGGTATAAAGTGATGTATGATGGCAAAATGGTACTGATAGCAGCTCACCTCAGCCTGTAGAGTCTCTAGTCGTGTCATGTGCTGGCTTGTAGACATACTCTTCTCCCTGAAGTCGTCCCGTAATGAATGGACCTGAGTGGACAGCTGCCTCTCCACCTCTGCAGCCTGGATGGAGAGAGACAGACAGACAGGACAGAGAGAAAAATAGTGAGTCCACATTGCCTCCACCAATTTAGCACTGCATTCCTATAACACTGTCAGACTCACGATTTAGATTAAACAAAAGTGTTTAAAAACAACAAAATGCTAGTAGCGGCTAATGTAGTCTTGAGCCACGGACCTCAAGCAGAGATGAGGAGCGGGCTACAGAGGTCTGGTAAGCTCACTTCTTTCCAACTCCACACCCCCAGATTTTGATCTTCTTCAAACTTGTAGTCTTCAGCCCCAACTGACACCGACTCAAGTGACTGTCACTGGAGTCAATTTATCAGACTGCAGACACGCAGCTCCCTCTTGAGACACTAAAGGCTTTATACAACTTTTTTCACATATTCAATAGAAGAGATAGATTCAAACAGACTTTTATGTGTAAAATTCTCCTTTAATTATTGTTCATGGTAATGTTGCCATGACCAACAACACATTGTTAAAGGGTTACACTGACTCCTCTGTTAACATAAAAAGATTGCACAGCAATCTGCTGTGTTCCCTTACTAAGATGAGGTGACTCATTGGAGTCTGACAGCAAGTGTAAGCACACACACACACACACACACACACACACACACACATAGACATGCATAAACACACTGATATTATGTACTATATTTATGACTATATACTCAGTGTTACTGACATAGTGTTACTTGTAAATCAGCCCTCCCAGTCTGTTCCTGTAAATGGTGCATTTTATAGCTGTTCCTCCGAAAGCCCAATTTTACCCAAAATGTCAGGGCCCTTTTTAAAAGCCTCAAATAGTTCACTGCTCAGTAGTATCTGTGCAGTCCGGCCCAGCAGCAGGCTGGTCAGTTGAGCTTATTGGAGAGATGGGATCAGGCCACGCAGAGCCTGGCTGAGCTTCTTAGCATAGAGCTGCACTCAGGAAGCTACCGTTCACTTTATCATCACTGCCATGGCAACAGCAAAATCCTAAAAACCACTCACTTTTTATAGCTCACTGAGGAGACTAAACATATACTTAATATGTCAAAAACACTGTAAGAAATTAAGTAACTGATCTGCACACTGGACACAAATTCCATTTTTATTACTGTGGCAAGCAGTCCTCAACTCTGAGGGAATCAGCTCACCTGTTTGAGTTCAAATTATCATGATTTTTCCAGTTTCTCTTTCAGTCACTTGGTGCTGACTGAAAATTGAGATGATTTATATCAATCTGAAGTACAGCCTGTAGGTGGCACAACACACTGCTGCAGCTTCTCAAGAAGCTCATAGAGAGATGTGAGGAGGCTCAACAGCTGGTCGTGTGGATTCATTAGCTTACTTCAGTTCACGTCTGTCCTTAGGTAACACTGGTTGTAGTATGTGTTCTGCTGGGAGTCTCTGGAAAGGACGAGCTGCCAGAATGGCTCTGCTTCAGCTTTATCGTTCCAGGGCTCCACTCTGAACAGTAACTAATAATGTAGCACTCTGGAAGCACTGTGACTGATATGTTGTAAACCTGTGTGATTTTCATAGCAGAACTGTGGTCAAACTGGAAATAAGGAATGTCAATAGACCTATGCATGCCAAAGGTTCAAAATACATAAAATGTTTCTTATACAATGGTAGAAGTTATCATATATCTGCAAATTTTAAATTTACAATAAATGAATGAATCACCCACCTCCCAGTGCAATGTTATTCCAGAAATGACACACACGTTATGCATTCCAAAGGTACACAGCCCTAAAACCATAATATATGGCAATAACATAATTACAAAATTACTTATTTTATCAAAATTACCAAAATGTTGGTTGTTAATTTATTTCACAATGAAAAATTTTATCTCTTCCCTGTATACCTATTAGACCTGAATTAAATAATGACTGCAAAGTAACTATTCTAATATGGAATATATGCAACTCTGTGTACACCCGGTACTCAAATCAGGTTAAACAAAAGCTAAGAGAAAGGTATCACTGCTCTATGTATCATACTCAAAGATGGGAAATGTATGAGCTTTCAGGACTTACAGGTGACACATGGTCTGGGAAATCAAGATTTCTACAATTCAACTATTTTATGAATGACATAAGGACCAACCTGCACACAGATATGAATCGTATAACTAAATTGGGTGAAAGCAGAGGAAGCTTAACCGTAAACATTAAAAATGAGAATCTGAGTTGAATATTGCAATTTTAGATGAAGAATGGTACAAGATGTGTGTAACACAATGTACCATAAAAGACATTGTGGGATATGCCATTCATGCCAAACAACTGTGCTATGACATACCAAGGGAATACTGAGAAGGTTTCACAAGAAATAGACAGATACTTGTTGGCAAAAATGTTGGTTCTAGCCAGCAAAAAAAATGGTAAAACAAGAAATTGGTATAAAGCTGATCCTCCAGGAAAAGAGCAGGCTTGATATTGTTCAGGAAATGTGCTTGATGAAAAAGTTGACCTATCTTTTATAGTTAAAGGAAATATTTTTGACAGAAATTGGGGAAAAGTGGACACAGTGACACAGGACGCTAAACATGCTACTTAACTGTTTGGGAAACAGATGTGAGGTCAGTGGAGGCCAGTGCAGCGGCAGGTCACAGTGGTAATGTGACATCTGAACACTGGCCCAACACACTGACAGATTGAGATCATGTCAAGTTGACCGCAGATTGCAGATAGTCACTTAATCTGCACATAAATTCCTCAGATCCCAGATCAAGCATTATCAGCACGACAGGACAAATAGGGGCAAATCAGACTGCTGCGCGGAATCCAGGGTAGCAAAGTAGGGCTCAGCAGAGAGACACGTTCCTTTACAGCCTCTTTACTCTGATATTTATGTGAGCAAATACTGTAAATTCACTTTCCAGAGGAGGGCTGAAACTTGAAAAGTAGAAAGCACTCCTGTTGATTCAGTTGCAGGCTGTCTGTGGCTTTGGAACATGATCTAGCAGATATGACTGCAGGTGCATCACCGGTCTTTGGTGGCACAACCTAGCATCAAACTATCTGCATCCTTATGCCATTCTGTAGAGCACATTCCCATGGTAACAATACATGGAGTTTCAATTTGCATGTCGGTCTGGTTGTTATAGCAACCAGGGAGAAGTGGGATTGGTGGAGCTGCGACTTGTGGTCTCAATGCTTCTGGTATTTTCCTTAGTCACTTTCACAGAGTGCTGCCTTGTCTAGACTTATGGAGGATGGGTAAACCTACGTTCAAACGGTTGCATAACAAATACTCAGAGTGACAATACATGCCAATCAGAGAGCTGATCCTGAGAGCAACAGCTACCTTGGGCTGATGGGAGGCAGACGTTATGTGCTCCAGTGACTGGATGTGATCGAAGCTAATAGCTGGACAGATGCCCAGGGACCGTGTTCAACACTGGCTAGAGGTTGTAAGGGGAAGTGAAACTGAATTCTGTGCAGAGTGTGATGTGGATACACTGTACTGATGAGACACAGACATAACATAGGATGCCAGAGTTCTGCTTTTCTCATTCAAAACACTTCACATTACACCTTGCTTGTTAAATAGTTGTAAATAACAAGTCAAAAAATGGAATTACTCTTCCTCTATAGCCTCAAATAAACAACTTTGATGAGTCACCGGAGGCTGCTGTCAATGTTTAATTAAGTAAATTCTAGAGGTTGAGGGAAGTAGAATTGACTATGGCCATAAAACATGCAGACACTTATGCTGGAGTCAGTGCATCCCTGGGCTTCTCTGAGCATGTGTGGTAATGTGTGGTAATTAGAGAAAGGTCCCCCTCCTGCTTGTTCACTCTGATCAGTTTAAACCTGAGGCGACTGGCTGTTTTCACATTCAAGACCCATACAGACCAGCACACACCTCCTAGGCTCTACTCCTGGATCAGTGGGAACCTATTTTCTCTGGATGTATTGAATATAATGTATAGTTTTATCGCCCAGTATTGAAAAATTCACGCACACATGCACACACCCACACCCAAAGAGGAATAGCAACAGGGGGTATTTGTGTCACCCCAGGATAAGATGTGACGACAAAATTTCTAGATCTTCTTTGCCCAAATATCTAAGTTACCTGCTGTTATTAATTAAGTAGAGTATGGACTGGAGTTGTTTTGGTTCCTGACTGAATGCATATGGCAAGGCTATTAGCACGGATTATAGCCTAATCCCCCCAGCGCTGTTATCTTATCTTAATGACTTACATCACTTCCTATGGAGTGCCCTTCCTTCTCAAGGTCATCCCACTGCAGGCAATTGAAGGCTCTGTTAAGAACTGATTCCTGAGTTGTTAGGAGGGTGATACACTGTTTTGTTAATCTAATCTTTGGCTACAAGGTTTGCTTTAGAAATCACAAAAAATTACTTATTTATCAATAAATAAATACATACACACATACATAAATGCTGAAATAAACTTAGAAATAAATTAATAAGTGGCTGATTTTTAAAATTCAGATAAATAAATAAAATCTGAGATTAACACATAAATAATTAGATGCAAATCTAATCCATTTCTATAAATCTACATTTTTTTATTTCTGTTTTTATATATTTATGCTTCTATTCATTTCTGATGATTTATTAATTAAAATATTTATCTATTTGTTTGTTCACTGATGAATAAGTACGTCATTATTCGTCCTCCATAGTCATGATGAGCACAATATTCTTACTGTGGTGTAGTAATGGCAGCCACAAGCTGGTTTATCTGCTCCTCCTGTTTGTGTGTTATTGTAAACCCAGCGGCTGTGGATGTGGTTGTTCTGTCAATTAGGAGCCTGGTCCTCAATCGATGTGTCTATTGTCCAGCCACCACTCTCTGAAATGTGATTTCCAGCAGGCACATGCATGTGCTATGCCATAGTTTTGGACAGGGCTTACAGGAGGCCACATACGGACCGATTTAGCTCATAACAAGACTGTTCCGGTTAAAGAGTTAACTATTATGAGAAACAGGGAGGGCAGATGAAAATAGCAGGCCTCCAGTGGCATCACTACGGCAGGGTTTCCGCATGGGAGTGTTACATTCCCTCCATTTACTCAGAGCTGTAAACAGTTAACATTACTTAGCCACAGCCCATTGCTAAGTAATGAGCACAGACAGATAGAGATAATTGAATTGAATTGAGAAAGAGAGAGAGAGAAAGAGAAGAAAGTAAGACAGACAGAGAGAAAGAAGGATAAAATGAGAGAGAAAGCGAGCACTGTGGCTGACCTCATTTATTCTATTACCCAGCAGGTCTCCCTCTGTCTGCCCAATTCACTGAATCATGAGATCTGGATCAATACATTCAATTAGGTCTCATAAATTTCACTGAGTCACAAGGTCCACAAAATATGCTCTCACCAAAACACAATATAGACCACTTTCAGGGAATATCCTTATAGATTCCCACACCCAGGTTTCAATTCAATTAAATGCAGTTTAATTATGCTAAGTGCCTGCTCTTGCTTAGATCCATAGCGATTGACCAGTCCAGAACAGTCCTTGATTGCAATGTGATGATGGTGTTGGGGCAAGATGGGGCAGGAGGCTGATTTAATCTGACCAAGACGAGTAGGAGAGCTGCTCTGCACAGCAGCGAGATGGGGGTTAAAATCCACCGCACAGAGCCTACTCCTCCCTGAGCAGCGTGTGCCTGACAGCAGATCATATCTTCTCCCAGGAAGGGAAACAACACACACAACACACAAGTGTGAGCGTCGCCATAGTCAGCCTTGCTGACGGTGTTATCAGCGCACCTGCACAGGCTTGTCAACCCTTGTATACACAGCTCTGAGGCAGCCTGAAATATAGCCTTGGCACCCACTGCCAACCTACCTAGCAGCTGACAACACTCTGATGCCTCTGTTTATGGCCCTTAAGTTGTTATAACGGTCTTACAGGTGTTTGTATCGTATATCCCTCTGACAGGCAAGGCAGCATGACATAGTCCTGCTCTTGGAAAGCAAGCTCATTGCTGTAACATATCAGTTGTAAAGTGTGTTTCAGTGATATGTATCTTTTCAGTTTTGATAAATATAACATAATATATAGCGACAAAGCATGTTATTTCTCCTAGTGTGGAAATAAAGCCACCATTGAAGGCACAGGACGTGGACAAATGAACAAGAAAACAATGGCTATAATCCAGGCTAATCCCACAATAACACACTATAGTCTCAAAGAGTACAAAATAGTTAAACGACACCTCTCTTTCTTACATGGTAAGAAAGAGAAAAAAAGCTTCACAAAGATAATTCATTGCAGAGCTCTTGTATTGTTACACCTAAGGGACCTCTCTGTATGGATAAAGTGTCCTTGTTTTGGTGTAGATGGAGCAGACTGAGGTGTTGCAGGTGAGGCACTGAGCTCCTTAGCAGAGATTAATCAGCTGTAGCTACAAACATTAGCGCTCTCATCTCCATCAATCTGCATCTACTGGCAATCTCAGTTTTTTCTGACTTTTGTACAGTACATCAGATCAACAAGGATATACCCTCTAGTCCTCATGCCAGCCCTGAGTGCTGCCATATGTATGTATGTATTTATCTATCTGTCTGTCTGTCCATCAATCAATCTGTCTATCTGAATGTCTCATATGGGACCTTTTCTACTCTGCCTGTCATAATAACTGCACTCACATTACCTGTCAATATGCAGAGTGCTATTGCATAAGTGTGCAGTTCAATCATACTAAATTAGTAAACATAAGACCCGGAAGCTCCACTTTTATATTGATGAGTTAGCATAATTCAGGTGACGTTGGAGAGAGACAGGCTGAATGGAGGTAAATCCCCCCTGAGGGATGATGAATCCTCACTTGGCTGAGCATCTTATGTCATGTCAGCTAGGCAGACTTGAATTGGACTGAGTGGCCCTGAGGTCAGGCCAGGGAAAGCACATACTGTATACACACACGCGCGCACACACACACACACTCTCACCATAATAATATTCCATAAGAAATGTTTCTTGGTAGGGTGGAAGGGCATTTAAAGTGGCATTAGAGACTAATTAAATCTTCCATGCAGACTGGCCGATCTGATATATCTGAAGCACACGCATACACACAGACACACACATGGACACTGCTCCTCACCCTACTGAGTTGCTCCAGCAGTCTATGGTTCTGTTCAGAGAGCTCGCTGATGGCCTTGGTCTTGTCTCTGTCAGCCTCTCTCAGCTGGACCTGGTGGCGCTCCAGCTCACCCTGCAGCTGCTGGACGTCCGTCTCCAGCTCGGCCACACGGCCCTCCCACTCCCCCTCTCGACTTTCCAGTCGCCGACGCAACTCATGCTTCTCCTGCTCCAAGTGCTGCGTGTGGACGAGGGGAGAGAGGGTGATATGGTTAAACCTTCATTTGCTTGACTTTGATGTACAGTGTTGCCCTAATTTTACAGAACTTAAGTGCCAATGAAATCATTGAGGGTGTGACAAAGTCAGAGACTTCACACAGATGCTGATGCTTCAACAGACTGAGAAAGTTCTGCTGAATCCTTGGAAATATTTCACTGTACTGACGGTAAAAAACTTCAGGATGGCAACTTGATCCCCTCACTAATGTTACTGTACAACAATAAAGGCACAACAAGTTTTTTTTCAGGGGCTCAAATTGCCATTCCTAACTTTTTTACCTTCTATGCAAAAGTCAGAAACATATTTCCCTTGTGGTGCTGATGATGTCACTGTGCCATGACTATACATTTAACATTAACATAAAAACATATGAAGAAAGTTTGACTTTGCACTATACACCAGAAACTGAAGTTTTGTTACAAAACCAGACATAAAAACATGCAAAAGAGTGACAGTAACTGCAACTATGATAGCCTAAAATGAAGGCACAGGTTAAATCAGATGCAGCATATACAGTAATATAGTGAGATATATAAATATATATATGTATAGTGAAAGTCTCTCTAGCTCCTGGAGTGACAGTTCAACTAAAGGATGTTTTTTTCTGTTCTCTAGATGGCAACGAACAGTGGACAGATGCACTGCACCACCAGCGGCTGCCAAAGTTTGGATGGGGGTTGTTGTTATGGTCAAGTCCAAGGCTGAAGCAGCTGGCATCTGTGTGGCCACTATTTTCATCTCTGAGAATATGCCCGAGCAAAAGGAGGGATCATAGAGAACCAAAACAACATCACAAAACAACATCAAGCGCTGTTAGAATAGGATACCAGGAACTGCAACAACAAGACAAGAGTTTGATATTAAGAGGCAGCTTATTTCTCTGAGCTGTAACATGGGGATGAATATGGATCAAAGGGCTGAACAGATGTACAGTAGATACAGTAGGCCCTGGACAGCCACAGGATTAGTCTTTGTGGTTTTTCTCAGGCCACGTGTTGGCTTGTGTGAAGGATTTTGAAAACAACAAGAACAAAAGCTCGGCTGTAGGACATTCATTGTAAACATGAAATAACTCACAGACTGTGCTACACCTTTTTTTTTTTTTTTAGCTTGGGTGTTGGCCACTGTAATGACAGAGACAGTGTAGTTGACTTGATCTTTAGATCAGAATGACCAGCAAGTTTCACTTAGCTTAATGTAATTAGTTCCCAGCTTATAGCACGTTAGGTACAATTATATATGCTTCCATAAAAAAGGGAATCTCGCCCTCTTTCTTCGGCAGCTTGAATGTGGAGCTCTACTGGCAGCATTTGTTATGATCCTCTTCAGTTTGTTTACATTGCAAAGGCCCAAACTTGACTATAAGATTATGGCATTTTGAGGACAAAGCAGAAAAAGGTTCGGGTCAGCATTAAAACTTGACTAAATTATATCTTATTTTCTTAGTTTACCTCTAATCTCTCGTTGAGATCTTTGTGCATTTTCTCATATTGCTTGGTCAAGTCTTGGTTTCTCTCCAGCAGCGCTTTGCCGAGTTTAGCAGCTAAAACCAAGTCTTTTTCCTTTTGACGGAAGAGCGACAGCAAGTCTACGTTATGCCCCACCGCAGGCGTCTCTAGGTCCGACAGCTCCTCCTCGTCGTCCCGCTCCCCGGTAAGCATGGCCAGTTCTTCCTCCAAGGCCATGCCGAGGCCTCCGGAGCCGGCGTGCCGCAGCGGGTGACCCTGAAAGCCGCCGGGCTCCTGAGCGGCGGGACTGGCCCGGGGCTCCATGCAGTCGCTGTCCAGCTCCAGTGGTGCTGAAACCACGGCAGACGTCTGCAGGTCTAGGCAGAAAGCGGACATCGCCGCCCGGCGGCGGAGAAGCCAACAGATAAGCCGACTGATTTCACTCCGGATGAACCCACCCTGCTCTGACAGGGTTGGGCTGACCGGACCGGTTTGTAATCGACAATTCATCCATCATTCTCGCAATTCCGAGCTGGATCCAGTTAGATTGCAAACTGCTGTCTTCCCAGTTTCCTCACGTGCCTCTCTCCTCGTTAACCTACGAGCCGCGACTCTGGCTCTGATTGAATCCCAGCAAACACCGCCTCCTCTGCAGCTCACTGACTGGCTGTTTATTATTGGACACACAAAATGTTTTTATCCCGGTATAAACCGCCTCGATGAGCTGTGCGCAGCGGTCGGTCGGTCAGGGTCCATCCCGTCTCGGGGTCCTGAGTCCCCCATAATGATCGGCCTGTTACACCAGAGGCATTTGCCAGCCAAACAGATGAGCGCGATCCCGATGCTTTCTCAACCTCTTTCCCGTTTTGAATGCGCGTTCCCGCCACACCAGTGACGCCAGCTGCAACCTGTTACAAACGGCCAGCCCATTGGCTGAAAATGATAGCGCCATATTTTGGTGCTTCTCACACACATCTGTGAGATCCAGTAAATGAGCACGTGAAGAGATAACCTAAGACCAGACTGATGCACCAGGCAGCCATCGTCAGAAATGGTAAAGCAGGAAAAACCTGTGATGTTTTAAAAACCCCAAGAATTGATAAAACCTAAAATATATGTTGAATATAGTTTGCCTAATTTGATATATTACTATGATATTAAAGAATAACCTACTACTACTACCCCTGATACGATGTTACCCTAGCATTACCCATAAAAAGGTAATTTGACATTTGTTTTCCCTGTATGTAACAGTCAGTTAATTTTCCAGAAATAAAGGGTTTTTGATATCCCTGACAAATGACAACCTACTGTAGAACACAAAGTTATGTTTTAATGGTGGTTTTTACCGCACTTTTTTATGTCCAAAATGCAGCGCAAATGTCAATATTAACGTTACAGCCAGTAAGGTAATTTTCAGTAAATAATAATTGAATAGAAATGTTACTTTTTGGGAACGAGTAAAGTTAGGGTTATTACCTGTTATACCTCCTTTACCTGAAAAATGCATGCAACACGGGTGGTCACGTAAGCTAGCTCGTTCCTCAGTTAAACTGCTAGCTACAGGTAACTGCCATAGAGGTAACTGCAGTTAACGTTACCCATAGCTGCCATACTAACTACCTACCAAGGCGTAACTAATTTAATGCTAGCTGTTAAGCTAGCTGGCGTTAGTTGTCAAAAACTTACAAACTCAGCGTAATGTAACATTAATTATTATTGTCAGTCTAGCCCGAACAGCTCATTCGCTGAAAACTGTCTCCGACCATTCGGCAGTTTGTTATAGCTTTCAGTTAGCCCTAACTTTATGTAAAACAGCTACAGCGTCCTGCATTTATTTTATATTAATTGAAGCATACAATTGTGTGTGTTTCATGCTATTTTTGTCTTCTAAATACAGTAAATATCTCCAGTGGTAGGCTACTGAAATACAGTACCAGTACAAATCTACCAGTACAATTTCAAAGTAGCCAACTTGTACTTTAGTTGAGTAGTCCTATTTCCATTTTATGCTGACGTTTTACTCCACTATATTTAAATGACAGCTATAGTCACCAGTTACTTTGCAGATTAGGAATTTATGATGCATTGTTCTCGAAAATTGTCATAGGTTAAACTACCCGATATTATGTAAATTAATTAAAATTAGTTCCACCTTTACCAGCTTCAACATTAAAATACACTTAAAACCGGAGTCAAATTCCTTGTATATGTACACATACTCGGCCAATAAAGCGGATTCTGAATCTGTTCACAGAGTAATGCGTCAGAAATAATAATCCAATAATAATATAGTATATATAGCAATATAACACTGAAATAATGAGCAGTCTACATTTACTTTTGATACTTAAGTACAATTTGCGATAATACTTGTGTGCTTTTACTTAAGTAAAATATGAATGCAGGACATTTACTTTTTACATTGTGGTAACCTATTACTACTTTTAGGCTACATGTATATTCCATATACTCTACTGTGTATTCTTTTTGGATATCTGTGCATTTTGTTTTGTTTATATTTTTGCAGGTATGTTATGTATGTATTTTATGACAGAATCAAATTAGATTAATTCAAATGTGTAAAACTGCTAAACAAGTGTAATTGTAGCTGTTTGCATCCATGACAGGTGTACACATGACATGATGAGAAATGCCACACTGGGCTCAACAGTTAGTTATGCCTCATCTTTACAGACCATCAGGCTGAAGTTATACAGGCTAATTTGAAAAGGCCCTGTGGCTAATATTATTTATAATTAAATGTATAGATGTATAACTCCTTCGTAGTTGGGTGTCAAAATGTAGCTAATTGATGTGTGTATGGGTATCATATATTTCACAGAGGAAGAAAAGTGTTTGCTAACCCCTTTAAGAGGCTAATTTAGGGTCAGAGCATAAATTAAGGGTTAAGATTACAGTTAGGATTAAGTCAAGGTTAGTGTGAGTTGAGGTTAAAGGTTAAGGAATTAACTTACTCAGTAAAGGCCCTCACAGATACAGCAATATGTGTGTATCTGTTTGTATGAGTGGGGGATGATGGGGCAGAGATGAGGTTAGGATGTTGGGGGCGGGGCATTGGTGATGAATGATTACAAACAAAGCCTCTTGAGCTGATAAAGTGAAGGCACAAAAGAAGTGGGTCACGGCCTGCTGGTCCACTGTCGCTTAGCTTCAGGGGCCGAGGGGGCCACGCAGTAGATCATGGGTGATTTCCTCAGAGCCCATCAAAACCTCACTGCTTTGATAAACCGCTAAGCTGAATTAATTTAGCAGCCCACATTATCCTTATTAGTGTAATGCTGCCGGTGTTGAGTTGATGGCAAATACAAGGGAAAAACTACAACCTTTGTGCTTTAAAAATAATTATACACTGTATTACAGCCTGATCAGTCAGTGCTTTGAGTTGCTTTTACAGTAGTTATTATTATAATGTTCTATTACAAACAATATTTATGATAACAAGCACTGTTACAACACAAAGCAGAAAGAAAAGACAAGGTTGAACCACAGTTAAATGTAATAAAAATCACATCAGAGCTTACAAATGAAGTGTGTTAAAACATAATGGGCACAGCAATATGTAGTGTTACATAACTTGTTTTTATTTATTTATTTTACATTTTTGTCATCATAGGAGAGGAAACTGAAGCTTGCATGAAGCTTATTGTCGAGAGTGTTAATAAATAGACATCAGTCTGCCACATTGGCTTGCCTCTTTGGATGGACAAACATTACAAACTTGGCCTCATTGCTTTTTATTATAGACTATGGCTCCCTCTGTGGAAAAAAAATGGTATTACATTCACTTTCCACAAAATGATGGGTAAACAGTCAACACTACACAATACTTAAACTGCACAGCTTTAAAGAACTGCACAGAGTGGATCTGAAAAGTACTTTGGGGTTGCTGTTTTATAATGGTCAACGCAATAAAACTGCTACTCAGTGATTTTATGAATGATTGCCAACTAATTTGGGTATAAGATTTGTAACTCTCTGTCTGTGATGGATTTTTCAACAACATCAAAAGCTTTGCGAGTGGCAACATCACATCCCTTTTCCGCATTGTCTTGTGGTGGTCGTGTGATTTACCAAATGAGTAACCTTAAATTGTCTTAAACAGTGAATTTAGTTCCTTTAATAGTGACAGTTTACAGTGTCTTCCTAGTACTTAGTGTTCTGTGCTTATGTAACATCAACCCTTAGTCATAAAGGCCTGACTCTGCCTTTTTTCATCTACCACAATGTTTGGCTGCCTGTTATGTAACAAAACCAGGCTCTTCAAACCTCTAGATTGCAGTATTTCTCTCTGATAGCCCTAAATTCATAGCAACATGACAAACACACAAGATATAGAAATGTAGCTATTTCAATGTTTTGCCAGTGGATGGCAGTGTGTTTACACTGGTACGTCTTCTAGATGACTTGGAAAGCTTGTGGCACCTGCTAATCAGATACTGCTCTGTCTGATCATTTAAGTTTCCCCCTGTTGATAGTTCTGCCATTGCTATACCATTTGGTACATATATATTTTAAATTAAGCATTTACCATTATTTTGCAGGGGTAAAACTTCCTAAAATTAACATTACTGTGCTTGCAGAAAGATAGGAATTGTCAACAGAATCTGAAGTAATGAATTACAGTACATTACATTACAGTGAAATCCCAGTGAAAATATCCAGTGAAAAGGATTGTAATTTTCCATCTTTACTTCAGAATTAAGCTGGGATTGGCCTTAGAGACATACAATACCTTGTTGCTAGGTAACATCAGTGTGATGCTTCTGCCTCATCCCAATACTCCAAATCACTGAAATGCAACCCTTTTTCATACTGATGTCAGTAAATTATATGCATTAAAATATTACATTATAAACAGTTATTATTAATGTAAGTAATGTAACATGCGAACTGTCATTCTTAAGTATACTTAATGTGGTATAGGAAAATACATGCAGACTTTAAAATGATTGTTTTTATAGCAGTAACCTATAATAGCTATAGGTCTAGTTTTACCATTGCATTTACGGTAGATGCACAGTTATGTTGTTTACTACAGCACGGTGTACAGTAGCTGTGAAGGTTTGAAAGTGTCAGGCTGAAAGAAGTCACATACCTCTAACAACACGCTGCATTATGTAATGGCATAAGCTAAAAGTAGGTTCTGTTTATTAATTATTACACATTTTTTCTCAAGCATATTTAAGGATCGATAAGAAAACTTCTGTGCTTCTCTCCTGCACAGATATTAGGTTGCATAGGTGTCACTTTGAAAGGCTTTCGGCTTATACACAGTTTCTGTAGCAGGTGATGAGCTCATCCTGGGTCTATGTGGGGAAGTCATTAATTGAGGGCTCTTCCTGGATATGTGTTTGTCCAGACACAGATTTCTCTTCAGATTACAATAACATCAGATCAATAAGATCTGCTTGTCTGAATCAAAGAAGCCTGATGCAACTGGGCTAAAAAATGTCATTAACACATTGGATTTAAGGCGCAAAGAGACAAATTCAATCAGATCCTGACAGTAGGGAGGATGTGAAGAGATGGAGATAGTGGAGATGTGATCTGACATCTCTACAGTCATTAAGGTCTAATTAACAACCAGTAAGAAATATAAGTGAGCACTGCCCTTGTTCTCTGTCTGCCACTGATTACTGTAACACTCATTGATTGTACAGTACTGTGCTTTCACCTTCTGAGCATTTTGTCCCTTCTGCTGCGCTGATGTAGTACTGCTTGCCAGGTTAGGTTCTGCCATCTGTCACTGTGTGTGTGTAGTTTGCAAGTCAATATCACAGTGACGTGTCACTTGACTTACATTTGCATAAAAACAAGAAAATTGAGGTGAGCCTAAACTAGTGTGTCAGACACTGGGGACTTTGGTAGGTTGAGACATGACATGTACTGTTTACTCTGGTACAATAACTTCAGTATGCTTTGTTACACTGTTATCTGTGTACATTCTGTTACAGTACTTTCAGTGCAATCTTTTATTTAGATTATTCTGATACAGTGCACTATGCGTGTAGTTTAGCAACAATGCACTGTTTAGTACTTTTATTGCAAGCAATTACAGAAATGCAGAGTCAAGGATGGAGGGGTGTAAGTGACATTTTGGCTGTACAGGATTACGGTATATCGTCAGAAAGCTCCTGCTAAGTCTTGCTGAGCTTTATCTAGAAGCAACAGGAACACATTTGTAACCATAAAATAAAACTCATGGGAAAATATAAGTGAAAATTCAAAAGTGTGACAGACTCAAAGATTCATAACTCTAGCCTTTATCTGATTATCATAAAATCTGTAAATAGAATGATGAATTTATTAATCCTACAGATGTTACTGGTACTGTATGTTATAAGTCAAATGTGCAATATTTTAAAGTATTGTTTTTACACTGCTACAAAATTAAAAACCTTGCAACAACTGACTTTTTGAGCACAGTTTTGTTCAGGATCTTACATTTATACTGGTTTCTATCCTTAAGTAGCGACCTGCATCTCTTTTAAACTGTTCTCGTTCTTGTTTACTTGCAGATGAAAGCAGAATTTTACTGTAATCACATCCTTGTCCTGTCAGTTATTAGATTGCATTGCTTCTGCTCATTTAGAGGAGGTTTAGTACGGGTCATTGTGTTTAGTCACTAATGAGTTGCACACTTTAAGGAGTAACTGAATGTACAGTAGTTTGCGACTATTAGGAGCTGACTGTTAACGTGGTGTGTCAAGCTGCATACATTAGTGTGCTTAGTGACGGCTGCTGCAATACAGGGAGAGGAAGAAAGAGTTGGGGGGTGGTAAGGGTGAGCAGGTGACAGAGAAGAGAGAGAGGGCGAGAGCTTCCTCTCACTCTCCACAGTATGTGATCACCAGTCTGCTGCATTACTCTACAATGCCGTTTTTCAGTATTCCTCCACTCCCTCCTTCTCTCTTCAGCTCTATCTCTCTGTAAGCAGTAATCTCCAGTCACTCTCGCTGCCTCACAGCTTTCTGCCCTGCCACAGCGCATCTCTCTCTCCCCTCAGCTCCACTCTCTCCCCATTGAGGATGACATCCCCGAATTTGATGAACCAGCGAAGCTCTCATTCTGGCTGGTGGCTTCCGAGGGAGACCCCAAATGAACGGGCTTACTGGACAAGGTGGTGCCGCATCTAAGGAGCTCTGTGGAAAACCAAATCAGCTGTAGCAGTCTCTGAGTAAGTGCTATACTATTTTACTTACAGTACTGCTCCTATCAAAGATAAGGAAGGGGGTGCGGGTAAAGACTTGGTCGGGGAAAGAATGAAATCACTATCTTTGCCTTACAGCCCTGAACTGCTACAGTGCATTGTTATTTTCCCCATCTCAGCATGTTGGAACTATTACCTGACTGATTAATTGACTGACTGTCCAGCTGAGGATTTATGGAGTGATGAGAGCATTGGTAGCACCAAGCTTATGCAGCAGCTGTATCTTGTCTATCAGGAGTGAGTGCTATTCTTGGTCACGACACTGAAATGCTGTGTCTTTGTTTGCCCATCTCTCTTCATCACTGTGCTTACTGTAGCATACACTCATACAGATGGCTATCACTCCCTGGGGTGGCGTTCAAACTCTGCACTGTTTGTATATGGTCAATGAGATCACTGCATGTTATTCTTTCCAGAAATTTGATAAATCTACACCAAGACTGAGGAAGTTTTGAGACAAAGTTTATCTAAATGCCCATTATGTAGGGATTTTCCAAATGATCTCAACTTTAAACTTCCAGTTGGTAAGCGCAGTAGTTGAGTTTCAGATACAGTCCAGAAAGAAAGCTGAAATTATAAAGTCAGTTGGAAAAAGTATGACAAGATGAAGACTGTGGTTGGAGGAAAGTATCTCTATGGTAACAGCAGGTTTTGCCAAGGGTAGAGGAGAGGTGAAGGAAGCTTGCTGCTTCTTTCTGGCGCCTATTCAGCTGGATCACAAATTACAGTACTGACAGGACTTTTCAGGCAGAACAAAACAGAATATTAATGAAGAGACTGTGGGAAAGTCAGAGAAAAGTATAGATAGCTAGATGGACAGGTAGATGATGATAGTATGTACAGTAGTATTATGTACAGCAACCGGATGATGTGATTCATGTTTAACGCGTAGCAGGCTTTATAAGTTACCTAGAATATTTATTATATAAAGGTTTGGCAGTAGGACTGTGCAGTCACATCTGTTGGTGTTTATTTTAATCTGTGTTTACCTGTTTGTGGAGGCACACCAAATTGGTGCTTGATGGAATAGAGGACATCAGAGACACCTGTGTGTAGTCAAAAAGAAGCTAATTCTCTGCAGAACAGTTCTGTCAATTCGAATGTGAGTTGCGATGAGAGAGAGAGAGAGCTCTACTGCTCTATATCCTCAAGTGTCATTTTCCCAAAGCATCCTTTAGAAGCCCACACTGATCCTCTTTGTTATTTGGATTTGTGATATAATGATGGACTGGATTTTTGAAGTGCTTTCCCAAGTGCTCAGCATACTTTTATAGATTGTGGTCACAGATTGTTAATGCATCGGTGGCAGAGCATTCAGTTGCAGGTCTGTAGCTTTGGTGGCCCCAGTGAAAACCGAAAGTGTTTTAGTGCCATATTTAACCCATCTTGGTATGTAGGACAATCACCATGCAAAAGCCTTGTCATTGGAGAGCTGAGGAATAATACCAGCCAATTAGTGATTAAAGGCTAATTGTGGTTTTAGTTGACCAGGTTTACACCCTTTCTATTGCAATACATTTCACTGGATACTTGCAATGATTTTAACATGACATCATATCTTGCTACAACTGGCTGCTTGGGAACTGCAGGCCTAGTAATGCAGTTTTTTAACCATTTCAGGGTGGATTCTTCCTTTAATAGCCCATGTAACGTAAGGTAGATGTATTTGACCAATGTTTATGTGAGTGTGTTGGTGCCTTTGAGTGTGTTGGTGCATTAACCATTAGGCCACAAGGATAAGAATCTCCAGTACCACTTATGTAAACGTACCTGTGTAAACGGTGGACAATTTGCTCTTCTGACTACTCTAAAAATAATTTTCAAAACAGTCTCTTAAAATGTATTCAAATGCATTCAGATATTCACATGCATGAATTGTGCTAACCAATGCAAATCACACTCATTTATTTTAATGCACCTCCAAAAATGTGTGGTGTTGTAATATCAAGCGCAGATTCTATGGATAAAGCTGCATTTACAGATTGGCCCGGGTTAACCTCCTCTAATCTTCAAAGCCTGTGGTGATTAGAAGGAAACTATGGAGCCGAAAAACCATGTTTGAATCAGAGAACTGCTGCAATGGCTGAAGCCTGAAGCTCTCAATCTTCCTTGCATGACTATGGTATTACTAATTTGTTGTTGTCATGACAATAGGCATAAAATGTCTCTCAGTATATGTTCAGAGCATGGGCTGAAAGATCAAATTAGAGGGGAGTAGATGGGAGAGGGACTGTGAGCTTGTTTTTAGAGAAGAATGTGTGCCACTATAGTGCTGCAACTGGTCTGTGATTCACCGCTGCCTACAGCCCATACAGTGGCACTGGCCTCTGGTCACCCTACAGACTGAATGTAGAGCAACACCATGACTGGGATACAACCTCTATCCACTCTCCTCCTCTTCAACAACTCTGACTCACAGCCAAGCACACATTATTCAACCCACGAAAAAGAGCTCCTCGGCTGAGTTGGAAGCCAATGTTCCTCAGTGAATGTCACTGTTCTGTAGTTGATGAGCTCTCGTAAACAAGCTGTTTTTGTGGAACATTTCTGATTGCATGTACTGTAGTTATATTGCTTGCACCGATTGTAAAACCGAGCAAAAATAAATATAGGATCATTTTCTGGACTGGAACATGTATACGTTACGTTTCAATCGCAAGAATTTGGAAATGATCAGCAAACACAGATAGGCCATCTCAGTGGTCAAACTGTCTTTTCTGTAGTTGTAATGAGCTTTTAAAAGTATAGTTATTAGTAATTGCTTTCAGGGAGCTAATTATTGCATAGGAGGAGCCCAGCTGCACAGTCTGTTAGCTCAGCTCATTATGGGCAGTCAGCTAGCACTTGAGTCTGGGAGGAAGACAGCCAGATCTGAGTCCCATCTGGTGCCTCATGCTAGGATGGCACCCTGTGACCACCAGCCAGTGGTTAACACAATGGAGTTGAGGTAGTTTTCCCCTTGGTACATAACACTAAATCATGCAGTGTTGTTAGTGTCTTAGCACATATAGATGTATGGGATTCATTAGCAGGTTTGTTGCTCTGAGAGCCGCCAGGAGACATGAACCAGGGGCAAATAAGGCTTCAGTGTCTCGCAGTTAAAACACTTTCACATGAGTAAAAATCTTTGGGAGATCACACCTGCAAAGTTAAAATGGTTTCTCTAACTACCTTGCCACCTGGTTTCAGAGCAACAAATACAAACAGGACATTTTGACATCTCATCCAAACCAGACAGCAGGAATATGTGCCACTGATGTAATGTGCTTACAGGACGACGACAAATGCTAGAGAAAGCGCACCTCGGCTAACGCTTTGCTCATGCCTTCATCACTCATTACAAGCCACCTGCTCTGGCATCATGTCATGCCAATGAAACTGGAATACCAGGCAGTATTCTGATGCAGCTTGGGCACATGCTGTGTGGCCTGCTGTGCTACTGAACAATCCCCCCCCCCCCCCAAATGACCCTTGAAGCATAAGGATTACATCAGTCACATTTCTGGGCAAATATTAGAAACAGTCATCTCTAGAGACTCATAATATCTGTTGGTCATCTGCAATGTCTGCGTAGTTTTGTTTTTTACAGATGCTACTGGATGTGATCTTCTGAGCAGCAATATGATGGTTGTGTCTTGCTGGTCCCACACAGTATACAGAACAGAGCACAGTCTAACAGACAATGTAACAACAGACAATATAAAAAAAATGAAAATCCACATGAATACAGTCATGCAACAGTAAAAACACATACAGTAGCAATCAACTAGGGTCCACATGTTAGTTGAGCTTGAGTTGAGCATGTTACTGTAGGGATGAGTGGGAGGTGAGCCTCTGCTTTTAATAGACATTCCTCCTCTGTCGCTCATTCTTCTGCCTGCCTCTTGATCACAAAAGCTGCCAAATATATCCAGTGGTGGTAAAAGAGGCTGTTGTGTGAACACGAGCAGTCTATTTATAGTCTCTGTTAAGCTAGAATAGGAGCGCATATTTGGTCCGTCTAAAGCATCACTACTGTGGAATGACTAGGTGTATGTGCTATGTGAATTTCTCAAGTCTTCAGTGCTTGATTGCTAATTGCTGTTCTTGGTATTAGAACCAATATTACAATTTGGTTTTAAAATGTATTTAATAAAGGCACATTTGCTTGATTAGCTATTTATAATGAACATGAATATATCTAGTTTTGATTGCAAAAATCACAACTGTGATCTAGGGCTTGATATCCTTTGTTTACTTGTTTATTAGGTAAACATTTAAATACATAAATTCTATAGTATGCTGTAACTTTTATGATGAGTATCAGAACACATGTGGAAGGTAAATTATTCCAATTGACAGACTGTAAAAAGCCATCTATACAGTATGATTATAAAAGGAAAGTGTTTTACATAAGAGCATTGAGTCAGCCCTTCAGTTTTCAAGAGAGGTTGTGCATAAAGACTGTTTACTGTCATGTTTCTCTCCCTATTCCCTATCTCCCATCCTCTCTTCACGCTCTCCTCTCCTACAGATTAGTGACTACTTCCATCAACTCTCTAGATAAGACCATCTCTTTTGGAAAAACCTCATTAAAAACAAAAAACAGCCAGAATTGCTGGACACATGTCACAGGTATTACTCTTCACATGGTAAGAGTTTGTTTCCAGAGCGAGCAAAATCAGCCATCTGTTTGTCTGTTTGCCTTTACACTGTAGCTGATCTGGTCTGTGTGTGTGTGTGTGTGTGTGTGTTTATGTATTGTAGTATTCCACGCCATTCTCTGACTATTTATACAGGCTACACTAAAAAGCAATCACTTATCGGTGCATGATTGAACACAGTACAACTTCTGGATCTTTTTTAACACATGGGGTAAAATTACAAGTGAAACTACCTTAAAAGTAATAAAAGAATATGAGATCCTGAGGTGCTTAAAAAAAGCTGTAACATGATCTTTCCCATGCAGTGGAAAAACTGTGAAAAGTGAGGTCAAGCTAGGTTAATTTAAATAATGAGGCACTTTAAAAATGAAGTTAATTAACATTATTTGTGACTCAACACATTAGCGATGCGTTAGACATGGTTTTACGCTGTTATGGAGAGCATACATCTCTCCTCCCACAGCTCCATAATCAAATTTCATTATTCTTTTCCCTCCATAAACAACGTTTTATGTTTTATAAACAATGTTTAACTTTTTACAAAAATACTTGTTATTTCTATCAGTGATAAAAAAGAAAATAAACCATACTGTTTGATAATGTCACATTAATGTGTGTTTTTCTAAGGGACTTCCATCAACAAATTTCTACCATTTGATTTTACAGTTCGATGTGTTAATCCACCGTGGTAAAGACAATCTTATGGTGGATTTGCTCTACTGGCTGGGAGTGAGATTCAAAAATTAAGTATTGACTATTTATTTTGTCTTGTAAATGTTACTTGGCATGTGGTTCAGTATATTCCACTTAGCAGCTTGCAGTGAGGTGTGAAGCAACTTACAAAACAGGGAATACTCCATTTAGGGAAATATAGACTTGACAACAATAGCTGAACCACTTCACCACCTCCATCCCACCATAAAGCATAATTTTAGATCCAACAAACGCACACTTTGCTGACCTACTGTTGTAAGATTCCTGGGTAATGAAGTCTGTATGATTCAAAACTTAACCTCTTGTGTGTGACCTGAAATTGTACAATGCAGCCATAACATCACCTCCATGTGCTCGTGCAAGAATGATGAAGATAATGTAGAATGACTGGCCAGTTGCACTGCATTGAATCCCACAAAAATGTGCAAAAATCTACAAGCAAGTTAGAGAATACAGTAATAAGCAGAAATCTAGTATGTCACTTCCAGCCTTTCTTATAATCCATCATTAACCTATGTTATAATCAGATACATCATATTTTTATCTGTCTCTTAAATGTGGTTAAAATGAGAAACCTTTTAGAAAAGTTTCTAGTGATTCTTTGCAGTAAGGTTGTATTCCAGTACAATGTTGACCCATTGCTTTTACTGGCTCCAGCCCCATGCAGTGGTGCCATGTTGTTATGAGCATGTGTCTGCATTGTGACTGTGTGTTAGCGCTGTCATACACTAAGTGCTGTTAGTGTGTATCTGTGACTATGCTGCAAGCCCTGCTGTTTCTCTGGTTTCCAATGCTCCTCAGGCCCTGCAGTGCTGTAATGGCACATCTAATTGTATCATCAAATGCCACCAAACAAGTGCAGTCTTGTACACTTATGCGCACAGACAGACATTACAAGTGTATTGTTGCTAATATTGCTGTATTAATATTTTAGACTGTAAGAAGATATCCTTAACACAGCTACACTCTCAAAGGACGCTGTAAACAAAAAAGTCTACTCACATCCACGGGCCCCAGAGATTCATTACATGATGCTAAACTGTCAGAGAAAAGTTGGGTCCATGCTATGTTCTTGTTTTCAGGTTGAGCAGGAAATCTCACTCGTCCAGAGGAAGATGTCTGACCTTGAGTCAGTGCTGCAGCAGAAGGATATAGAGTTGAAGGCCTCTGAGACCCAGAGGACCATCCTGGAACAGGACCTGGCAACCTACATCACAGAATGCAGTGTGAGTAGCCTTGTAGTTACTACAGTGGAGACCACATGGACTGTGTTCTACTTGTTCCTAATATGCAAATGTGTATGTGTGTGTGTGTGTGCGCACTCGTGCATGTGTTTTTACATCTGTGTACATACATATTTATTAGGATTTCACTGCTATGGGTGCAATGTTTTTTTAGGATTGCAGGAGATTTATTGATATAATTTGGGTGGACAAAATATTAGAAACACCACTCAGCATAACACAATCCAATTCAACAGCACAACCTCCAAAGTGACCTAAAAGTGGAATTGACACCTATTTTCCACAAAACTCTTTATTAACCCTCACACCATGTATCACAGAGTTGTTGTACTAGAGTGTAATTGTTTTAGCAAACTAACTATCAGCATACATATGTATGTCATGTGGTTTCAGAGTCTAAAGCGCAGTTTGGAACAGGCTCGTATGGAGGTGTCACAGGAGGACGATAAAGCACTGCAGCTCCTCCATGATATCCGGGAGCAGAGCAACAAGCTGCAAGAGATCAAAGAGCAGGTAGGATGGCATCGTGGGTGTCATCTTGGTATGTCAGTGGGTTGAGATATATACGATTTACTCCTAATGTTGTGAGCTCAAATCGGAATCAAGGCACATTAAAGCAAATCACTGATCAACTATCTAACATTACTGTCATTTAAGATTGAATTCAAGTTTTGTTCATTGTACAATTCTTGAAGCCATTGTGGACAGAAAACAAATGAAATGACCTCTCTTCAGTGGCAGAATCTTTCTTGTTTTAATTTTAACTCAGCACTCATTCACTTCTTCAATGGATATCTGCAGTGATGGGTATGCTGCACTGTATGTAATGTATAAAACAGAAATGTCAAAAGAACGATCTTTTAGGAAAAAAAGCAGGTTAAGAGTAATAATTGCAGTCAGATGGAGCAGGTCAATTCACCAAGCTGAGTGTGTGGGGTGTGAATGTTAATTAGACAGGCACTAGATGTCAGAACCTCACCACTCTCTATAGAGGTGCAGGCAGTACATCTATAACATCATGTTATACAGCATGTTCAGAAATGCCTCATGTTGCAGTACTATTTATGTGAATTATTGTTGTAATCCTTTTTACAACAAGAATATACAATATAAGGATGCAGTTCACCTACAGTGTTTTATTTGAAAAAGGTTTACCATGTGGCGGGGATGCTTTTCAATGTTTGAGGAGAAATTCACTTCACAAAGAATGAACAAATAAACTTTAAATTCATTTAAATCGTATTTGTTTATTTGCAATAAAAAGCAGTGCACCACATTTCAGACTAATTTGATTATACAGTCTGTAGTTCTAGTTAGTTTAAAGAATAAAGACTGTATCAAGTGTCTGCTGGGTCAACTCAGTGTGAATCAGGAATACTGTTAATTAAAAACATAGGGGAGCTTTACTGTATATGCAGCCCTTAATTACTGAAATCAAATGTGATGAGCGTGTGGCATATATGAGTGTTTTTCTGCATTTCTGCATGTGTGGCAGCACCACATGACCAGGGGTGTTGCCAACTGTGACAATTAAGCTGTTACAAGACTGACAGTTTAGGACAACAGATAGAGAGCATGAAAAATCATCTTCCTGGCATTATGCACCTTTTTTTTTCTTAAAAAGGTAATAAAAAAGCAGCATGTTTTTCTCAGCCTACACTAGTGCTGGTTACCAAGCACTGAATACATTGTGCAATGGTTGCTATGGTGATGAGAGCCATATACCTACGAGTAAAGAGAGCACTGATGCAGTGGGCAGGCTGTCGTGATGAGGTGCTGGGGCTTTAGCTCATGCAGAATCTTTGACCATCACCTGAAATACCACCCTAAAAATGAGGGATGTTGGTTAGAGGAATGCACCCTGTCCTGACTAGAGCTTTTTATTATCTCTTATCTTAATAAACTCCCCTGGTGAGAAAGATTTGAAAATCTGCATGTAATATAATTTACTGTGTGCATACACTGACCTTTTCAAGGTAAAGAAATTGCAATTTACTAACATCATTTAATCCTAACTAATAATAACTTGTGTTGCAATTACAATTATACAATACAATATTATAGTAGAAGGGGTTCATGCAATTCAGAAGGACCTTGGAATTGAGCTGTTGCTCTTTGGCAAGAGAAGTTAGTTGAAGTAGTCTGGGCAGAAGCCCCCTTGCTGCCTCCCTTTAGAGGTGTAGTCAGATGCCCATATGAACACTGAAAAAGATTTTGCTAGCTGTAATCATTCCTCTTGTTCATACTGACCATTAAAAAGATCCCTTACTGATGTGCTTCCAATGTAGGTGATGGGGGACAAAATACACAGTCCTCGTTTTGAGCAAAATCCTTTCCTTCAGCAACATTGCAGTGCTAATGTAAATTTTAACGTGTTACTATGTCTAGCTGAGCCTGACAAGCTGAGTATGAGTTTTCATTCACCCCGACACTTTTGTTTACAGCCTCACAGAGCAAGCATGACTATAAACTTATTAGATTGCTAGTATGACATTTGTGGTGTGCATTGCTATGAAAGCGACTGCTGGATTTCCCAACTCAGTCTATGTCTCCTGTCCAGGGTTTCTCCAAGTAAAGGTCAAGATTTGTTTGCCAATAGGCTGTCTTTAGGCTCAAGTTAAAGTTGAACTCTGTCAGCGGAACATTCATAACACACCCCCATCAGATTGCCAGGAGGTGTGATTAAAGGTTCATGTTGGTCGATAGCTGTGAGACTGTGGTTAATTCTGAGCACCTCATAACTGGATGTGTATAACTGGGAGGACTTAAACATAACAAACCTTGTCAAAGCTAACCTTCTATGGATAAATTCTGATTAAAACAACATAGTATGTATCTTCAAATGTATGAGTCTAGTTTGCTGCTCATGCATATTATCTGGCTCTGTCTTCCCATTGGTGCCTCTCAGCAGGGTATTTACGCCAGCTAAATCCAGCATTTCATCTTGAAAAGCATCTGTCTCCCACGCTCTGTCATATGACTGCAGTGTTTATCATTTCCATGCACAAGCCATGCAGTGTTGGATCAACAAACAGTAGAGATTGGGGATAGAGATTCATTTTCAGAGAAAACCAATCTGTGCCAAAGCCATTGAGACCTGCAAACGTATGCAAAGAGCATTTCACCAAAGTCACAAGAACAAAGGAGAACTATGGAAAATCTCACAAAAGAGGTTGGAAGGGCTTGACACTTTATGGGCCATCAATGTATGTGTGTATTGTGTATGTATACGTGCATAATCATGTGCACGGGATCTAGATGAAAAAAATAATTTTTACAGTTACACTTGCAAGAGGACAGGTGTGCAGAAATGGAATATAATATTTATAAGTATGTTTTCATTAATGTATATTCACCTGAAATAAGAATAATAAGTTTTCATTTCCTTAGAATAAGCCCTTTTTATCTACATAGGGAGGGGGTCCCCTTTCCACGGAGGCCGCCATGTTGCACCGCCATGTTTCTACAGTAGCCAAGAACGGACAAACCAAAGCTCTAGATAGGGCCAATTGCGTTTTTCGCGAGTTTTGCGGCCACGCTTGGAAGGGGAGGGTGAGGCGAGAGGTATTCAAATGGTTGCAAACTGCAATTTCACTGCTAGATGCCACTAAATCCTACACACTGGGCATTTAAAGGTACCCTGTTGAGTTTTCTTGTAAACAAACAAAGTTATATTTACGTTTCTGACCAAAATGCATTGTGTGTATCCTTGAGGCCTAACAAATGTGTTGAATGCATTTCCTTCCTCTAAAACATTTGCAAAGCCATTTTTTTAATAATGGATTATTTACATCCATGGTTGCTTGCACTCCTCTTCTTCTTTACCTTTGTTATTGCATTGGTACTTTTCTTGACGCATTACTGCCAATTGACAGTTCGCTAAGCCCGGCCCCCCTTTGTTACTTTCCGTTGGCATGTGCAGTTTAGGATGATAACGTGGCAGATTTGCAATATGAAATTTATAGCAATTTAAAAAAATAAAAATAAAAAATGGGTCCTTGATTTCAGACAAAGGTAGACAAAGCTTCTCATTTCTAGTTGATTATTAATTTTGCCAGCTGAAATGACAACTAGCATATTTTATCAGCTGTAGCTAGCGAATTAATTAAGCTAACATTAGCTCTATGAGTTGGTTGAAAACGCTGTCTTCAATGTCATAAATATGCACTAGATTGCTACATGATGTTGTACCAAAAAACATTGTCCCACACAAAATGTCAACATCCTCACCAGTTGATGATCTATGTAGAAGACATGGAAATGAACAAACAGCACTGTTCTTTTATTTCAGTGTAGAGCTAGTTAGTCCCAGTATGATCTGACTGACTGACTTTCTTTAAATTTTCTGGTTCGGTATGTTGAATAGCCACAGACAAATGGTCAGAGACAAGGCATTCAATTGTTTTCTAGGATGTTTATTGAATATTGTCACCACACTAATCAATACACTCCACTTGTTCACTTGTTGGTTAGTGTATGGTTCTATACAAAGAACAGATGAGCAAAGCTATAAACCAAGCATATTCAGCCTAAAGTAAATAAATCCTAATAATAAGCAAAACTCCATATCTACACAATGGCTAGATAAACATAATCCGTAGCAAATGAATTGACAACTTAAGATTTTCACTTTAACATACAGTATATGACTTATATCACTTACTCTTATTAGCAGCAATGGAAAATATGTTATATTAAAATGGAATAAATCAAATTTGTTAAACTACACACACTCTAAACAGATCACTATGTTCTATATAATCACTATATGAAACTGGGAGGAACAGCATACTAAACATTATTAGCCTTCCAAAACAGATAATAAACAATACAATTACTCTTAGAAAGGTTTGGCACTTACAAATAGCTGCACACACACACACAACAGCAACAAGCAGCTTCTTAAAACTCTATATTAACTGTCTTTTCAGGGCAGACACTGAGCAACTAAAAGTCCAACTCCCCTGCTCGTTGAACACCTGCTCGTTAACTCAGAGCTACCTCAGTGACCTAAGAATCCTGGAAATGCTCCAACCTGATTGGTAGTCACTGATAGGTGATTATTAAGACTGACAGAGGCCAGTGAATGTTCATATCAGGGAATCTAGGCGCCTTTTTCACACTTGCATTCCTTATTTCATTCTAAAATAACCCTGTTTGGCTTCTTATCTTACATACTTTTGTTTTTGTTTTTGGAAAGGCTAAATAAAAAACCGCAAGCCTCCAATCTCTTTAGATGCGATCTTACCGATCTTACTACAGCCCCATGCACACCTCTTGTGCATGTGGAGAAATCCAAAGCTTGACAGTCCTGTCATGCCTATAGTTACAGTCGCAAGTTATGATTGCAGAATTGCTGTTCAGGCAAGAGGTTTAGCCAACAGTCAAGTAGTGGAATAGCGTGATATGTTCAGGAGGAATGTGTTTACTGTGCTCGTGTGTGTGCATGTGTGAAACAAAACAAGGACCCACTCGTAAAAACATTGCTCCATAGCACTACTAGTGGACAAAAACTCCAAAGGGTACCTTTAACATTCACTGTGATTGATTAGACAACTCAAGTAAGTTTCAAGAGACTGCACTCTGATTTTCCTACCATACGGAAATGAATAGAAACCAATAACTAAGATCTGAAAACACTACAACAGAAAAATAGTCAGCAGAAATGTAAAGTATTAAGTAAGTAAATGGGCTAAATTTCCATGTGCATAAGAAATGATAATTTCAAATAAAATGTGTTATAGATTATTATATTTCTGTCTTTTGGAGGAAGCAGAGTGCATGTTATACTATATGAATGTAATTGGTCTCACATTTGTTACCTGTGGCCTACTATTTGTTTCTGTTGTTTCAGCAGCATGGTGTTTATATATAAACAAAATAACTAGGCAGCAAATTTTATACTGGCTCATTTTGTGTGTTAAGGGCAAGTATACTGAGCTGGGGGGAAAGAGTAAAAAAAAGGTAGGATAATCCTAACAGCAGAGTGTGCCAGGTTACCAGCCTTAACCTTGAGGCTGATCAGTCTTGAACTAAAAGATTGCTCTTTGATATATTCTTTGACATTTCAAGGTTTGAGATGAAAATGTTTGTATCGAACTCTAATTCAGCTATCCTGCATCCAGCCAAACAACAAAATGAAATAAACAGAAATGCCATTACCTAATTTACAGAAATAGCACCCTTACTGTTTTTAGGTGAGTTAATAGTGAGTTTTTAGGGCTTATGCTACTGTGGATAAAGATAACAAATTCTCAGTCTCTAGGAGGTATGAAATTGAGTTTTGAATGTCTATAATGTTCATTTATGGTGTTTTCAGTCCGAGTAAACGATCCACAATAGCTAAATTCCAACACAAGTGACGCAAGTATGTTTGCTTTCCAATTGCTTCTTCAGGCAACAGACACCCTGAATGAGCCAAGGAGAGAAAATGTATTGTACAACTGGTACTCTGTAATAAAAGAATACTGTTATTCAGTGCTCCACAAGCCCTTAGTTGTTTAACATCATATGGAAAGCTGAATCCCCTTGTCTTTAATTTACTCGTACTGAGTCATTGTTTTGCCGAAGAATTACCGAAATGTGAATATCATTTATAGCTTTTATTGACTTGGGAAGTCACGACCGGATGAAATGTAGTTCCCAGGAGATCCAGTCAATTCTCATTGATGGGAGCTGTCAGCCTGCTCTTGTGGAGCCAAAATCAGCAAGGGGTAGTCACACAGGTACTTTTATACTGTGCACAGCCACCTCACTGGTGGTTTTTCTTACCTGACCCACACAGGTCAGTTCCCATATACATGGGCTAACTGGTTAGGGAGACAGTCTACTCAGAGATCCATGGTTACATATGTAACCTCCCGTTCCACTTCAGCTAATCTATTTTAGCATTGTTTTTGCCATGTCTGATGTTGTCTACTTCACTTGTCCTAATCTGTGTCGGTAGAGCATCAGTCTCCCTGGATGCAGAAGTATGCCACTTTTTATTAGCCTGACAGACGGGCCGATGTGCCCTGTAAGCTGATGAGAAGGTTGAAATGAGATCTGTTAGGCTGTGACTAATTACTATTAAGCAGACATGTGCATTAAGTGACTCTGGCTGATCACATTTTTCTCTCCACATTCCTGTCTCTGTTCATTGAATTTATATACCATTACTGTGGTTATACTTGCTACCATATTTGAAGTGTCTGCTGTACCAGCAACATATCTAAAATACATCTCTTATGAATGAGTTTGTTCTTATAAATCATGCAGTGGCTTCTAACAAGAACATTTTCTTCAAATAGGTTCAGGTCAGACAACATTGGGGCTAATGGAGAGCTCTTTTCCACCTAAGACATACAGTAATCGCTCTGCCAATTTTTCCAAAATTTGCTGCACTGGTAGAAGGGCACCCTTAATGGCTGCTAAACAAATATAATCATGTTGTCTGGATAAAGTGCTTACAAGTAGCCAGAATTTGAAAAGACTGTCTCCCATTCCAGGTACTTTTTGGCAGAGATATGTGCTCTACTAAGTGTAATGTACTCTTATTTTCGTCATATTGGAAATTTCCTTTCTTAATGTTATTGCTCCTGTTGTGTGTGTAGGACTATTGCTGCTCTCCTCTCCTCTCCTCTCCTCTCTTATCCGGGGTTTCTGTGGTCTTTGTGCAGGAATATCATGCCCAGCTGGAGGAGATGCGAGTTTCCATCAGACAACTGGAGGAGGACCTGTCTGCTGCTCGTCGCCGTAGTGACCTGTATGAGGCTGAGTTGAAAGAGTCTCGGCAGACCAGCGAGGAACTGAAGAGGAAGGCTGCCGACTACCAGCATAGGATGCAGAAGGTCTACACTGTAACTAGAGCTGTTAATGATCCTGAAAGTTAAATAGGCAGGAGTCATGGTTTATTTGACACATACTGTACATATTCTGTATTGGAGTGGGGCTCCGAATCACAGTGTGACTCAATGTAACAATATGATCACATTTAACTCACTTGTAGTCATTAGGAAGTTTCTACCTTACTGTCTACCGGAGGGATCCCAGAGTTTCCTATATCTTCACAGGCAAAAGAGCAAGGCAAAGCAGAAGCAGATGACCTGATGACCAAGTTGGAGAAGGTAGTTTATGAAATTCAATCAAGTTTATTTATAAAGCACATTTAAAAACAATCAGATTTGACCCAAGGGCTGTACAATAAAATAACATAGATAAAATAAAGTACGTAAGTAAATAAGTTTATGAAGTTCATTTAATTGTTAAAAGATAATAAAGGACTGCAAAATATGTATATAATGACACAAGTAACTTTAACAAAGGATGATAAGCTTAAATATCAATCTTTACATATCATAATGCCGTTTGTGTTTCTTTTTTAGACCAATGCTGAGCAGCAGACAAAGATCCAGGATCTTCAAGAGAAACTTGGCAAGGTAGAATACTTTTGCTGGGAAGATTAATGAATAATTTATATGAGCTTGCACTCCCAAATGCAAGAGATGTAACAGCATTTTACACTTTCAGATGATTGTATAAACTCCTTCTTTACCCTCCCTGACCTCCGTCTTTCTCTCTCTCTGTCTCTCTCTTAAACTGTGGTCTACAGTCAGATTTGGTTTATGGCCTGAGAACAATTAAGCTGTCTTTTAAAACTAAAGTTACTGCTTAATTATCAGCAATCAAACAGTTTTGCCTCATTAGTATAGATAATTGCATCTAATTGTCTTTTCCTAGAAATGAATATTTATATATTGTGGTGCTGATATTCAAGGCTGACTGAGCTCGCATTTGGGATAGGTCTACTTCTGACTCAATGCAAACTAGTTGATGAAATAATCAGTAGGGTATGACTTTCATTCTTAAAATGACTCAGTGTAGTTTAAGGATTTCAAATTAGCAATATACAGAAGTTTGTTTACTAGTAGGAAAAGGATGTCAATTATTCCTTAAACACATAATCTTTATATCAACAACCAGTGCATTGTAACCTAATGTCACCAGTGTTGCTTGGAGTACTAAGCAGGTGATGCAGCTGCATGTATAACTGATTCATTTCATGTATTTGATTATACACAACTATTATACTGGTACATGTTTATATGATATTTATTTTTAATTGATGTAGTTATTAATCATTCTACAGTGGCATGTATCAGAGATTGGACATGAGATTTTGTAAACTAGACAAGGTTTTCTGTTACATTTAAGTTTATGTAAATAATATGTACAAACATATACTTTTTGATTGATAGTTCTTTTAACTGTTAGTCGTTAAAGGCCAGTGCTGAGGCTACAGACCTCCTTCAGAGTATGAGAGTGGCCAAAGAGCGCATGGAGCGAGATCTGGAGAGGCTTCAGAACAAGGAGGACTCCAGTGACAGCCTGCGGAGACGCCTCCGTGAGACTGAAGTACAAACACACCTCTGATATCACACACATAGTACACACACACACACACACACACACACACACACACAGCCTAGCATATATGTGTTCTGGCCTCCTGCCTGTTTCTCCTCGTTATTCTGTGTAGCATGTCATTTGTTGATTTGCAACATCACAAACCTCTTTGTTTAAAGTGTTGCATAAATAAATCTGGCTTGGATATCTGCTAAGCACAAAGAGCCCATATGTTCTCTTGTAAACATGCTGTTTTTGCACCTTCTGAGAAACACTTTTGCTGTGATGGCATGATAGCATGTCAGATAGCCTGAATGTTTGACACAGTTGATCATAGTTTGAAAAGAAAACACACTTGTGTTCATGTGATTTTTGTATTTCCTGGTTTATGAAGCTACCTTGCTGGCACACAGGGTAAAACTAAACCAATGGGTCTTTAAGCTGATAAAAAATGTACATTGATGTGCCTCTGCACAAACAATCATAGACTCACACTTTCACCCATATCACACCAGACAGAGTATGAGGCCTTTAGTGCATTATGTTATACAAAAGTCCTGTTGTATTCATTGAGAATACAAATGAATACAAAAGTTGTATTCATTGTGTAGAGACAATCTGTGGTCTTAAACAGAAAGGCATTTATTGTTACTGGTGTTATGAAGCTAATCAGTCTGCATGTGACGTTTTACTAATTGATTCTCCGGTGGCTCAGTAATTCCAGTGGCTCAGTGCTCCTGCTTCTGGTATAACGTTGACAAACTGTTTCTGTACACAGTTTTCTTGCATGCCAAATTAACTGGATAAATTGTGAATGCCTTAACATCTAGATTTAACAAAAAGAAAAAATCCATAGCTGTGTAAATGCCTTTAAATAATGGTGCATTTTTTATTTTACAGCACTTCAGTAATTTACCAGTGCCACGTTTTGTTTGGCTATTGGATCTGCTTCTTGCGTCAGACAAAAAGCGTCCTGTAGACATATTATTCTTTAAATCAAGTTTCTTGAAATGTCAAGCATCAAGTGTGTAGGTTAGCAGGGACTCTAGCACCACAATATGCAAGAATGCAGATACCAGCAGGCAAACCTTTCATCATCTTCAACATTGTCTCATAAGTATCTGTCTCAGAACCCTTTACTTATAAAGGTCAGAACTGCATGATGGCCTAGTCACACAATCATTCAGTTATAGATATATGCATTTTTATACATTATGTATTCATTCATTCAGTGTCTATAGTTACATATACATTATACTTTATTTTTGAGAGGGCTTGTTATAAGTTCTTCTAAAACAGGACTTCACATCAAGCACTAGACATGGTAATGGTAGCATAGGTTCATTTGGAAAGGAAATACACATCACGTCAAATTTTTCACAGCTCCGAAGACCTCTCATACCATCACACATGAATGCAAATGGGCTCTTTGGAACCATTGTGAGGAACTTGGAATAATGAGATATAAATATTGCAGAGGTGCATCACTAACAAGCTACATGGATGCGGCTGCTACAATATATCATCAGTTATCCCTTGAAGTGGAAATCTTAAGTCTAATGAGCATTTCTACAGAATGGGCTATGATGTCCATATAGCAAAAAGCACTATTTTGGACTATGGATCTTTCGACCTGAGGTTGCATTTTTAAAACTAAAAGAAGCATTCTGAAAGCCAGTTAATGCTTACGTGTGTTTGTGTTTGTGCATTACTTGTGTCCGCTGTGTGCAGGATGGTAGGAAGACTCTGGAGAACCAGGTGAAAAGGCTGGAGATTGTTGAGCGCCGCGAGACTAAACTGAAGGACGAGGTCCAGAGCAAGGCCCAGCAGATTCAGCAGATGGCAGATAAAATTCTGGTAACCCACCTTTCACCACTCGTGTGGAGCTAAAATAATCAGAGGAGGTGTGAGATAAACATAGTCATCATTGCAGAGGAAGTGCTATTTTACATAATATTTCTGAAAAACCTCACTCTTATCATTTACTATCTTTATGGATGATCTATGTAAACTGTTTCTTTCTATATACACAGTGCACAAAGTTACCCTGTACAATAATATTGTAATAGCCATGATACACCCACACAAGTGCTTTCAATTAGTTTACCTGACTAGTCTCTCTCTCACATGATACTTTTGTCGCATCTGTTAGGGTGGGACAAATGATACAATTGTACAAATTAGGATTCTTGTTAGTCCACAGAGTTTGTTCACATCACTTAATCCCCTGCACACCTAAAACCAGCTCCAACCTGATCAGAGGACTAATTAGTCTAGAATAAGAATAAGTGAAAAAACAACTGTGTGGATGTACAGTGGAGAAGGTAATAGTTAATACGTAATAATACTTGCTGTGTTCCATTTAGGTGTGTCAGTTCCAGGGCTTGAGTATTCTGTAGTACTTCCACCTGTGCTTTTCCTGCTATAACAAGTGAAAAATGTCAATAAAGAGCACTCCTATAAGAAGGGGACTGGTTGACCGCATTGATATGGATGACATTGTGTCCCGTGCTTATTTACAGCTGCTTACTTATTACATCCATAGTGACAAAGGCAAGGGACTGGTCTTAGTACTTTCAAGTTGTTGTATGAAACTGTGTCCCTGGTTTTATACATTAATACACTACTTTGTCAACACTGCCTTGTCAAACACATTGCACCTGTCAACAAAAAACACCTGTGTGTTGGTAAGGGGGTTGAATCTCTTACTGGTTCCACCACAATCAAAATCCCTTTGCAACTGAGTTACTCAAAAGCTCATTATAATTGTATTTCCGATTAGGCACATTACCAGCAGGAACCATTACTAACATAACATATTTGTATTTTTGTGTAGGCACTGGAGGAGAATCTGCGAGAGACCCAAGCCACAGCCCAGCGGTTGGAGACTCATCTGAAGCAGAAGGAAAAGCTCTATGAAGACAAGATAAAGGTAAAATTTCAGAACACATAAATACTCGCACACATGCAGACTCTTTGGTGCTACGTAAAACAACATGCAGGTATAGCCTGATGTACTGCACTTACAGGAAGTGCTCTGTGCTATGTTTGGTGGTCATACTTTAGCTGGTTGAGTTGCGGGTGTACTCTATGCTTGGGAGATCTACAGTATGTCATCTTCACATTCTCTATCCTGTTAAGTGATAGCCTGGTTATGGTTCTGTGGGCTGCCTGGCATTGAGCAGGTGTTGGAGGCCCAGATGAAGGCGGATATGGCTGATAAGGAGATGCTGGAGTCCAGTCAGAGCAAATATGAGGAGGAGGTGCAGGAGAAGTGCAGCATCATCAGTGAACAGAAGGCGGTAAGAACTGACCAGCTTGGCGGTGACACTATTTCAGTTTTAACATTTATCACACTGACATAGATTTCTTGTTTGGAATTATCTTGGGTAGGTTATTGCAGAGTACAAATTAATGAGCCATGATCTGTTCCCAGTTGAACCCAGTGATGTGAAAATCTAACTGAAAGTTTAATTAAAACAGTTATACTGTCCATAATTTCTATTCAGACCATAAATGCTATGGACTCAAAGATGAACAGCTTGGAGCAGAGAATTGCTGAGCTGTCTGAGGCCAACAAACTGGCAGCCAACAGCAGCATCTACACCCAGAAAAACATGTAAGTACTGATACACAAAACATCGTTATTCTGTTTGACAACATTTAAACGCATTCGAAAAACTTCCAAATGTCTCTAGATCTCTATCCATGAAATACACTGATGTGAATTCAAGTGAAAGCTGTGGCCTTTTGTTGATTGGTTAAAGAGGACGTGGCTTGTGCAAAATAATACCTGGAAGGTACCTTGTTTTTGTCTTGGGAGTGTATGTACACATAATGGCGCAATACCAGATTGCATTGCCTCCTATTAAACTTTTTGCACTTATGTATGTGTGGTCTTGGCAGGAAAGCCCAGGAGGAGATGATCTCAGAGCTTCGCCAGCAGAAGTTCTACTTGGAGTCTCAGGCTGGGAAGTTGGAGGCCCAGAATGCCAAATTGGAGGAGCATCTAGAGAAAATGAGTCAGCAGGAGCAAGGCAATAAGAGTCGTGTGCTGGAGCTGGAAACCAGGCTCCGAGAGGTGAGGAGATATTACAGGGGGATGGAGCAGCTGGGTTGTGAAACAGCATTCATGTGTTGGTAGATTGTTGGATACAGGCTTCTCGACCAGAGTGACACGCAGGTTAAACTTTCTTTCCATTTTCCCTTTTCCCAGTTTATTTCTTACTGTCCTGTTAGTCCCATCCCAATCTGTCACTTCTGTGCCTGATTCTGTCTGTTCTGGAGTATCTACACAAAGAATCTCTGTATGTCTAAGCATAAAAGGTAACCTCTTCCATCTGATCTGGCTCCAAACAGTGGAAACACACCTGTGTGTAATTGCTTTCCTGAATATATGTTGAGGAAATAATTACAGTGCATCATGACCCCATGTGAAAGCAGGTTCAGCATATTAAGCGTAATTTTGTAGTAATTGGCAGAAAAAACACTATTACTATTTTTAATTGAGATGTAACAGAAAAGAGCAGCACAACATATCGAGGCGGAGTCAGGCGAGGTGTGAAGTGTCAGTGTCTGCTACTCAGGGATGAATCACTTCCCCCCTCCCCCCTCCGCCCTCACCCAGGATTGCCCCTTTCTGTCTCCTCTTTGTAGATTGGGCTGGAGCATGAGGAACAGAAGCTGGAGATTAAGCGTCAGGTGACAGAGCTGACCCTGTCGCTGCAGGAGCGCGAATCCCAGATCAGCAACCTGCAGGCAGCGCGCCACGCTCTGGAGAGCCAACTACAGCAGGCCAAGACTGAGCTGGAGGACACCACTGCAGAGGCTGAGGAGGAGATCACTGTGCTCCGAGTGAGAGAGACAGAAAGTAGAGGACTTCTGAAGATGATGTCTCCTTTGATGTTATATAATTCAGGCAGTGAAATCTGTCTCTCTGTCTCTCTTGTCATACCTGCTAGGCACACAGAGATGAGATACAACGCAAGTTTGATGCCTTGAGAGACAGCTGCGCGGTAAGCTGCTCTCACTTATTTTATTGTTTTTGTTTGGGTTTTTTTGCTCTTTCACTCTTTCCAGGAATAGACAGCTCTTCTGGCATTGAACACCAGCTGAATCGTCACACATCATCACACATAACTAACAACCTAAAGTGGCCAGAATGTTTCAGCCCATATGTGTTTCTGTCATTCTTGGGTAAATCGGGCCTCATTAAAAAAATATTTCTCTTTTACTTCCATTAATCAAAAACACCCTCTCCATTTCTTCACACTCCTCTTCTTTTTTTGGTCCTGTTTGTGTTATAATACTAACTGCTTCAATTTACATCATCTCTCGGTTGGTGAAAAGTACAACCAGGGCTCCACACTAATGTTTTCAAAGCTGTCCCAAAACATTGTGTCTATGGTCAAAGCGAGAATCTGCTGTTCCAAATAGGCACCAATTTTTACATTAGTGGTAGATTAATTCTCAATTGAATTGCTTGTTTCCATGATCCCATTGTGCACATTAACAACTAAATGAGCTACTATTCCCAAAACTAGCCCTGCTGGAACAGTAACAGGAAGATAACGGCTGTTATCTTGTCATCATGGTTGTTTGGCACCTTCACATTCTGGGGATTTTTTTTCTTTTTGTTTGTTGTGCTTCATGGTGTACTGTACTCAACTTAACCTGGAAAAACTGTGGTTTAGTTAGCTAAAACAGCATCTCACAGCCCACACATATTGACTAAATTAGCCACAAGAGTTTTAAATTTGTCTTTGTTTGATAATTTTCTTTTCCATGTCTGCAGATATTTATTTCCTCTCTCTTTCACAAAACCACACCATCTTGTCACCAGAGCTTCTGATAATGAGGCATCATGTGAAGCCAACCTACTAATGATGCTTCAAGAAACTACTGCTCAAAAGCAGCCACCCTTTTATATTGCAAGATACATCTTTTATTTAACAGTTGAATGTAAATTGTGATGGTAACAGCCATTTACAGGTTATCTTTTTGTTTATTATACAGACAGTGAGGGCTATGTTAAAGTGTGTTATAATCCCAAAAGTTCCCCAAATTCATGTTTAACTTTATTTACCAGTTGCAAATTGGAATTCTTGCACGGTTTTCTTAGTGTTGTTGGACAACATGGGATGGTGTTACTGTGGAGCCCTGGTGTCCCACTAACCTTAAGAAAATTATGTTGTCACATTTAAGGGATTTGAGTGCCTTTAAATTCATATACCTTGAATAAACACCAAGACCATCATGGTCTTCCTTTATCCCATTGCCCTACTTTTGAGATCCTCCCACTCGCAAACTGTTCAAAAAGCACTGTCCATATATTCAGCTGGCCAATGTTCTGGCAAACACAGCCAAATTCTGAAAAAAGCAGAGCTTGAAATGCCACTCTATTTTTTGCCCTGCTAAGATTTGCGATGTTGGTCTGTCCGTTAACACTTTGGACTGGAGCAAGATATTTCAACAACTATGGGCCAAATCGTCATTAAATTTAGTACGGACCCCAGTGGGTGAGTCTTAATGATTTTTGCCATCTCTTGATATTTCCTCTAGCATCTGTTTTAGTGCTCCATCTAACCCAGCACTTAGATCAGGCCTTTATTTCCTTTTGTACAGACAGACATATCAACATCTAAAGTGCCAATTTCTTTGACATATACTGAGCACATTTCTGCCCCTCAAAGGACAGTTCAAAAAAACTCTTTCCATTTTCAACTTTCCTCCTGTCCTATCTTCAGGCCAAAAGGTCATCTTTGCACACAAGACATCCCATAATCAACAGACTGCAATGAATTTGCTGACCACATTAGTTATTTATTTTTAGCTACACTACTGGAAAGACTGTAGAAATGTTGTCAGTAATTTCTTAGGTTTTTATAAGAGCACATTCTTCCTGCTAAGATCCTGTCTTTACATAGCTAACAATAGAGTTTAGCAATATGTTGACTAATATTGTGAGACTATATATATAGACAATTTCAACCGTCAGAGATTTTATATATACCGTTTCTACTGAGGTAGCTATCCTTTTAATATCTCTGGTTGTATTTGACCATTGTGGGAAATGTTTAAATAAATGAGGACCCCTTTTAGACTGCATTAGCCAAAAGACATTTCCATTTGGTTATTTCATTTTTTTCTCTCAGTTGAATTACCAGCAAATTTACTATATCTTTATATATTTTGGTTTTATCTGTATCAGTCACCCATATCTAGGTAGCAATGATTTCACAAAAAAGTGGTTACATTTAAAAATTTTAAGTAAACCAACTTTAGGTGTATTCACCCTCCACAGCATCTCTGCTGCTCAGTCTGTTTCATAGAAAGAGCAGATGTTTCTCTGTATTTTGTACCATCACCGTACAGTAAATGTTACGTTAATTTTAGTCAAGGAAATTGTGGAACTGATTTACTGCCTCTTTAACTAGGCTTTTTATTTGCTGTACACCCACAGCCTTCACAAATAGTATTGAGCAATTTGTATTCAGCAGTGTTGAGGATGCAAAGCTCCGGATGTGATTTACTTTAGGTCTGCAAGTTGCTCATGACAGACAAGTAGAGTAAGTATAGAGGCTTGCCAGATCACCACTGCCTCCATTCCAGCGTTGACTTCCTCGCCCCGCCTTAAGTATTTAGTTGCTGCTGTCAGTCCACTGCCTCGGGGGAGCAGAAGCACTGAGTCAGTACAGAACAGACAGCTAATTTATGTACTTAAAAGCTTTGCCTCTTTCCCCCCCGCCACCTGGAAGTTCTGCGTGGTACACATCTTCCCATGAGAGCTGAGAATAAGGAGCTCTTAACAGGCAGCCTCACCAGCCTCTAACCCTCATTTCCCTACAGCGTGCACAGTAGTCATGGCTGATTAAGGGAACAGACTGATGCTGATGAAATGATTAGCCCACTCCTCGCTCTGAATGCTGCCTGGGCTAAACAAGTAGCCTCGTTATCATGCCAAAATGATTGCTGCATTATATCACTAACCTAGATATCTGCATCATGTAATAATGCAGCAGTAGAGTTTAGACTGTGTGGGGTGTTAGGTCAAGTTTTTGTGTGGATGAGCAATAACATGCACAATGCCATGCCTATATGCACGATGCAAGTGAAACCTTTTCATGCGTGTAAATTTAAATTAATGTACATTTATTATTTACACTGGGAGTCCATTACAATACAGTAGAGATGCCTTTTCCAGTCCTGTTTACACAGTCTATGTGTCAACTTCTTTAAGGTTTAGAAACCTGAGTACCTCCAGCTTGCCAGAGTAATTAATCTACCCTTCAGGCACCTTTGTGTAACTTGAATGTATAGTATTCTTTACAGTTAGCCTTTTAATAAATATAAAAAATAAATGTATCACTAATGTCAACAGCCATTGTTTGTTACTTAGTTGATATATTTTGGGTGCAGCGTGGGTGCTGTGTATATTTTCCTCTCTTTAAACTGGCAGTCTGAGTGTCCTGTTGACTTCCTGCAGGTGATCACAGATCTGGAGGAGCAGCTGACCACACTGACTCAGGAGAACGCCGAGCTGAACCGCCAGAACTTCTACCTGTCCAAGCAGCTGGATGAGGCCTCTGACGAAAGAGAAGACCGGCTGCAGCTCAGCCAGGATGTGGACAGGCTGCGTCGGGAGGTGGCCGACCGTGAAATGCACCTTAACAACCAGAAACAGGTACTTGGCTGCTGGTGGTCATGTTCTGGTTATGGGTAAATATCTATATATATACATATATATATATATATATATATATATATATATATATATATATATATATATATATATATATATATATATATATATATGTGTGTGTGTGTGTGTGTGTGTGTGTCCTACCCTGCTCATGAGGGTTTCTTTTAACAGTCCAATGAAGGGCAAGTCAGGTGGACAGGCAATGCTCAATTATGCAAAATTGGTATGTTGTATTGAATTCTTAATAGAATAGGCTGATACTGGTCTCTTATTAAAAGTCAGTTATGAGCCAGTCATGTTATCAAACTCCAAATATGATGGACAAAATGCAGTTTTTAGAGACCCTAGTTAAAGGTGTCTTGTGGAGTCTTTGACCACTAGTAGCGATATGGAACAATATTTTTACATGTGGGTCCCCGTTTTGTTAGTTCTTATGTGCGAGCACGTGGGTGACGTGATACACAGTCCTGCCGATGATCCCACACTATTCCACTGATCTACAGGTGGCGGTAATGCACCACGGAACACAGCAAAGCGCCAAACAAAGGCAGTGAAGAAGAAGAGTGTTAGCAAGTAAACATGGATATGAACAGTACAGGTTTCGCAAATGAACAAAAATCAGCTTTTGCAAAAGTTTTATGAGGAATCCATTGAACACCATTGTTAGACCACAGAATACACATGTGTTTTGGTGAGTAACAGTGAATATAAACAAGAAAAACAACAAAACTCCACAGGGCGCCTTTAAATGGATTGTAATGGGACATTTTGATCAGATTCTACACGCATTTCTCCTATTAGTACTGCTATTATTTTTATTTTTATTATAATCCATCAGATTTATTTATATTTGAGAGCTGTTTCAGAGGAGTCTGTATCCTGACATGACTGAAAATTAAACAGGGAACAATTGCAGTCTTCCATCCATTCATTCTCTACAATACCTGGGACGGGTCACCAGATCACCAAGTAAACACACAAACAATCAAACAGCTGACTATTGAACCCAGGTCTTTACAATCAGCCACAGTGCTTACCACTGAGCCAACATGTCACCACTATAGTCTAGAAGTTTTTCAGTTTCTGCATGAAATTGTCACAAAATATCAGCGGCCATTAGTTGAAAACAAATAAACAGTTTCCTTTTTTCTAAGACAGCTGTACTCCTTCCTCTAGTTCAGGTCCCTTGCCCCTGCCCACTTCCCACTCACAGCCAGACTCCAGGTTTTCACTTACTCACATTATGTGATATCTCCACACTACCTTTGACAGGTGACCTAGACATCTCTCCCAGCTCTGACAGTGTTAAGTGTAAATCAGGCAAGAGAAACCCTGGGAATATTTCAGCACTGTTATGTGCTGTGTTCTGGATGCAGAGAGAGAGCGCGAGCGAGGAGGCTGTGTGATGTGCGCGCGGCCCCTGTGGGAGGATACGTGTGTGGGTGTCCAGGAGCGCTCTCGGTCCTGCCGGTTGTGTAACGAGCAATGGAAGTCATAGACGAGGGATGGGGTGGTGTGTGGGAGGGATGTGTCATCCCCATCACTCCCAGGTTGTGTCAGCTGTGGAAGCGTTGGACTTCAGAGGGCTGTGGTGTTGCTGCAGCACCAGCACAGGCTATATTTGTCTCCCAATGCTTTGTCTAAAGCAGGGTGTTGTAAGACATGAAACACAACGCTTTGTGTAGGCCCTGTGAATAACATAGAAAAACGCTCCAAACATGTCCAAACATGTCATGTAAATAACTCCAGAGTTCTGATGCTGTTTTTTTAATTGCAGTTTTGAGGTTATTATTTAAACTGAATGTACATGGTAAGTATGTATGTTGTTAAAGCTGCCATCAAATGCTCCTCATAAGCCCATGTGTCTGGGATTGTAATTTATTTTGGACATGGGGCTATTTTATGGTGTTGTGGCTGGTTGAATTCCCCGTCTGACATGTAAAGAAATAAGTTACTGTCAGGATAGCTTTTTGACCCAACTCTCCTTTCTGCATAATGGCCTGTGACCAACAGGTTCTGGTGGGAGAAAGACCAGGGAGTGCACGTATTATGTTTTTGTAAAGTCATTTTGATGCTTCTGTTTTATATGCATATGCATATTCTTTTAATTGTAAAGTGTTTTGAGACCATGCTGCATAGTGATTTTACACTTTAAATAAAATTGATTGATAGATATAGTTACTAGTTACTTTGCAAATTTTACAAACACATAGATTTTAAATACAAAACTTATGATCAATTTCCAAATACAATGAACTGTTAATAACTACCCAACAGTATGAAACAGTTAAAATTAACTCCCTGTCGATCGGCTACAACATTAAAATTCTGCCTACATCACTAATAATGCACCACTAATAAAGATAACTAAGATGACAAAACCCCAAGCTGTGGGACCATTAGTATTTTGTCACTGCCTCCCAGAGAACTGCCCTTCCAACCCTCCTGAGGGGAAGAGGCAGGCCACCAAGGGATTTCCCAAACCCACCAGAGGGAATCTAAATCACTCCCACAAGATCCTTGTTAACCAGTAAAAATCTTAACTTTCCCATTTTATAATAAAGTCAATGAGGGGAGAAACATTCATTTCTTAATCAATGAGCAGTAGTAGTTTTTGAGGATAACTTTTGACAACAGAAGTCCTCAATGTAATGTACATTTAAAGCTGCTCTTATTATATCTCCTTGAGGTGTTGAGTTGTGTCCTTTCTACAGTTTGGTTATCAAACTGAGGTATTTCTATTCCTGTTTTGTAACAGAACCTTGAGACACTGAAGACCACATGCACCATGCTGGAGGAGCAGGTTCTGGAGCTGGAGACCCTGAACGACGAGCTGCTGGAGAAAGAGAGACAGTGGGATGCCTGGAGGGCAACACTGGAGGAGGAGAAGAGCCAGGCTGACAGGAGGACCAGGGAGATCCAGAGACTGCTGGACACGGAGAAACAGAACAGGTTGCAACCACACGCACACACACACACACACACACACACACACACACACACACACACGGAGCCCCCCAAAGGTCAAGGTGAGAATTTTTTTGAGGACTACTTTTGCATTCCCTCGCAATACGTTTTGTGTTACCTCGCAATATTTTTCTTCTTCCATTCCTTCTGAGCCATATATCCATTTCCGCTCAGCTGCTCCCAGTGCCACGCAACAGTATATCAGCTCATTAAATTTTGCTTTGAACTGGTAACTGAATTATACTGATATAGACGGTACTATTGCTCAATAGGCATGCATGGTTATGTAATTAGCGAAAGTAAATTACACAAATTCTTAGATCAAGAGGTCTCTCCAGAAGAAAGCAGTGCGGTGATGTGCAGGATGCTGTCGGTTTCATTCGTGAACAGTTACTGTACTCTGTACTGTACTGAAGCCCAGAGGGGTTTCACTGAGAAAAAGGAGACATCTCCAGAGACAGATGTGCAGTTATATCTACCTCATAAAGCTAATGTGCTGTATTTGTATGAGTCAAAAAAAGCAACAAACAAGAAGGCGACTGAAATGCTGCAAACAGAGTCTGTGGTTCTGTCACAGAAAGAGCTGACAGCACTGAACCACTTGCAGAGATACATCAGGAATGCAGAGCAACGCAAGCTGGAAAGCTTTTTGCATTTTTGCACAGGGTCCTCTGTTCTTTGCATAAAACAGATTAAAGTAACCTTCAATGCTGAAACAGATTTTGGTAGAAGGCCTGTTGCTATAAGTGTGGAGCAATAACTGATGTTCCTTATGCATACACCTCCTACCCAGAACTTTGATAATGTTCTATCTGATAACTTGCAATGGACATCATATAAGGTGAGGTGTCCATAAACAATGCTACATGCATTAACTTGAGATAATGCATGTAGCACTTGATTACCTTCCATTCCAGATAGACATACGGCTCAGAAGGAATGGAAAAAGAAAAGTATTGTGAGGTAATACAAAAGTATTGCAAAAGATCGTGAAATTTATTGCGAGGGAATGCAAAACATATTGCGAGGGAATGCAAAAGTAGTCCTCAAAAAAATTATCGCCATGAGCTTTAGGGGGCTCCGTACACACACACACACACACACACACACACACACACACTGTATCACTATAACTGTGTAAATTCACCCCTATATTAGTGTAAAGTTTGCCTTGCAATTCTACGTCCATTTAGTGTTTACTGGACAAACAGACAGTGTTACAGAACATTGAGATATCTTGTAGTGCAGCAACATTTGCGATATACTTCTGATGGATGAGAGTTTCTCCACCTATAGTGGCTTCAATAGTCCATGATATAATTTCACCACAAGACATTTTACATTTTGAGAAAAGGTTATGAGTTTCTATTTTCTAGACTGGAAAAAAGTTCTCTTTTTGCTCTGAATGTTTCTGTTGCTATCAGTGTTGGATCTGGCTTCCTCCGCCTACACACACTGAATGCAACAGGTTTGGGCATATTCTCTAGGGTTTGTCAAAAGGTATTCTGGGAAATATATGAAATTATTTTCTGACTTGGTGTAGGCGGGGTGGTTGATGAAAACTGGGTACACAAAAACAAATTAAAACACAGATAGAATTTTTTAAGGTGTGTTTTCCTTTAACCCTAAACTTGATTTATTTGATTTGATTGTAATATCAACTGTTCATCAGTTACAAAAAGCCAGTAAAAACATTATAGGTGAACTGGAAGAGTATGCACTGGTAAATAACTAGTGCAAACAATGGTTTTCTGTATGCTCTAGGCTTCGTGCAGAGCAGCGCAGCTCTGAGTCTCGCCAGGCTGTGGAACAGGCAGTTAAGGAGCACAAAGCTGAGATCCTGGCCCTGCAGCAGGCACTCAAAGACCAGAAACTCAAAGCTGAGAGCCTCGCCGACACTGTAAGCATTTACATTCTGTTGAAATAAGTATTTTACTTTTTGTGGTTCGCAGATGTTACTGCAACCTCTTCATGCTTTCTGTTCTCAGTTGAATGATCTGGAGAAGAAGCATGCCATGCTGGAGATGAACGCCCGCAGTTTGCAGCAAAAGCTGGAGAGTGAGAGGGATCTGAAGCAGAGGCTGCTGGAGGAGGTACACTCTGTGTTTTCATTTCCCTTTGATCTCTACTGTTTTCTTTTGTATTATGTACTTTTAGATGTTAAAATGTTTGTGGCTATTACTGCATATCTGTCAGATCTATACCGCTTCTGCAAATCTATTGCCAGAATATAAAAATTACCTTGATTTTCTATTTGTAAAGTCATAGTGGTAATAAATGTCAAACCAGGCTGAAAGGTTTAGCTGGTGCTATCATTGAAAGCCATCAGTTGTAAGAAGCGGAAGTGGCAAAGTCACAGCCTCCAGATGGTGATGTAACAGCTGTGTTACCTCCACAGCAAGAGAAACTGCAACAGCAGATGGATGCCCAGAAGACCCACATCTTCCGTCTGACCCAGGGGCTGCAAGACGCTCTGGACCAGACTGACCTGCTGAAGACTGAAAGGACTGACCTGGAATACCAGCTGGAGAACATCCAGGTGCTGCTACACACACATATATCTACTAATGTATAACCACACAAAAAATACTGAGAGAGTATGGTTGAGTTCCCAATCACTGCACGCACGCACATGTACACCTGCAGGACTGGGAGCAAATCTTTGTCATTTGCAGTCTTGTTTCTCCCCCACTGTGTGAAAGACACATAAACACACACATGCCCCCCAACACTTTGTTTTACCCCACAGCATACATCCCCCCTTCTCTCTGTCTCTCTGTCACCCTCTCTGTGTGAAGTGAAGTATTTGAGGAGAAATTCATGGCAGTAGTGATGTTCACTTAGCTCCACCTGCAGGCTGTGTACTCCCATGAGAAGGTGAAAATGGAGGGGACCATCACCCAGCAGACCAAGCTCATAGACTTCCTCCAGTCCCAGGCCCATGGTGGCTCCAAAAAGAAAAAGGTCAGATGGGATATTTAATTGGATTGATTATAATTTGTCTGTCTTCCTGCACAGGTTTGGATGTTTTTGAAAATCCTGGACGTTTTGGCATTAGATGAAAAGTTTGTCAAGATTTACATCATAATACAGCTTTAAATCCACTTAAGAAATTTTTTTTTTTTTTTAAATGTAAGTATTATTTATTCACAGAGACATTATTTCATGGTAACCTGCAGTTGACACAATTTGCACAATATCTTCAGGTACGCTGTTGTATAATTACTTTATTACAAATGTTAAATTCAGGGCATCCACAAATGACTCACTTTATGCATAAACTGCGATTACAACTTCCACCAGCCTCTTTGCACATTCAGAAAGAGTTGTAGATTATCACCACATAGACACATTTTTGGTTCCTGTGTCTCAGGGTCTGTTTGGGCGTCGTCGAGAGGACCTGTTGGCTGCCATGGCTGCCCAGGCCCAGGCCCAGACCCAGACCCAGGCCCAGGCCCAGGGCCAGGGCCAGGGTCAGGGTCAGGGTCAGGGTCAAGGCCAGGTTTCCCCTGTGGCCCCCATCCAGCCGGTGCCTCTGCAGTACAGCGACATGAAGGTAGCACTGGACAAAGAGCGTGCTCGCTGCTCTGAGCTGGAAGATGCTCTGCAGAAGATGAGAGCGGAGCTGCGATCTCTGCGAGAGGAAGGTGAGACTGCTCCTCTACAGCAGTTTACACACACTCAGCATTTATTTTAGCAAAAGTATACTACTAACATTGTCTTCTTTGAACAGTAGAAAACAGTTTACTCAGCATAATAAAACAATGTATCACACACATAAATAAAAAATGTATCTAAGTTCAGTTAATCAATTCTTCCAACCCCAGCGCTCCAGTACAAGGACCATGGTAACTCTACAAACCCGGCCACAGCACGGCAGCAGATGATTATGTCTGCCATGGTGAAGTCTCCTGAGCACCAGCAGGGCCCAACCAACCTGGCACCATCCAACTCTGGACGCAGGAAGGAGACTGCAACACCTGAGGGTGAGTGAAGGGATGATGTTCACTTAAGTGCAACTTTTTCTCTCTAACAGAGACATACATGCAGGTTTATAGCTTCATACTTGACACATACTGGCCCTTACCTGCACACACATAGACACACACAGGTAATATCACTCACAAAGGATCATTTATGAAGCTCTTACTATCCTTTTTCTTTCACACACCTTTCAGAGAGAAGGAGGGTCACTTTTGAAAGTAAGTTGTCCAAACTCATGGTTTCTGCAGTTTGGTCTCTTATCTCTCTTCTACTTTTGTCTCATCCACATCCCTGAAAGGCCAGATTTTAAAAGCTCTGCACTTTTATAAAATGGGAGATCCCACCAGGCTGGTCAGGTGAGGCTGAGAAAAGTATATTTTCCCTTTTTCAGTGCACAGCTTTAGAAATCTGAAGCATTTTATCTTGGTTGCTGAAGCTTAGCCAATCTGATTTGCCTAACTCTGCTCTGCTCTTTAATTCACTACAATCCCACCTGAACCTCACATCATACACTAACAGAGGTGTACCATATGATAAACTCTGCAATGCACAAAACGCTGTTTGAACCCACACTCTGCAAAAAACTAAAGGTATTATCCATTCATCTTATTTCTTCTTACAAGAGAGTCAAAGTTACAACAACTGTCTTAACCTTATGTCAGTGTAAACTGATATTGATCCTTGTGAGGAAATTTGGTGATTGTGACAGCAACAGAAAGAAGAAGGAAAAGGAAAACATAAGTAGAAAACAATACAAACATAAAATAAGAAATGTTAAATAGACTATAAGAGCAACACAATATAATTATTGTAATTATATAACACAATAAGTGTATATTATGGGAAAGAAAAATTTCAGAAAATCCATAAATCATTAGAAACTAACTAAGTTAATGTATTATATGTATTTTCAATCCAAAACATGTTTAGATAATTGTTTATTTAGATTATCTACAAGTGAATAGTTTAGTTTAATAGAGTTTAAGTGTAAAGACTCATGGGTTTGAACATGTACAGTACATGATGTCTAGATGTACCTCATCTTGACCTCAACGAGTCCTCAGAAAATGTTGTGGTGTGTAGACTTGCAAACAAAGAATACTGGACACACAATGGGAAACTTGATACTGACTGGATGATGCCTTTAATGCAACAGTGAGTGGGCAAAAGCAAAGGGATTGATTCAATCTATATTCTTTTTCAAGCATTTTTGTCTTCAGAGTTTACTTGCTTATGCATTTTGCTAAACATCTTACAATTCTTTTGGAAACCTTCTTTTGTTGAACTGATTTCATAGCGGGTACGGCATGGTGCACTGAGGTTTTGAAGTGATGGATGTACCTGACACAGTAAGACATACTGGAGCTGCCTGCCCTCACTGTGTTCCCTGACTGTATTCAGAGTATAGTCGTCGTTTGAAGGACAGTCAGAGAGACAGAGAGAGGGAGAGAGAGAGGGTGGTGCACCACAACACCCCTCACCGCTTCACAGTGGGACTCAACATGAGAGCTGCCAAGTGTACTGTGTGCCTGGATACTGTGCATTTTGGTCGCCAAGCTGCTACCTGTCTCGGTGAGTTGCAGATGTGAATTTGTATGAAAGGGCAACTCTTAACCAAATGACCCACATTACCTTCACGGAAACTGAATAACAATAACATTGTAGTTAATATTTTAATTTGTTGCCCCATTAATATAATTACAATTAAAATGTTAGCCTTCCTATTATTTATATTTGTTATGTATTTTTTATTGTATAATTGGAATTGATTATACGGCAAAGAAACCTGAAACCTCCAGCGCAGAGCGGACTTAGTGCAGAGAGCGAGAGTTTGCACTGAGTTAGCAAAGTGAAAGTTTTGACAGCAAACATGGTAGAGTGTTCAGTTTTTGGATGTAAACCGGACCCTGGAGCTTCCTTCCACTATCTACTAACGTGACGTAATAACAATGTGAACACACTGTAACATCGTACCAGATATTATATGTTTCATAACCACTAACACTGTGTCAGCCACTTCCAGTTACAAGCTAACAAGCTAACAAACAACATAAACAAATAAAAAATGCTAATTACAATTATCATTCTGATACATCTGCCAGTCGCCGATGGTTCACAATAGACTCCTCATCTGGGTCTGACTGAGGCTCAGACATGTATGGCTGAATCTCTCCGATGTTTCCTCTAACTCTAGCCATCTTGACATGCATCACTCTCTCACCATGGATGTATGTCTCTCACCAACATCCATGCTCTCACCGGCACCGGTCAACCTAACGCGCAGTGGTGGTGGGCGGGGCATTCAGAGATCCAGAATTTCTCAGTGAGGGACAAAGAGTAGATGTGCTTCCAGCCCCTTTTCAGAGTTTGTTTTAAACTTTTGGGATTATTATGTGGGATAACCATGTTAAACAAAATATTAATCATAGCAGAGTACTTTTACATACTTTAAAACGTGTCTGGAGGGGAACTTGAACAGTGTTTTTTCTCCTCAGAATGTCACGCTTTGTGCCACCCAAAATGCTCCCCCTGCCTTCCAGCCACGTGTGGCATGTCCAGTGACTGCTCCCTGCATCTGTCTGAGGGCCTGTGTCGGGACAAAGGCAGCACCCCAGGCCAACAGCTCAAAGAGGCCAGTGGACACATGCACCTGGAGGGCTGGATGAAACAGCCCAGGTTAGCTATGGACACACTGTCATTGTTTAAGCTGTTGGCACACCGTTCTGTTCCAATCAGTCTTACTATTGGGGTGCAGATCATGCATGGGGGTCACAACAGCTGATTTTGATGGACAACAACATTTTGGTTTGTATGATCATATGGGCCGGAGATGCATCCAGACATTGTGCATAGGTGCATGTGCACATGCATTTTAGCATGGCCCATTATGGCGTGTCAAATTTACACATACAGATGGGTAGAAACTTGCATATTCAGATGCTTCCATACAGAGTATTTGTCTTGAGCAATGTAATTTCTCATTTGTGCTCCCTCACTGTGAGGCTGTGTCATCTCCTCCCACTGATCAGGGAGGCTGATGTTACTAAACGCAAGTGCTCTCAGGCACTCTCTGTTGTGTTCTGTCTGGCAAAGTCCACCCATCTGGTACTTTAACCAGTTTAAACAAAGGCATTTCTAGAGTTTCCTGCAAAAACTGATTCATTTCATCATCTATGCTTTGTAGTAATGCAGTTGCCTTGTGTGTTTGCAGGAATGGGAAGCGAGGCCAGGGCTGGGAGAGAAAATATGTGGTCCTGGATGGGACTAAAGTGTCCATCTATGAGATCGAGCCCAGAGAAGGTTGCTTTTTTTTTACCTGTGTAACAAAACAACATACAGTAACAATTCATAGTCAAATACTGCCTCTAGTTAAAGGCGTGCTTTTTCTGTGTGCGTTATTCAGATTCAGTGAAGCCACTGGAAGAGTTTGACCTGTGTTTGTCAGATGGAGAGGTGGTTGTTCATGGAGCAGTAGGGGCATCTGAACTACCCAACACCGCCAAGTCAGGTACTGTATACAAAGTGTGCTGTTACAATGATTTTCACACTTAAAAATCTCTCTTTATCTTATTTCCTCCCCTTCATCTGTAACTTTCTTTCAGAATTCTCCCCACCAGTGTTCAAAGTTTTTGTCTTGTTTATACAAGACTTCACTGTCACATTCTATACTTCTTTAAAAATGTATTTTAGAGGAGTTATGGTTCTCCAAGTTTGGCCTGGAGTCCCAGCAAAATGAAGCATAGTTTGATTTCACTGTGATTAACTAGAAGTCATTAAAGCAAGAGAGAGTATCAGTTCTGAAGTCATTATTAATTATGTTCCCTTTGTCTCAGATGTTCCCTACGTCCTGAAGCTGGAGTCCCGCTGTCACACACCCTGCTGGCCTGGACAGTCAATTTACTTCATGGCTCCCAGTTTCCCAGACAAACAGCGCTGGGTGGCTGTCATGGAGTCTGTGGTGGTCACGGGGCGAGCCTCACGGGAGAAGGCCGAGGCCGACGCAGTGAGTATCTCTGGAGCACGAGAGGGACCACTGGGGAAATTGGCTCTCTGTGTCCTCAATGTCTGCTGACTCAAAACATAAACCGCTATGACTGCTGTCACAGATAACTGTCTTGTCTGTGGCTGTGGTCGTAAACTCGCTGTTTAACTGTGTGGGGGCTATTCATGAGCAGCGGAATTTGTATTCTTCAAGAATTAATTTTAGAGTTTTAATGAATAACCCCCAGTTCACTTATATGTGTCGTTAATTGTTCCCTTCTTCTCTCCTCTTCTCTTTCCCTCCTCTCTCTCTCTTTGTCTTTCTCACTGCTGTTTGTTGCTTTTTCATCATGCCACATTGTATGTCCGGTAAATGGGCATGTTTTGTTGATTTACTCTATTCTACCCATTCCATTGGGTTTCATTGCACACATAGGCTGCTGTGTCCAAAAGACAAATGGTTCTGTCTCCTCTGGTCCAGGTAAAGAGTTACAAAGATATGGCCATAAGACACACACACACACACAAACACACACCTGCATATCCTTCACGAGGCACGCAGTAGTGCATGTGTCTGTCATCGTGTTGGTTGGTCACTCCCCCTCCCCCCCACTCTCACCTCACCTGCTGTGACCACTCCTCACTCTCACTATCCTCTGCTACACTGTTATGTCCAGTACAAACTCAGTGATGATGTAATAGTTTGAATGTTGCTGAAATATTCTTCCCTGCCTTTGGTGTCCTGTTTTATAACCACAGTACACAACTTCTCACCAAGATGTTTGATCATCTTTGGGTTGATCCTCTTCAGCTGTCCTGTCCAGAGGACCAGGGATCAGACAGTGGGTTTTTACCTGCTCGTGTACTCGTCTGTGTTTTTACCCTGCTGCCCCTCTGCACACTCTTTAGAGACTGGGACTCAAGTCACGTGACTCTGACTCATCTGTGAGACACAAGTCACAAACTGGGCGACAGAAACATTAAAAAATGTACAGTTTGGAGGATCTAGAGTTGGCTGTGGCATGTATCAAAATGACTCTAAACTAATATTTTCTTCATCCCCTTTTCACCATCTTATAACATCTGACTTGAATGATTTCCCATGTTTGTATTTCCTGTTCATCAACAGGTACATTCAGGTTAGCCATTCAAGAGTGAGGTACCTCATGCTATTAAACGTCATTCGTCATTGAATACATATTGACAAAACAACTTTATAACGATAATGTCAGTTCTTTGTTGAGCATCATCTGATAAAACGGTAAATGTTATATTATTGTTGATGTAAGTTGACATTTAGGTGTGGCTCTTCAACTGCTCATTTTGATAATTTACTCTGTTATATGTAAAGGCAATATGTGGATTTTGATCACAATGTTAGGTTTAAATATTAACCCTTTGATGGGTTTCTCAGTTGTTTGGTAGAGCACATTTTGAGTTGTGATTTAAATTAGTTGTGCTTAACTCAACCTCATTAATCATCACTAGCAGAAGTATGTTAGGCCCAAAACAATCCCCAGAGTGCACTGCAGTTTTCCAGACAGGACTTTTCATTCGGCTTGCTTCCAGGAAGTTAGTGGCAGGAAAATCTCTCTGGCATGTGGCCTGTTTATGGTGGACCTTTCACTGGTAATCATATTTTTTGATGTAGTTTAGTTTCCCAGGGTTTACTGAAAATAATGATGTGAAGTGAATACCCCCCAAAAAGTCTAATGGCTTTGTAATATATTTTTTTAAACTTGTCCATTTCTAATAAGGTTGTATTGTTAACGTTTTCTTTTTTCCCCTTTTTTTTTGTTTTGTTTTACTGAAACTGAATATTGCCGTGGAATACTGATTATAAACTGTTGTCACTATGAAATCTAATGTAATTCCATTGTATATTTGTGGAAATTATTATATCAGTATGAATTGTTGTTTTTAATGAAAATACTGTCACTAAAGAGGTAACTAATACTGATAATACTGTTACTAATGAGTGAGCAAAGCCACATTTAAACACAATAATGATTGTGGACTTTGACCACTCCACTCTGATCACTTCGGGCTGTGCAAGTGCTGCCTGCAGTCTGAAGTGAACAGGAAATACTCATATAATATGATGTCTTATTATTTTTTAAATTACCTTTAGTTAACCTTTTAGTTTATGTATTAATTGAAAAAAAATGTTTCATGTTTGTGTTATATGTAAAATGTTTTATTTATCACACGTGTAATTAAAAACTTTGATGGAGAAAAATGTATACAGATTGTTGAACGTGTACTTTACATGTAAATGGAGATCTCTGCTGTTTGGTAGAGGTTCAGAATTAAAGGTGGTTAAAGGGTTAACAATGCAATGACTTGACTCACTTTCTACTTGTGACTCGGCTTGCGAGAAGCCGCACTCGAGACACAAACTTAAAACTGGACACTGACTTGTGACTTGGTCCCACGTCTGACACTGTTAACCTGCACACAGTCCTGCAGCCGCCCAGCCCCCCCGCCCCTCTGTTCTGCTCCTCTGCTGCCTCCCCCTGAGGTTGTGACCCTGCTGACCCCTCACCTCTCTCTGCTCTTACAGAAGCTGCTAGGAAACTCTCTCCTAAAGCTGGAGGGAGATGATAGGCTGGATATTAACTGCACCCTCCCCCTCACAGATCAGGTACCAGTGTCAATCACATTTTATTGGAGAGTACTGGCCGTGTTGTCTCCTGCCATACAGGAAAGATATTTTCACTCTATTTCTTAAATAATGAGTCTGCTGATTTTAGACATTTGATCATTTCGAAAACACCTTTATCCACAGTAGCAGCTATGTTCAAAAGTAGAAAGATCTTAATTTATGAAGGGACAGGGAGCACAGAGCAGATGCTCGGGGCTCACTGCCAAGGTTTGCCACATGTTGCTCCTGTTTGAAATTTCTCCATGTTCACCGGACTAATTATGTTTATGTTAAGGATTGTGTTTTCTGGCTGTGCTGCAGATAGTTCTGGTGGGCTCTGAAGAGGGTCTGTACGCCCTGAATGTTATCAAGAACTCTCTGACTCACATACCTGGCCTGGGATCAGTCTTTCAAATCCACATCATCAAAGATCAGGAGAAACTGCTGATGATTGTTGGTGAGGTGTCCAGCTTTGTCATTTTCAATAGATGATAAGTGTCTACTGAGCAGCAGGATTTGAGTCTAGGCTTTTATTTCATTCAATTCAGGGAGTGATTGTTGTTTATAAATCAAAAAGCCAACATCTCCTGCCACTAGCTGCCATTTTAAGTAATTGGCATAAGTGAGGCACTGCAATTATTATTCATCATTAACAACTTTGAAAGGTCACACTACCATTCTAATAATTTTGGTGAAACTTGTAGATATGATATATCTTGTTACACAGACGATGACTTAGAACATCAGTGTGACGTCTGTCTGTGTGCTGCAGGAGACGAGAGGGCGTTGTGTCTGGTGGAGATCAAGAGGGTGAAGCAGTCTCTGGCCCAGTCCCACCTGCCCAGCCAGTCTGAACTGGCTCCCTACATCTTTGAGACGGTGAAGGGCTGCCATCTGTTTGCTGCTGGGAGAGTAGGTCTTCTTCTCCTCTGGGGAACTTGGAATTGTCTGCTTCCTGACTTTACAGTGCTTTCTTTTTCTTTGTCGGTGGAAACATGTGATTGTACAAACTGACTTTGGAAACTGATGTCTGCATTCTCTTTACAGATAGACAACGGGCCTTGTATATGTGCTGCAATGCCTAACAAGATAACCATTTTGCGCTACAATGACAGTCTCAACAAATACTGCATTCGTAAGGTGAGTATGATCTGTTAGTTCCATTTGTCCACAATACACTACATGCTAAGATACAGTAGTAGGTAACTCTATACTGAAACAGCAACAGAACATAATAAAAAGAGGCATGTATCAGGAAAAGTGGACTGCTTATAAAACCCATTGCAAAGACGCTTCTGTATAAAGAATAAGTTGTATCAAAACGTTGTATACCTCACTGACACAAATTTCTGTTCTTTAATAGCAAAATGAAAAGCAATCAGAAAAAGCAGAACATGGCAAAACATGGATCACATAGCTTTATTCCATTGTTGTTTTTTTAAATAAATAGAGAATACAAGTACAAAAAGTGGCCTTTTGCCATCATAAGGGTTTCTTGTATCAAATGCACTCTGCATAAACAGAATGTCTCCATTCTTCATCTCACAGGAGATTGAAACTCTGGAGCCCTGCAGCTGCGTCCACCTGACCAGCTACAGCGTCATCATCGGCACCAACAAGTTCTACGAGATTGAGATGAAGCAGTTTGTGCTTGAGGGTGAGGACACGAGTAGAATATTGCTGTGGTTATTTAAAAACTAGAACGAAATATAAACACAACAGCAGTTTTAGTGTTAAAAGTCAAAACTTAAGAAAATCTTCAAACCTGTTCCTTTCCTGTCTGCGATTGAGGTCTGCTTGTGGTGTACAGACCTTGATCAGTTGGTCTGCAAGCTATTACTGTATTTTATGATTTACCTGCTTGAAGAAACACGTTATTAGGGTTTATATAATCCAATAATACAATACATCCGATACCAGACAATCACAGGATAGCATCTAAGATTCATCGGACAATATTAAAGTTGTCCTGATTTATTAAACCTGTCTCCTGAAGTAGGATTATGTTTGCTGGATAACTGTGTCCTCTGCTTTGTGAGCCCCCTGCTGCTCAGGGTAAATAAAGAAAACAAAGAATTTAAAATTAGTTTTCGACCCAGGTCTTCTGATTCGTCCACTGCAGAGTTCCTGGACAAGAATGACGTGTCGCTGGCCTCGGCCGTGTTTGCAGCCTCGTCCCACAGTTTCCCCATCGCCATCATGCAGGTGGCCAGCGGCATGCAGAAGGAGGAGTACCTGCTGTGTTTTCACGGTCCGTTTGAATCAACGACTACTCTACACACTGTTTCTGTGTTTTCTGTTTACAACACAAGATGGTAAAGTGCTCTCAGTGTGGTAGATGCATGATAACTACAGTTCAGACCATCACTGTGAGGCAACAACCACCAGTATGAACACAAAGGTATATTTTTAGTGTTAATTAGTTTTCATCTCTCTTACTCAATCGCCATGTTTTTGATGTTTACTCTTAAATTGTACTTTGTAAACGTGGTTGACTCCGTACATGCACACTCTTATTTGTGAATTGAACTGTCAGTGATATTACTGCCTGCACACAAGACGACACAATAAGGACACAATATCAGGCACACAGAAGAGTGTATAGTAAGCTTCATTTATGTGGTAGAGTTTGGAGTGTTTGTGGACACGTACGGACGAAGAAGCCGCACTGAGGACATTAAGTGGAGCCGTCTGCCTCTGTCTTTTGGTAAATACACTTTGTAACTCCTACTGCTTTATGCTGCATCAATACAGCAATCAGCAACACAGCCTCAAATGTTGACATCTGTATGATTTTCCATTGTTCTCTGGTGCAGCCTACAGAGAGCCCTACCTGTTTGTCACCTACTTCAACTCCCTGGACGTCATCGAGGTTCAGGGACATGCTTCTCTGGGGTGAGACAGACCGGCTACCTTGGACCAAATGTGAAAAACTTTAGGTTGTTAGCTATATTTCCCACATCACTGTCTATCCTTCCAGTCCTACAGTGCTGGCCCACCTGGACATCCCCAACCCTCGCTACCTGGGCCCAGCCATCTCCTCCGGGGCCATTTACCTGGCCTCCTCCTACCAGAACAAACTGCGGGTCATCTGCTGTAAGGGAAGTCTGATCAGAGAGTCTGGAGAGCTGCAGAGGACCGGCTCCAGCCGAGGGTCAGCTCCCTTACTTAGTTTGAGCAAAACAAAAAACACAGCAAAAGAAAGAAAAAATACAGAATTTAAATTATAGTGTGTAGGTGGATTAACACCTACAAAAATACAATGCATTGTGAACTATCAGTTCAAATTCACAGGTAGAAAACACCACTAGGATCGGGTTTTTATTGGATAGGCCAACAGTGCCATCTGCTGTAAAAAATATAAAAACTTCTTGTTTCTTGAAGACGTTTGGTTTTCCTCTTAACATTGTAAGACACTGTTGTGAGACTCTGCTGTGTTTTCTACAGTAGTCCCAGTAAGCGAGGCCCGCCCACCTACACAGAGCACATCTCCAAGCGTTTGTCCTCGGGCCCTGGCAGCCATGACGGCCTGCACCGGGAGCCCAGCACCCCACATCGTTACCGGGAGGGCCGCACCGAGTTCAGACGGGACAAGTCTCCTGCCCGACCGCTGGACAGGGAGAAGTCGCCCGGCAGGGTGCTTGACAGTCGCAGGGAGAGGTCTCCTGGGAGATTCGGGGACAGCACCCGACTTCATGCTGGGTCTGTCCGAACACAGCTCGCCCCTGTTAACAAGGTAGAGGAGGCGCGTCCTGGTGGCTGGGTGGTTAAGATGTATAGCATGCCCCTCTTTCTCCCCTTGCTTCCTGTCTGTCTCAACTATCAACTGTTCAATTAAGTACAAAAAAGATGAAACAAACAAAACCAAGGTCCTGTAACACAACACAGGAAGGTTCCATCACTGCACTTACAGTTGTAGTTCAGATCACTGGTCCCCCGACCTTTTTGGCTTGTGACACTTAATAGGCCAGCAATGTCTACTTGTGACCCCTCGTCACATGTTGTATGTCTTCGAGCAATGGGCAGTATGACCAAAGACAGATGTTTTTTCTTCTTCTTTCCTATCTTGTTAATCAGCTTGTGCCCTTCACATTTATCTTGTGACTCTTGTGAGCAGGAACAACAGCAAAGCAAGAAAATAGGGGGGAAAAGGTGTGCAAGAAGCAAAAAATAGCAATAAAACATAATGGGGGAAAAAATATAAATGAAAAATGGTTAAAATAATAATAATTCCAATTGCAACAATGTATTTGTGACCCATTTCTAAAGATTTACGTCTTCAGTAGGAACAAATGGGCTGAGAGTCAGACAGGATAAGGAAGTATTGAGGGACAGACATTGTTGGTTTTGTTGCCTTCATATCCATATCCATAAATGGATATGGATATGCATACACACCCTGTTCCAACTGTATTTTAATTGAAATCAGCCTTCTAGACATTTCAGATATTCACACGCATCATTTGAAAGTGTCACTTGTAGAAATGGTGAGCTCAGACGGTGACAGCTGAACCAGTGAATGTGACCCTTTGTCCCTGTTCTTGTCTTGCAGGTATGGGATCAGTCATCGGTGTGAATCCAGTTCGGCGGCGCTCCTGACTGGAGGTTGAAGAGAAACTATGGGAAACCCTTGATCCATTCTGAGCGCAAGCACACACACATGCACACACACACAGGCTGACTGTCAGCCCCATTGCCTGTACATAGTGCGGTCTCAGCCCCTCGTTCAACAACACATAAACCTGCACTGGGAGACGTCTCCCACGACAATCCTCTTTTCTGACACGTGCTTTCATGGGAGAAATCCCACAGTAGATGTGGTGGCAGGGAACCTTTGCTGATCTACAGATCAAGAGAATCTACTTTATAAGATATACTCAAAGTTGTAAATATTGCTGTTTGAGTTTTTATAGATAAAGGGAATAGTCGGCTGGTAAAGCCATGTCTATTTTTTTTAAAAATGAGTTTCTAAAGATGTTGCAGGGAGATTAATGATGTCGTTGGTTAAGAAATACAATATCAACATTTCATTAGAATCTGAAATATCACGTTAGGTTTTTTCTCTGTTCAGAGAATCAAACCAACATTTAATGACTCACATAAATCATGATGAGGAAGAGGTCTGCGGAGGCAACACTTTGCACGAGATTGGATTTGAACAGGAGGTAAAAACTCGTCCTTGTTACATGACCAGTCTTCTTTCTTTGGATCAAATGTATGGTCCTCTTGACTAAATAGCCTTTGATATATAATTGCATATGATTGCTTTAATGACAGTCGTCGTCTGGCCATACTTTGTAAAACAATGATTAAGCAATGTTTTGCTCCAAGTGTTCCTTGTGTTGTTTTTAGCAAAGCTAAGATCAAGAAACATGCAGCTCTGCCTCTGATGCCGGACATCGTGCAGTCAGGCTGGCTGAAGCTGCCTCAGCTTGCTCTTAGTCCGCTGCTGCTGCTGCTGCTGCTGATTGTGGTACAGATGACCTGTTTCTGTGCAGTGCTTTAAGTCTAGTAATCGTCACAGGTCGTCACTTTCTAGTATCGTTTCTTTAGAGCCAGTATCACCACCTCGATTCGTCACATCAGTGAGCATGACTAACTTAGAGCAGCACTTGTCGCTTTTCAATCTTGATTCTCTCTCTTGGTTGTTCTTTTCTGTCACGTATTCACTTGAATTTGCATTCAGTAAGTAGACATTGATGTTAAGACAGTAACTTTAAGATTTTCTTGATTTTTAGAGATGTATACCAGTACATGCATTAAACATGATTGAAGTGTCTGACTGTTTTCTTCTTTGTGTGTGTGTTTTCAGCTGCAGGTATTCCGTCGTGCGTCAGCTTTAAATCAGTGAGAGCAGATATCAGGTGCTGCTAGCAGACAACACAGTAGGTTTATCTAGTTTATTTTTCCTTTAATTCTACAACAATTTAATGCTCTTTAAAGTAAATCCAACAAAACAAAATATTCAGATTGAACAAGGAGCACTTATTGTTACAGGAAATTGCTATGTACAGCTACACACTCCTCTGACAGACATGAGAAGGTTCAAAGTGCTTATCAAACAGAAGGGAAAAAAGGAGGAAAATCAAACAAAAGCACAAGTGATCCCTTTGTGAGAGACCCGTAATAAAACTGCTTGGCACCAGTCTCCACCAAAAGAGACACACACACACACAGACACACGCTCGATGCATTCACATGTACACACTCACGTCAAATGACTACTGGGCCGTTGCAGTGACGCCTCTGATAGAGCACGTCAGCGTGAGTGAAGAGAAATACAATATATGCAGACCAAGAGAACTTCTTGGGAGGAGAGAAGAGAAAAAAAAAATAAGCACAGCAAGGGATCATCCTGGCAACATGTGTGTTAACTGATGACCTGTTTACCACGTTACCCAACCCTCCACACACATACAACCACCAACCATAACGCTTGTTACTGAAAAGCACAGCACACTTTCAGTTCCAGCTTTATTTTGATGCTCTCTGTGGCAGTGTCTACTTAATGTCATGTGCAAAAAATAGCCTCTTTTTTATTTTTTTTTTTTTTTTTTTTTTAAGACAATTCACATTCATGGATTGTTGAACAAAACAAGCTTGGTGCCCCACATGCCTGTGATGGTGGTGAAAATACAGAGTAAGGATTCATTGAAAGAACTTGCTGGCCTCAGCATTGGCTGATAAATCTCATCTCATTTAGCCATCTTTCTCAAATTAAGTCTGTATTTAAGAAACCATGATTTCTAAAAATCTTAGACAACGGTTTTGGAGGAGTGTGAAGTCTTGGAATAAATCATCTGTTAATAGCACTGATCTAGGATTAAAGGCCAGCTTTACATCACCATTAACTAAGATGTAAAGTCAATATTCTGGTTGCAGATCACTTTCCAGTTTATCTAAAACTCTGCAGGTGAAGAGAAAACAGAGCTGGATTAGAGAGGCTGGTCAGGGTCAAACCACAATTTTAATTTGCTGCACATTTAATGCAGTAGTACCATCTCAAATAAATTCATAAAGAAAGGCATGTTTGGACAGTTATGCCACTCTTGTTGCCATGGCAACACTTGTTCAAGTGTTTTTGTAAATATTAAATTGACAGAAATTACAGCATCTTATCTATGAGGGGCAAAAAAAATCCTATTTTTCTATTCTATTTGAAAGACTGAAGGTCGAGCTCTTGAATTAAACACGTTCACCACTTCCACAGGAGGGCAGTGAGAAAAAACAAACACTTCAAGCCTGTTGTTGTTCTGACCGCCTTAAACAGCGGCTCCACTGCACACTTCGATCATCTTCTGATTCTACCACCACATTTAAATCCAACAGAAGATGTCAGGAACACATGATTCAGCTCCAGTAAGATTAAATAGTATCATGTCGTCAATCCCACACTTAAATTTATGCTTTTCCTCCGATAGTCAAAACTTTGTCATCCCGTGTGGCGAACCACGACTACTGCTAAATCAAGAACATGTGGGCCCCCTGCTGACATGACAAGCTGGATGATGAGGAATAAAAAGATTGGCAGTCTCAACAATAAGATCATCATTAAAATGACAGGTCTGCGACCGTGTGCTGTACCTTTAATGGTCCAGCTGATTAATGGAGAAAACCACAGATATAGAAGGCCATTCTTGATGATGTAAATCTGAAAAGCAACAGTCACTCTGCAAATAGAAGCTCAGTGTGAATCTGTGCGTGTGCATTAACGAGTGTGTGTACAAAGTAGAGGTAGTGTTTGTAGATGGGTTTAAATGGAGAATGTGTGTGTGAGCTCGGGGGCTTTTATTTGGGTTCAGGCTGCTTGTTTAAGACCACTGTCCTCTCAGTGCATAGACATCTCATTGGCTACAGACACACTCGTTTTTTTTCATTTAGCGTGATCGTCAGGAGGTCACATGATGCTAGATGACACCTCTGACTTCCCCCTCATAATCGGGAAATCGTTGCATCCACAAATCCTGCTGTGACTGGCTGATACAAAACAGAAATGACGAGCGTTGCCGTAGCCACAGATCAGAACCATCTCTCATTTCCCATCTCATAAACACTGATTATCCTGTGGCAATTGAATTGTCTGGATTTCAACAACAAAACCTTAATAAATTAAAGTAATGATCGCATTTAAAAGGGAAAACCACTGCAGCATCAAAACAGGACACCCTGCTTCTCTAATTAAAAAAAACCCAACACACCTGGTATCTTCAACAGGTTGCAAAATATACGTATTTTTCTGCAATTAATAACATAAGAAACAAAGAAATTTAAAAAACAAAAAACTTTTTGGTGACTAATTAAGTGAGCCACTATTCAAGGATTCTATACATTTTTCTTAAATGCTATATAGGTATCTGAATATATTATTTCATTCATTTATTTTACAAAAAATGTGTTTGTGTGTGTGCGCGCAAAGAAGTCATTGAATGGGTGTTAGGCAGAGTGGGCATCTCAGTGAAGCTTCTCTGACATATTTCATGTGTGGAGTTACAGACTTTTGAAAACGCCAAGAGCCCTTTCTGCTGCTGCTGCTCTCCTCCATGTTTCAGCTAATCAAAGTGGGAATCACAAGTGAGGTCATGGTCAACCGCCCACCTCAAAAACAATTATAAAATAAAATGAAAATATCTCGTCTTTAGTCTTTAGAATGTGAACACAGAAGTTTAAACATGTCAAATTAACAACTTCACTTGTGGTTCCCACTGAAGGACTGAAAAGTGAGTGAGACCTCCAGCTCCCAGTGCCTGCTGGGTAGAAATAATAAAAAGGGGGCTTTTGTGGGTGAAGGGCATGAAGGTATGGCTAACAGGTGTCGGGCACAAACAACCTGTAGCTTGTCTGCCGTCTGACACAATCTGACAATGCCACAACACATCAGCTTACACTCCCAGCAGACCAGTAATAAACAGTCTAACAGCATGGAAGAGCTGAACGGCCATCAGCTGTTAAAGGGTCGCATGTTCTAAAGCCTTTTCTATAAATCACTAACTAGTCCTATTGTTAAGACTCACGGGTGATTTTGTTTAAAAGAAAAAAAAAATTCACTCTCCTCACTGTGGTCAAGATAAGTATTCAAAAGAAGTATGGTACTTTGAGAAAAAAACTAAACTATTTGAATATCCCAACAGCATTTGTTAAATTTAGACCTAATCTAAAACTAAAAATCCTGTCTGCACTCTGAGCTGAATCTCAACACACATTAAACACAAACTCAAAACTGACAGTCAACTGCTTGCCAAAATTGATCCCCCCCCTCCTATTTTGTATTTACATGTCAGTTAGCTGTACATACTGTGTATAACACACACATTTGTTCCATTCTGTGTGAAAAGCTGATAAAAAACTCATCAAAACAAAAGCAAGCAAATATGCTGAGTTGAGATTCAGCCCAAAGCACGTTAAAGGGTCAGTTCACCCAAATACCAAAATTGTGGATTATCCAGAGAAATGGGGACACCATTTCTGGAGAGAGATGTGGCTGATAAATAAGGATCAGTTCACTCATCATGAGGAGTACTACTCAGCCTGTGAAAACACTCTGGTTCCAGCTTCTATAATGTAAAACAAAAAAAATAATAAAGTGCTGCTTTTCTTTATCATATACATTATTAAACTGAATATCCTTTGGTTTTGGACTCTTGGTCGTACAAAACAAGCAATTTGATTATGTAACCATGGGCTCTGAGACATTATAACAAATTTCACTCTTTTCAAACATTTTACAGAAAAAATTTGAATTGATAAAATGATTTGCAGACTTCTTGATACTGAAAATAATAGTTGCAACCCTTATTCAATTCACCTCCACTGTATTGTATGTCAGAGATGAGATCTCCAAACCCGAGCACATAAAATTAAATTAAATGCATGGTTAGATACCACTAGAGGTAATATGCTTTTTTGGTAATGTGGGTGAACTGACCCTTTAACCTTTCCCCTAAACAACATTTGTGAGCATCAGCTATCCAGACATTTCTAAAACTGCAGGACTGTCTCATGATTGCCAGGAGATTTTCCACGTCGCTCCTGATCTTACACCCTCCAGAGAAAAAAAAGTAGTCCGAGCTGGGAGATGATGGTACGTAGAAGTCTGAGGAGAAGCCTGGATGAGCGGGAAAATTATTCAATGAACCAAAGCCCTCCAAGAGACTTCAGCAACACAGTGAAATGACCTTCTCTTCCTGCCTGGTCCAAGGCACCAGGATGTCCATTCTCACTCCTCTGGCCTCGGACTGCAGTCCCATCACTGCCACAAACCCTCTGTGTGGCGAATGTGCGATGTCCTCTCTCAAACACCACCCACCCCTGTGCACACCCACCGTTCAGAGCGCTCGGCATCATGCCAACACGTCATTCAGCTCCTCCGTCACATCATCCTCTGTATATACACATTAAATTCCATATCTGCAGCAGCACACACACACACACACACACACACAAAGTACATGGGACATTCTGTGTAGCTCCTGTGCTGTTCTTCAGCAGTGTGCCTGTGTCAGCAGCTGGCGGCTCAGCCCGACTCCCATCCTGTCCCGGTCCTCTGAGCCTCAGTTGGAGCTGGCTGTGATGGGTTTCTCCAGCTCCAGGTCCAGGTCCAGGGGAGCCGGGCTGAGCTCGAGGCTGCTGTAGCAGGTCTTACAGACGCGGGTGGGTTCGAACAGCTGCTGGCTTGGCACTGGGATCTTCTGGTCGCAACAGCTGGCACAGAACACGTTACCGCAGTTCCTGCAGGGACACAGAGACAGGTCACTGCTGGACTCAAAGATAGAACCTCTTTACACCTACAGTTACCATGCGTCTCCTTTGCATACAGTTCAGCTCCATGACATTTGCACCAGGGCCCTGTTCTTCATACATGAGAAGGTGAGTTAGCCTGATTTGACTGTTGATAATTTGATACAAGCCTGGAATTGTATTTATTCAAAGCTGGCTTAAAGTGGTCATATTATGCTCAATTTCAGGTTAATAATTATATTTTGGGGTTGTACCAGAATAGGTTGACATGGTTTAATTTTCAAAAAACACATTGCTGCAGTGCCTCTTTTCACCCTGTGTCTTGAACGCTCTGTTTTAGCTACCAAGTGAAGCATCTCACTTCTATTGGATCTTTGATGGGAGTTGCACAAGAGCAGTACCTAGGTAAGGACTACTAGTCAATCAGAAGCAGAGCAGGGCGGGTCCTGACGACCAAGGTAGTGTGATCCACAACAAAGCTGCTTCAGCCGGTAACTATGGCTTTGGTTCAGCCTTACATGTTCCAACAACGCGAACCAGCTTCACAACCGAGACTGGAGCAAGGCGTTTCAGAGTGGTAAGTTATTCATTTGTAACTAATTTATCTTTCATACGCAATGTTTTAACTGTGCACTGTCTCTACATCACAGTAACAACTTTATGCCCATTGACTGGCTTAAGGTTATTTTAAATTCATATTTAGATGTACTTGTGGAAACTGCTCAATTCGTGCATTATGACGCATATGACATACTGACGTAGATACGTTACAGAAGTAAAGGCTGAACTACAATCAAGCTGTTTTCAGGCAGTTCAGAAGCAGTGTTTTCTGTGGGAGAGGGTAACTCCCTTTGGGGTGGACTTTGGGCTTTTTCACTTTGCAACCTATTAAATGCACAAAAAAAAGATAAAGAGACATAAAATGCATAATATGACCACTTTAAGGTTTAGCTAGAGCTGTCAGCTCATTGATAGTTATCTGGATGATGATTTTTCAGGACTTTTCAAGATAAAGCTCATATATTAACTTATTTTCAGATACAAATTTCTCCTTTCCTTAGAAGCACCTTAAGAAAAAAAATATATATAATATACTGTAGTTTTTAGCAAACGTATTATATTAGTATTTACATCAGCAGGATTGTGCACAGTGTGTGAGATGAACTCAAAATAAACTACAGTGTGTGTTCATGGTAATGACGGAACATGTCACCCAGTGCAACAGTGTGGCTCACTGATGTGTTTCATAGTTTTTGGACAAGAATGGAGCTCTATGGCACAGATATACAAATCAAACCTCTGATACTGTTCGAAGAACAAAGTTAGCTGGGTGAGAATTAATGGGATCATTTTAGCTGGCTAACATCATGTTAGCCTGCATTAGTTAAGCCACATTTGAAGAACGGGATGCTGATGTGATAATATGCCTTCCGAAAAAAGAAAAAAATTTACAGACAGTTATATTTTGTTTCTCTGTCTTATTACAATCCGATCACCTGGGACGCATGATAAAACCGGTGGAAAGAAGGTATGGGAGCTCTGACTTCTGAGCAAACCCCATTCATCCTGTTTTCAGCTGAACTCTGCTGTGATGTTGCACTACATGCCAGGTTAGAGAAGGTGCGCTATCACACTGTGGTGCTAACTTGATTATTCAGCCCATTAAAAACACATTATCATCACTAGACAGGAAGGCAGGTCACACTGGAGGTTTCAGATACCCATGCTCAGATTCAGATGTAAGGCCATGCTCACACACTAACACACACAATGGTCCCTTCTACCTGCCTGTACTCACCCTGAGCATAAATAAAAATAAAAATAACCCCCATCTAAATCACTCTAGGTCTCCAGCCTTTTACACCAACAGGTGGACTGAGTGGTCTCCAGTACCATGCTGTGCTGCAGGGAGGTGAGATGCAGGGGGGTGGGGTATGGGGCAGCATGCTGCCGGGGTGTGTGTCGAGGGTGGTGGGAGGGCAGGATGCTGATGTGGTGCTATGGCAGGAGGAGGGTTGAGGTTGAGGAAGTCCACGATTCTTAAATGTTTGAATTTTTCAGGTGAAATAACAATCAGCCCTCGACCAATCACAGCTCTCCCACTGACAGCAACATGCTCACGGTCACAGCCAATTAAAAACTGCTGAATGGAAACACACTGGCGCCGCAGGACGCACATTCAAGTTAATACATCTCAGAAAAGAGATTTCCCTGAGAATTTGCTGACAAGAACAGATTGAAGGGAAACCAGGTGAGGAGGGGAAAGAGGGGAGGGGGTAAGGATTAGGAGGAGGAAGGTGCGGCGATGCCAGGTTAAAAGGGTGGAGGGACAGGGGAGCCGGATCTCACCAGACCTCCTGGACAGGCTCCCTGCCACTGTAGAGGAGAGGGGGCAGACAATGGATAAGAACTGCCTGAACAGTGGAGAACACTTAACACAATAAAACACACTTTCTGCTGCTGATGTGTGTTACAATTTTTCATTTTTATTTTTTTTTTAAAAAGGTCGAAAATCTAAGATAGCTACAATTGTGAAACGGCTGCAATGCTACACTGTTAATTTTAGACTTTTATGCTTTGAATCTATGGCTGAAATAACTACAGATCATCCAAAATTAATCCTACTCGAATTTCGGCCACTCAGTGGTTAACTTGATGCAACCCACCACAAAGAAAAGGAAGTAAAGAGCAGACAGTGATATGAGGAAATGATAACAACAGAGGAAATACCACCAGCTGATAGAACGAGAGATAATACTAAAATGCACCAAACTAATCTAGTTCTGCACACCTAAAATAACCAAAAGATATCCCGATACTTCCACATAGACTTTGAATGGACATTGTTCAATCTGGCCCTTTATTCTAAACAGTTATGTCTCAGCAAATCAGTGTAGGACAGCAGCCCTATTCAACAAAATAAATCAATCAATAATGAATTAAAGGAGCACTCCACCAGTTTACGTGTCACAGAGAATACTGCTCAGCTTGTGAAAACAGTTGTATAATGTCTTCTGAGGCTCTGATGGAGCTTTTGTAAGTCTGAGAAAGTAACCCTGATAATATAGTCACCATCGTGATGTTATCAGGGTTATCTCAGCTTGGGCTGGAGACTTAAAATTTATAACAGAAAGCCTGAGTTACGAACTGCATGTGTGGAGTTTGAAAGCCATGGGTGTTTACCAGAGAGGGAGGGTCAAGTTGCATTATGGGAAGTGTAGGACTCAAAAGTTTTTAGACCCATATTAGGGCCTTAAAGTCAGCATACCTCTGCTGCATCAATGTGAACCCCCCCCCTTTTTTTTTTAAGTTTGTCTCTATATCCCACAACTACATGGAAGTGCAATACTAAATCAGTGGAGTGACCTTTTAATGAGAGGGGCCCTGTCACACTCTTGGAAACTATTAGGTCAGTTTCAGGTGAAACTAGCTATTAACAGATACTCAGGTAGACTCCTTCCTGAGGGCAGGGCTTATGTAACACAGAGTAGCTTAAATTTCTAGTTCCCGTCCCATTTTTTCACAATTGAGAATGACTTCCGGATGGGAGCCGAAACGTCTTGATTCTGAAAACAGTGTCCAGATGACTACGTCTGAAACCTTTTCTACAATAGAACACTCCTGGACGAATGAGGGACTACACCGTCCTGTCACACTTAGCACTAAAATGAGTCATAGTAGACATTCTTAACATATTAAGGACACATTGAGATTAGATCGTATTAACCACATTTGCTTTTATACCAGCATATGGATATTAATAAGAATGAGCAACTCCCTGGTGGAAACCAAAATTAGTCAACAATCTGATTTTGAACTCTGGTCTGCAGAAACACAAGTGATATATTTGGAGAGGAAGTAAAATCCCATCAGAAATGATCACACAAGATGAGTTTGAGACTCATTAAGATGCCGAGTGTGAACTGAAAGCTGCCTCGGCTTAATCTAAACACAGTCTGGTTGTATCTGGATACAAGAAACTGTCTGAACAGAAGAGGAGCGAGCTTAAACAGAGGAAACATCTCTTTAAGCCTCAACGGGGCAGTCAGGAGTGGTTGATGACAGGGATAGTGTCTGAAGGTTTGAGCCTCTGCAGCTTGATAAGCCTCAGAACTTACCTGCAGTGATGCTTCCTGGTGGCGAGCCAGAACCTGCTCTCACAGCCGTAACACTGGGCTGCCAAATGGTCTGGGTACCAGCGAGTCACCTGTAATGTACAGACTAATCTCAGTTCACTACTGCACTACAGAGCAGCTCACCTACCCTGCACTACAGAGCAGCTCACCTACCATCAACCATCATCAACTGCCATTTCGGAAGAGAGTTGAAGTCCATATATGCAAGCTACCAACAAATACAGCCATTGCTTTGAGAGTTTTGTTCCTTCCCTACCTAAAATAAGCTTCAGGTTAGCCTGGCTGCTCACCTCAGTGTCATGCTTGTCCACCTGCTCCCAGCTGGCCTCAGAGAAGAGCTCTGTGCTGCAGCGTGACAAACAGTTGGGGTCCAGGTTGTACTCAGAGTCTGTCATTGAGGTCTGCATGGAGGGAGACACAGACAATCAGAATCAAGCTCACTTTAACCAGCAAATGTGAAGGAGTTAATTGGGCTGAAGTTACAACTTACCAGTTCGTCTCCCATGTCTCCGTTGATCCTGTGGGAGCCGGCGTGCTGCTGATTCTCCAGGCGGCTCCACAGCTCCTGTACCTGCTTCTTCAGAGTCTCTACCTCCATCTGGTGTCCCGCCTCGATCTGCCTCAGCCTCTGCTGGATGGTGTCGGTGTGCAGCGTCAGCCCGTCGTCGTCCAGATGGCTGCGAGATGGCTGCTCCGGGCTGATGGCGGCCCGGCTCAACAGGGCGTGGCACCAGCGGTGCTGGGTGCAGCTGCCCCGCGGATGGAGGATCAGGGAGTTGCAGCTTGCTAGGGACACCTGTCGACTCAGAGGGGCCCTCTCCCCATTCCCTTTGGCCCAGTGAGGTCCTCCGCAGGGATCCCCCTCGGAGCTGTCGCCGTTACAAACCCCGTCCCTGCTGAAGTCAGCACTCAAAGACTGAAAGGCACTGACAGAGGGTCGCTTGCAGCCCCCGTTTAAAGTTCTGATAAAGCCATGCTCGCCTGTCTCCACTCCTTTCTCTTTCCTGGAGCAGGGCGGTTGGCTCCTGCCATCACTGCAGGGCTGACGACTCGGACAAACAGGCAGCTGTGCTGGTAACTCCAACCTGCTGCAGGCCTCTTCAGTTAAAGTCTCTGTGGAGCTTTCCATCAGGGAGGCCCTCTTATCCACCTGCTCCACCGGCTCCGAGACACCACGGCCAGATTTAGAGTCAGGGCAGGTCTCCTCATCCACACCTGTCTCTTCTGGTGACCGGTCCACAAATCCGTTAGTTATAGTTCTATGGGCTGCAGGCTGTTCTGGCTCACCTGAGCCAGACTCACTGGGTCCATGTGCAAGCTCCTCTTGTACAGAAGAGTTCTCTACATCCTGCTTCACCAGATCCTCTGGTGTCTGAGTCACCTCAGCTGCCCGTTGATGCAGCTCCTCTGCCGTCTGTGTGGGCAGAGGGGGAGACTCACCATCCTCCTCAGCCTCCATTACACCATTTTCTGGATGGTGACCATTAGCAAATGCTTCTCTCTGCATCTCAGTCCTGACCTTAGCATACGGTTCATCCTCCTCAACTTTTGTTTCTTTCTCCACCTCTGTGTCAACAGTGTTAATGACATGTGTGACAGCAGCACTTCCCTCTCTCTGACCATCTGCTCCCGCCTCCTCCTTTGTGGCTTCCTGAAGGATGTTCTCCATCTGGCCCTCGGCCACGCCCACCGCCACTGAGAGCTCGGCCTCCTCTGCTTCCTCTCCTGTTGCTGCTGGGCTCACAGAGGCTCCCTGTCCTAGTTCAGCATGTGAGCCCCGGGGCTGTGGGCTGTCATCAAGCTCAGAGTCCACTCCATCTGGGTAAGGCCCCACTCCGTTAGGCCACACCTCCTGATCCTGGTTTCCCCCTCCCTCGGGCCCCACTGCCATGGTGAGCTCCAAAGAGCGCCGGTGGTCCTGCCATTTCTCATTGAGGCTAGGGTCACTGGAGCGGCGGTTAGGAGCCAGCGAGCTTCCCAGCTCACATGCACTGGGCAAGTTGTCGAAGGAGCGAGTCTTCGTATGTCTGAAGAGGAAACAAGAAGAATTATGCACAGGAAACAGCATTTCATTACATAACAATAGCTCAGTGTGTTTGACACCCTATGATTCAATCTGTAACTGCACACATAATCGTTAGAAAATGTTTAGTTAACAAATCAATCACATGTCAGCCTCGTCAAAACAAGAAAAATGCAGCACAAACATAATAAAAGAGAAGCATTCATTGTTCTCTTAGAGCTATCATAAACTTAACATAAAAATGAAACAACTTCCTGTTGCTCTTCGTTGATGGTATGACTGTCGTGAGACACAAGATAAGCAGAGCATAAAACAGTATCTGTGAATGTGAGGGCCTGAGCAGAGCAAATTATCTAAGCAGTGGAGTTGAGAAGCCGGGCCCCTCTGGCTGTGGGACTCCTCGACCTGTGTTTATCTTACATGAGGGAGGAAGAGAGGGGGGGTCGGGTGCCAGGGCGCCAGGCTCACCTGGCCAGGGGCGTGTCCTCGGGGTTGCCACCAGGCACAGGGTAGGGGGCGCAGGACTCATCGGATGGGGTGGTGGGGGAGGAGCTGGGCAGGTAGACCGCCGTCCACAGCATCAGGTTGCGTACGTGACACACTGGGTGGAGAACCTGCAATAACAGCTGCAAACTTAACTCAGGATGTAATCAGAAGACAAGAGGGAAAAATGACAAAGAGTAGCAAAATAATCTGGAAGCAAATCTTTCTAAAATGTGAAAAAATGAGACAAAAACACTTGATTATATGGAAATTTGAGTAATCTCTGAATGCAAATGATTTTATGGCCATGACACGGCGACGTACGGTCTCAGAGTGTGAGGAGTACAGCATGTTCCTCAGTGTGCGGTTGGCCGGTCTCAGCAGTGACCAGACTGAGCAGGTCCTCTCCTGAACGTGGCGGTCCTCCCTCTCCTTGCCGCTGTTACACAGGAAGGTGCCGAACAGACAGGAGTAGGTGTGCTGCACCAGTTTGACCTGCATACACACACACAAACTGACATGTAGAGGCTTGTATACACACCTCAGGTATGATAATAAGAGCAGAGATGACAGGAGTTTCCTCGTACGACTTACGAACACACCCAGACTGTAACTACATATCAGTGGCTCACGATCAGAAACTAACACGAATACACTTGGATCAGAGGCATGCCATTTCCACTTCTGTACATGAAAACATTCTGAACTGTCTAATCTAAGGATCTGAGCAGAATCTGACTTTGCAATAGCTGTGTTTTACGTCTACCACCGAACTTGTACACACCAGGAAGGCCTCATTAAACTCAAAGGAGCATGGGAACTGCCTCTGCAGCTGGTGAACACAGTCCAGCCACTGCAGGAAGACGGGGCAGCGCTCATTCAGGTCCTCAGAGTTTTCTCCATGGCCACAGCGGTCGGCAAACTTATGGCCAAAGTCCAGCCACTCGGTCTCCACCAAAACCTGGAAGCCCTGCACAAAGATGTTACAACATCAAATTTTAAAATGCTAAGAAAGGCCAGGGCTGGAACTTAAAGAAGCAAAGAGTCTTCATCTTTACCTCTATAGTGCGGTAGTAAGGGTCCAGCAGCAGCTTGGACAAAGCAACGATCTGAGGTGTGCGGTCCCAGCCGTCAGAGCAGTGCACCAGGACGGGCCTGTGGTCTCGGTCCACAGCGTTGACCACAAGCAGCGCCGCCTTCAGCAGCAGGGACAGGTGCTGCAGCCACTTGGTGCTCTCCAGTGCAGAAAGCCAGCTGCAGGCACACAGAAAGCAACAGAACATCAGAGGACCTCATATGCCTCAGACACTAAATGATGGCACACATGTTTTATAAGGACAAGTACATAGCATGGACCAGTGCCACATACCACAGCATTTATAGCCTCAGCTAGTTTGAAACCCTGTCAAAGACTTCTCTATGACTTTGTATAGCTAAAAGCACAACTGTGATGTAAATGTGTTATGTCTTTCTACTACTACTAAATATTTTTCATCTAAAAAAAATGGGTTAACGGATTAACAATAGATAAGTGAAATTGTCCAATATTGCTTCACTTAAACCTGTATTAAAACAATGAATATCTACATTTATTGTTTTTAAAGAAGCAATAACTGATTCTTGGCCACTTGGGGGCAGCTGAAACTAGTTGTGAAGACACCCTTGACATTATTATTACCTTTAAGTTGATATGGTGAATTTACTAATTTACACATCCAGCAGTTACGGAACAACGATAGCATTCATTTGGAGTCGCGTCATTTTAGATTTGCATCGTCAGGTGCCCAGAAGCACAACTCAAATGAATAAGTGTGGCTCTCCATCTGCTGGATATAAAAAGTAGGCAACTGTTTGCTAACACGTTGACAAAAACAATGTTACACGGCAACGTTATGATGGCAGCTGTGTTGTTTGGATGTTTTCCAGCCCCCTAGTGGCCACAAACTGATTAATGCAGCTTTAGAATCCAGGTGTTTGGTAAAGTCAAGCAAATGACATTGTCTGTTTGGATAATGGTTATGTAATATTTCAAAACATTACATGACCAGTGGGAGACATGCATAGACCTTGACCTACTTCAACTGTGAGTAAATATTTCACTTGTCTTATCTTATCTGGGTTATTATTCTAAGCACTATGTGCGTTTTGTATTATCTATAAACCAGGAGCATCTGTGACAGAGACAGACAAGCCGGTGACAGATTTTTGACTTTCAAATTTTGAAGTACAAGTCTTATCAGCAAAAATGTTTTGTGAACTGATACAAATAAGGTTTAGCTTTTGAGAAATCACACAAATAGTGAGAAATTGGTGCAACCTGCTGTTTTTTTTGCATGAACACCATCAAGTCTGTGCAAAAGACTCTTTAAGTAATATTCAAATAAAGAAAACAAATACGGACATGTACTGTATGACCCTATTAAACATGCTGAGCTAGCATCTGGAGTTAGGAGGATTTTTCGGAGTCTGTTTTTGTCTTATGATTTTATCCTCTAACCCCTTTCAAAAATGTTCTCTTAAGCCAGCGTGACTCAATTGCACATCATTGTAGCGTCAAGTCTGGGAGCACAGATGGAAAGAGATCCTCTACTTGGGCCAGGCTTTCTAAATCAGGCACAGATGTATAGCCAAGGCCAAAACACAGCTGTGATTACTAGTTACCTACAGTTACTACAGCAAAGCTTGAGAGCATTGGGTTTAATAGTTTTAGTCTGCAGAGCTTTAGCGTTACAACTAGGGGAAAAATGAGGGACTGTTGGAGGCATTAAAAACCCTACTTGGCTGGATCAGGCATCTGAGTGCAGAGGAAACGCAGAGACTGGAAACTCTTGCGGATGGAGTGGATGTTGGCCATGCCCATAAACACCACTTCACAGTTGGGATAGTACTCTGGAACAGGAGGAAAACAATGGTAAAAAAAAAAAAAAAAAAAAAAAAAAAAAAAAATAGACAAAACAAAAACTGGAGGTTTTAATTTTAGCACGCAGAACAGTCGCATTTGCGGTTAACTGAGCTCCTGAATCCACAGCACACACTGACCTAATTCTGCTTGTAACCAGGGACTGAGCTGAGAAGACCTACCTGGGCATTCACAACCTCCCCCCTTGGCCCTGTTAGCTACAGCAGCAGCATAGGACCTGGCATCCAGGATCAGTAACTTGTGGGGCTGGATGGCCAGTGTCTCCACTTCTGAGCTGTTGGTCATGGAGGATTCTGATACAGACACAAAACACAGCAAAAATGTCTCTCAGTACAATTCAGGTTGTATGAAATTAGGGCTGGGGCTATGGCTGACATCATTACCACGATCAAAAAGTCCAAATAAACCATTAAGATGTAATTATGTTTCATCCAGGCACATCCATTAGCATCAGTTTGACATAAGAAGTTACTGTGATCTGTGTGTTTGTGTGGGCCAACTGCTTTAGACAAGCCCTAACAGGTCTGATTGCACAACAGCGTCTGCTGTTCATGCAGATAGGAAGATCTCAGTGTGGTAAAATCTGATATCTGTTCAGATGGAAGTGTCTGTTTTTGTGTGGGTGTATACATTATGTCAGTGAGTAAGTGAGGCTGGCTGAGTGTGAGCTTGTACCAAAGTCGGTATCAGGCAGGTCAGAGCCGTTGGTGTAGCTGCCGTTGGGAAGGTGTTTGCAGGAGCTGCTGTCCACGGCACAGGCCTTGGCTATGGATTGGACCAGGTGCTCGTCATCAGCGTTCCTCCAGCCCCACCAGCTGACCTCTGGCTGGCCGCAGCGGGCAATCACAGCCCCGGTGGTCTGGTGCCTATGTGAGGGGGGGTCAGGGCAACCAGGGAGAAGTTAGCAAGAACAGAACATAGTCAGTCCACTGTCTACTGTACGGCTGTTTATTCATCTGGGCTCTGATCTTATTTACAGGAAGAAATACTATTCATGCTACAGTATGCACAATACAGTAATACAGAGATTGGGAGAGTAGGTTATGTCCTAGAGAAGAGACAACATTTACCATCTATCCATTATTCATACTCCCTCACAACAGTATGTTATATTTTTTGACTTCCCTAATTTTTTTTTAATAAAACAGGGATACAAATAACAATTACTTCCATAATCGATTAATCTGACAATTACATTTTTGATTAATTAATTGTTTAGAATTAAAAATGTCAGAAAATTGTGAAAAATGCCAATCACAGATTCCTGAAGCACAAGTTGACATATTCAAACTGCACGTTATGTCTGACCAACAGTCCAAAACACAGAAGTATTTAGTTTACTATCATCAAAATACTAAGTAGACCAACAAATATCCAAACTTGAGAAGCTGGAATCAATTAACTTTTTACTTTTTGCTTAAAAACAACCTAAGAAATTGTTAAGGGCCGGGCAGCTGTGCTCTCGGTCCCTCTTGTATTTGCCAATGTTATAATTAATATTATTCTTCCTATGAGGAAATCTGCCTTCCCATGCATGAAAATAAATAAAACTTTGCACATAAGTCCTATGCCATACTTCTTCAACTGGCATTGTGGGCTAATCGTCCTGATGGTGGCGCTACAGCAACCATCTAAAGTTTAAAACTTTGAAAATTCATAACAAATCAGTCGTACGTGCTACCACTTTGCAACTTTCACCAAAATGTAGGCCGAATTGAGCAGAAATGTTCAGATGCTTTGAGCTGGCAGGAATTATGAAGTCCATCACTCTGTTTCTCTCAAAAAAAAAACCTAATTCAACCTCCCTCCCACATTTTTTGCTTAACTGATACCAAACTTGCCACACTGCATCTCCAGACTGTCCTCCACAAACGATCCAGCCAGATTTTTTAATTATCAAAAATTTTGCCTACAGTGCATCAAAATGTTTGACTGTAAACAGCTACTGCAAATTCTTGCTAAATAAATCTCCAATGTTCATGAAAAAAAAGACAAAATTTTGATGTCATGGTAGATGTAGTGTGGTAAATTTCAGAACTATCTCTATTTTGGACAGTATTTCGAATTCTATCCTCATGCAAACTATTGCAGTCGATGGAAATAGAGAATCTTCAAACATCAGTTTGTCACTTATGGAACAATCAGTCTTTGTAAAAATAAATTACAGACATCTCTATGTTGTCTAGATGAAGTACACAAATTCTCTGAATTTTGTCTTGATAACTGAATTTTTGACACTAGTTTGAAATCTGCCTTCACATGCAACCCTGGTGATTGGCCTAAAGCCATCTATGGTTTAGTTCAACAAGATCATGACTCGCCCTTGGTGTCAAAGGTTGTGAGATCGAGCACTGAGTAATGCAGAATAAAAATGCTAATACCTACTCAGGCATTGTGCATTTCAAATATACCGTTATGTATTTGTCATTTATCTTCCTCCTCAAAATGCCCGGCTCGACTCAGCTATAATTATCATTATTTTTCGATCAACTAATCAATTAATCAACTAATCATTTCAGCTCTAAAAAACTAATAAAATAATCTGAAAATGAAATATGATTCTTTGGTTGAACTGCTCATAACTCATCTGATCTATGATAGGTCAGAAGTAGACATTTGTTTAAGCAAAAATTTATTGAGTTTCAGTAATTGTACAGCCACCAAAGCAAACTTTTGTCTCATATTTATTTCAGGTGCTGTGACGCACAAAACAGGCACACAAAACTGCCATTTCTGGTTGGAGTAGTTTTCCAAAAACAAAGATCAAAGGCTCTCAAGCACTGTTTGTTAAATACAACAACCACAATTCACTGAAGCCATGACGCAGTGTATGTCATTGGTTAAATCTGTGGTCTTGGCCATGTTGACAAACTCTGAATAGAGGCAAATAGAGAAACGTAGCCTGGAGAGAGATATTCATTAGTAATTAACTGTATGTTGTGGTTTTCCGAGCCAAAGTAAACTCCACAGTGGCAATGATATAGAGCCATGAAGATATTATTTGAAAATGGTTTAATTCCTTTCACAAACAAAAAAGGCCAATCAGCACATAAGACAGCTTTTCATTGCTGGGTGGCGGTAAACAAGTTTAACCTTCTGCCTTGAAACAAACACACCAACCTATAAACCACAGCAGGAAACCTCTTCCAGGAGCGGAAGGCTGCCACATTTTCCAGCTCCTTGTCAGTGATCCAGGCTGGCACCAGGAGCTGCTGGGGATAGCTGGGGCAAAGCCTGGCAGAGCAGGGGGGTAGAGAGAGCAAGAGTTTAACAAGGAGAGAGAGAGAGAGAGAGAGAGAGAGAGAGAGAGAGAGAGAGAGAGAGCCAAAGGGCTGTGATGGCTCAACAAAAGTCTCTGTCTACAGACACCTAATCCTGGGCTGAGCTCTCCTCTGCCCAGGGCGCAGCACCAGTGGAGTACAATAACACAACCACCCACTGTCTAACACACACACACACACACACACACTGACTTATGCTGTACGCCAATGAAAGCAAAAGGCGGATCCATCTTCTAGCTGGGAGTGACGGAAATCAACACAGCAGCAGGTATCCTGAATGAGAACCACTATTACCTAAACTTGCTGTTGATGTCAGATATCCTCCAGGCGTTTTGAGTGTCAAAGCCCATCCTCTCCACCTCGTTCTTGAACCAGGAGGTCACGTGTTCGCCTATAGAGCGAGAAGAGATGTCCGATAAGACCAGAGGGGAGCAGCTGGGGTTATGTGAGGACATGTGAGAGACAGTAGTGTACCTGGTCTGCACAGCTCGCCGTGCTGCTCCTTCTCGCCGGCGTACACATCCATGCACCAGGCATGGAAGGCGAAGGAGAAGAGGTCCTCCAGGCGAGAGGGAGGGCGCACTACCACGTTCAGGCGTTTCAACCATTCCTGACACTGCTCAAAGGTGGAGAACTGACACCTGGGGATCAAACGCAAAAGCCAACGTTACACCTTCAACGTGCTACAAAATACTATTAAGGCGCATGGCTGGTACTCTAAAAAAAATCCTTCCAATACTAATTTCTACGATACAGATACTTCAGAATCAAGAAAATACTTGCCTTAACTATTATCCTTTGTTTGTGGAAAGCACAGATTTCCTCACCAAACAGTAAATCACTACCTGTGCAGAGCTCTCTAAATGGTAGCTGTACAAGAAGTCTGATATTACAATCCCACCAAGCGTGCTTTTCCATACTCATGGTGTTCCTTATTGTTAATTATGAATGTGGTTTTGCGATCAGTTCTTAAAATGTCATTCCTTTCTGTTGATTGCTCCTATGTTGTTTCTTTATGTACATTTTAATATCTTTATTTCCTGGTTTAGACGCTGGGTTTTTAAACGGTTTGGCAGCAAAAAACTGGTCCATGTAAAGAACACTGCTCTCACCTGAGCGTCACCTTTGATGTGTGATTGACACTCATTAGTCTACTGTAATTAGTGTTGACTGAAAGTGAGTTCCCGACTTCTGTGAAGTGTTGAAAAGTGAAGGACTAATACAGGTGAAACATTTGAAAGATTTTTCAGCACGAAACTTTCACAGAGATTATTCCAAGTGACAGAGAAAAAGCATATTTGTGTGCAGCGCGAATTTCAGCATGATACTAAACAAACTGAGCTGGTAAACTGTTTAGTGTAAGAAGCAGTGCAGCAGCTCTGTTTGAATTTTGTGAGGCTGAGCAACAGGTGAGTTTTTTCCCACAGACTGTATAAAAAAAATGGACGCAGTGTCCGTGACGTCCCCCATAGGTTTCTGAAAAGCCGTTGTGAAGCTCAAAGTGGGCAGCTCCGCTGAACCACCTAGTGGCAAGCCACTTGATAAGGCACCCACCTGTCACTCAAAGTGGCCACGTCCTTAATTATGCATAACTTTAAGCCCTAATATAATTTAAACGAGTGAGTTCTATAAAAATTCACCCCGTACAGTTGCCATGAATGGGGAAATTATCTATAGAGACCAAAAAGTTTTTTGTACCAGCCTGTAAACATGTTGTAAACTGCTGTAAATTTGGGAATTTTAACATGGGGGTTAATGGGGTTTGACTCGCTTTTGGAGCCAGCCTCAAAGGGCCATTCGAGGAACTGCAGTTTTGGCACTTCTGCATTGACTTCATTTTTCAGCCCCAGAGGTTGCTGCTTGGTTTTTTCCTAATTAATTGTGAAATGTCAGTGATATTATATTTTACCTACACATATTTTACTGTTACAGCTCGTGGGCCCAAAATGCAATAAACAGCTTTTAAGCATCATTAACTGTCACTTTGTTGCAAATATGGTACAAAACTGATTTTTTGGGGTTGTTGAATTGATTAGAAGCGTGTGAGGAAAAGGTCGGTTTATTTCTCAGGTGTAATGATACTCCGTCAGTGATCAGCACAAACAACCTTCCTTTTGCTTCTGGTTGGGTTCAACGTGGTGAAGCTGCTCTGTTGGTTCAGGTTATTCTGGGCTCATCTCGGTCAAACATCCCTCTGTTATCTTTATAGTGTGTGCTATGTTTAAGTGTTGTCATAGCAACCTACACCACACGACTTTGTGGTTTTCGCTAATTGTAACGCCTATACCATCCTGTGCCTGGACTTCCTTGACAAAAGTCAGAATAAACTGATTTTTTGATGTATTCTCTAACTTCAATGGCTTTGCACAGAACATCACGTGTATTCCTAAATATAGATATGGAAGAAACTAAATCAAGTTCTCTATACCTTTAACAAAGAGGTGGTAACAGTTGGAATGACTTTAGGTTGCAGGAGTGTATCACTGGTCATACCTGACGACTTTGCAGTCCTTACAGGTGACGTGAAGCTGGAACATATCCCGACACTCCGCGCTCTCTATGAGCTGAAGAGGAACCTGCGGAGCAAAAGAGAGGGAACATCAACTCTAAACCTAGTCAAACTTTGATGGAAACGTTACATAGCATATCGAGTATATCGAAAATGTACCAACCAAACACATGCAGTCAAGTACAAGTAGTGTGGTAGACTGCAACTGACAAATCAATTTAGCAAATTAGCGGTGGTCAACACAGTGAAACACTTTCATGCCAAGAATCAGCCACATGTGCTGCAACATCACATGTTTAATTTAAATATTTAATTGCATAAACCAAACCACAATTCAGTCACATGGTGCACACAGAGTACTTGTCCAGGTGCATTTCCATTAATTTTTCACTTAACGTCGCATCTCCCTGAGCCCTGTTAATATACATAATCTTCTTAACTTTGTATGTGTATGGGAGCACAATAACACTCAATACTAGATCCTGAAGTGCCTGTGTCTGCATTTCCCTTTTGGCCCAGAGCTACATTCTTATCTTTTATAGGCAAATACCATCCAAAGTACAGAATTGCCATGGGCTTATGACTTAAGAGCATACTTTGAATACTGCAGGGAAATACCTACAGTATGCTGCTTTTGACTAAGCGCTGTTAATTAGTAAAAAGCATTTTTCAGAAGCACAGTGGGCTTTCACAAAAGGTGTGGCTCAAGCTGCTGTTCCCACACAGTCTGCAGCCATGCACGATCGGCAGCCAGTCTTCAGCAGGTCAAGTTCCAATACATGAGTACAATGACAGTGTTACTGTCTGATGGAGATTTTGTTGGTGTGGTTGCATTAAAAGATTGGCAGCTTGAATATTTTATCATCACGTGTACTTTAATCCAGCACTTGGTGTTAAACAGGATGAACAAGCAGGATTCTACTCATCTGGGCACTAGCCGGTTAACAGGCACACACAAATTACACACTCAAGTCAACCACTCCACGCCGTGCAGCTCTGCTGGGTACTTACTGACACCTCACAACAACAACTCTATCCAAAACAAAACAGAGACAACAATAATGAAAGTGAAGCATGTCGATTCGTAACTATTTTCTGTCTGTGTAGGGCTGCTATCGCAGCACATTCCGGATGTTCGAGCATCCTGCTGCCACAACTTAATTCCTGCCCTGAGTGCCCACTAATCTACATCTTAATCTGGCCACCATCAAAATTCCTAGGCTGCTTGTTAACAGCCTCTCGCTCTCTTGCAGCACCTCCCACCCTTGATTTATGAGCTCTGGCAACTCTGGCATGTGATGCAGATGCCTTGTCAACCCATCCAAATATGTGTGAGGAGAACGTTGTCTCTGTCTGATGTGAATCCAGAGAGGTGGTGTGTGAGCCAAGAACCGGAGGCTCGTTGAGGTCCAATTTACCCCGGCAAAACGTGACGGGCAGCCAGTAGAAACAGGAAACACTCGGATGGATGCATCCATCAGAACCACTGAATAAATCTTATACATATGAAGGTTTGATTAACTAAACAATGACATATGATTATATGGATTAGTTAGTTTTGAAGCTATGCCAATATTTGGGCTTTGATACCACTATTACTGTACTGTTCCGATTTTCAAACAATATAAAGTCACAATAACCTAGAAATAGGGAAAATACTGCAGCTATCAGTAGGGCTGGGCATCATTTGAATTTTTTCACTATCTATTGCTGATACCATACCTGAGTATTGGTACCAATACAGAATCAAACTTTTTTTAATACCTTAAATTAAGGAATATAAACAAAACAAAAAAAATCTCAGATGTTAAATGTTGTCTAAACTCAAACAGCCTTACAAGAATTTTGCTTAAATAAAATGGTCTAAAACTAGCCAAATTCTGATTTAAACTATATGATCAAAGAATAAATGAATAGGACTATAAATTTGACCAGACACTGTTGGCAAATGGCAAATGTTGGTAAATGTTAAGTTTTGATACTCAGTGATACAGACACATTTCAGTCAGTAGCACAAAATGATAGAGGTTTGATGCTCAGAATATTGCCAGCCTATGTACTTTCATGTTTAAAAAGGCTCAAATTTCCTAAAACAACTGTAGTTTTTAGCAAATGTTACTCAAACAGGATGAAATTTGGTGCATTTCTGATACTATTTTGAGCACCATTGAGTATTTACAATAGCAGGCAGTGTATGTGGGGCTGATTCCAAATAAACTACACTGGTTGTGTTTATTAAAATGAAGGAACATGTCAGCCAGTGCAACTGTGTGTCTCACTAATTTGTCTTTAATAGCTTGTGAACAGGACAATACTTATGATTAGGATCAATTCATTGTTGGTTTTCGTCTTTTCAAGGGATTTCTTGACAAGAAAAAAAAAATAGAATATCACCAGGCGTATCCTTTAAAAATGAGCGAATGATAGTTTTTATGAGAAGTAAGTGAAACAACCAAAAGCTTTTGCTGTAGCACATGATATGTCATTTCACAACTTTCCTGTTCTTTCATGTCAGCAGCAGAGCAGTTTGGTGATCTGAACATAGCATATGCTTTTCCTAAGGCATTTAGAGTGAGATTTCTTGGTCAAATTATGGTAAATACTTAATTTGTGAATTAAAAACATTCATAGAATTGCATGTAAATAGATTATGAGAGATTGTACACTTATCATAAAAATAACAAAGAAACCACAGTGCAGAGAACATCTTTGCAATGGCAAATTAAGTTTTTTTTTTAGAAAGTGACCACACTTGGGTAACAAAGCTAGTCTCTCTTATCGTGGTGAAAAGAGACAGAGAGGGTGTGACTCTTATACAGCCCCTCTGGAACCACTGCAACCAAGGCAACGGCAAGTGCAGAGAGAAAGCTGAGCGGGCGAGTGTAGAAACAGAGGTGATGAAGAGTCACGCGGCACTGCTGCCAGTGCAGATCAGCTCTGAATGGCCTGGTCACCACAGTGCTGGCACAATGGCCCCGACTCTGTCCATTCACAAAACATTAATACACACGTTCACACAGCCTCCAGTAGATACAATGTAGTTCATTCTTATGAATTCTGTTATTTTGAGCTGTGTTAGAGACATTCTCTAAACGTATCTGACCTTGAAGCTCATCGATCACTTTTCAAAGATACTTACGTTGACAACGGACTCTTTGAACTTGATGTGTAGGCGGTAGTTGGACGTTGCGATGATGGCATCCTCTGCTCTCCCCACATACTCTGTGAACTCCCCATGCAGCTCAGGAAAGGGCACCTAGCAACAGCATGATATATGCACAGGACTATGATGACAGATGTGGTCATCATGACTATTTTGCAACTTATGTCAGGCAAAATGAAATTCACTCTTGCAAGTAAATCTAAGGTTTAAAGTATAAACCCCTTTTCCACAGTAAGAACCACTTGGTACTTCACACTTATTTTATTTTATTTTATATTTATACCCACTTGGTACTTAATTTATTTTCTGACCTGTATTATAGTGTATTGTATTTTTTGCTAGTACTTTCCTGTGTGCACTGACATAAAAGCGAGCTGCTGTAACAAAGGAGTTTCCCCTCAGGTATCAATAAAGTATTTCTGATTCTGAACTTTTTCCATAACCAACTTTTAAAAAAAACAGGAACTTTACCACCTTTCCAATTGGGACTTTTTTAATATACCTGTTATGCAAAAAGGCCTCATGACCAAATCGGCCATTTTCAGTGGGCCGCAAACCATTAGCGTTTGCAACACTGATGAAATGTGAGTTTTCCAAGTGACACAACTACCACTTTTAAATACCAGCTATCAGGTCTAAGAAGCAGCAAAGAGAAATGTAAATGAAGGCACCACATGAATGGTGTGAGTGACCAATTGGCCATTAAATGAAATTTGAAATGAAAATTTAAATGCTAAATTGAAGCTTCTCAGAGCAGGAGATAAAAGTCTATCAAAGCATCATAGCATCATTCATAATGAACCCCCCCAACATAGACAGTAAGATAAGTTTTTTATTTTCAGATTATAGGGCTTCAGATATCACTTGACTTTTGAGACTTTACTTCTGACACCTGACACTGGTCAAACTGAAAGTGAGCTTAAGTCAAGTATCATGGTGGTTATGTAACTGATTACAGAGAGGAGACTCACTCACATATTTACACGTAACTGTCATGTTAACTGAGCTTTTTACAGCATGAGATAAGCAGTGAGGGGCAGGTTCCTCACCTGCATGTTTTCCTCCTCCAGGACTGGGGACTTCTTGGGGAAGATCTGATTGGCCTGGATACACTCCAAGCTTTGCTGCCCCTCCTCCTCCTGCAGGAAAAGGACTGTTAACTCTTTACTGAACTAGTATCAACTTTAACAACCTTCTTTCAGTCACGTGTTTTTCTTTAGTTTTAATATGGCATTTGAAACGTTTGTCCAGGGAAGGCTGGCTGAGTATTTCCTTATTTATCACCCTGCTCCTGTCACACACTCATGTACACTGACACAGCTTTGACCACTAAGCTACTCTGTAAGAATTGTTTGGGGAGCCTTGCTCAAGACCATCTTAGTAGTAATTTTTGGGGAAAAGGGAGTGCCACTCCTCCACTTCGCTTTGCCTCGATTTTCCCGGCCACAGCACCATATTACATTCACACATCACATTATTTGGAAATGGCTGAAGTGTCACAACTGCTGTTGTGACAGAGAGTTGATTTAAAACCAAGTTGACAGTGTTGCATTTATGCTGCTTTTTGTGGCTGTCTTCTCCTTCCCACCCACACTGTAATGTGCAACCCAGGCTAATTTACTATAATCGCCCCTTGTACAACTTCAAGCCATGGTATAACAGATGCCAGTAACATACAGCACTCTAAAACTGGAAATAGACATGGTAATTCATTTACACAAGACCCTGAAAAAGAAAAGAGAGTCTAAATCTAATTATTGGTTGGCCAAATGAAATTATGGACATTTTTTGTTTAAAGGCAGTTTTCACTAGCAGTCTGTAGGCTCTCATGGGGGCCAAATGTTTGAGGTCACAATAGTCTTATGCAAGATGAACATATTTCACAGAGGATGCCTATCTGTGGGGAATGCGAGGCATGGCTATACAAGCAGAGTCAGGGATTTTTCCTCAAGGGCAAACTGGTTGGGGAAAAAAAAGTCTGGCCTTGTGCTGACAGATGATCGACATGAATCTATGGGCTGTGTATGGTCAGGAGCAGAGTTCAGTCTGATCATTGTTCAAAGAAAGATTAAGGTGGTCGAAAGAGATGGAAGTTAACGGACAGTGCTGGCACATCCTGTGGGATGCTGGCTCAGCATGAGCCGAGCTGATACACACAGTGGCCATGGTTGGAGGAGCAGCACGCTGAGGCCAGCCAGGGGGCAGCTGCCACACAGCAGCACGGCAAGAACACAAAACACATATACCCGCACACACCATTCAACAGGCAACGCATCCAATCCAGTGGCTATGTCATGATGCAATAATACAACACAAATTTCTGCAGTGAAAACTGAAAGCTGCCCTCCCTAGGCAGCAGCCTCAGAGGACCTTTGACACTGTTCCAGCTGATGTAATTGTCTACTTCCTGATAAACAGAGCTGATTGATAGCGAAAATCAATGGAGAGTTTCCGATTCTGCAGACTGCACCCAAGCCACAGGACACACAGCAGTCACCGTCCAAAGCATGCATGAACTGAAGGTACTTTACCATGGCCCCTGTGAAGGAGTGTGGGTCACCCAACACGGAACTCCGGAGTGGACCAGTCTGTACAACAAGAACACAGAACGTTGATAAATAATTCCGGTAAAAAAAGGGCATATAAATTATATGTGGTGCCTTTAAGCCATTATCTTTAAAAACAGAAAATGAATACAGCCGTCGTCTTCTTACATGTGGTCTGATCACATTTTAAACTCAGCCCAAACCTTTTTCTCCTCCCACCTGTGGTAAGCCATTGTGAAGCCAGTACCACTGGGATCATTATTGTAAAATATGGAGCAACATTTACAGAGACAGAATTCATGATCAAAATACTATATTTGCTATTCTGACATCGTCTCATTATCAGCACTGATTTAAGGTCAGTTAAGGGTATTGTGTAACTGCTTTTTTTTTGCCACACAATTTATTTTGGGAGGCCATCAATATTAATGATTGGTTTTGAAATTCAATAGGTATTCAAGGTTCAGTTGTTCAAATCAGTAGGTCATCATTTTATCTGGCAGGTTTATCTCATAAAACAAGTGCTACAGTGTTGTTGTTTTTTCACCAAATGCCTTACCAGCTCGCCCCAAAAGAGCAAATTCGAGTCTCATCTACCAGATCACTGCATCTACTCTGGATGAAATGACTACCTGAAATTATAAACCAAACTTACAACCTTTTCTATATAAATTTTCAGTGCTTCTGTTGGATTTATGTAGACTGCACATGGACAGATTTTCAAGGGGTTAACAAGAAAAACATTGCAGGGAGTGGCTGGATTTTGAAGGGGTCTAGACAATGAACCGATTGTAACCCATGATCGACCAGGAGACCGTGAGCCTGTGGTTGGGCAGTCATGTTCAAAACGTTGAATAGCAAATCAATTCAACATGAAATGGCACAACAAGGGAAGGCTTGGCCAGCAATAGCAGGATGTAGGCCTTTAGTAAAGCTTATATTCAGTCAGTTGCATCAAATGTAGTAAAGAGGGACAAAAGTACTGACGGCCACAGTTAAAGAAATAGCAGATGGCTGAAAATGTCACATAAACAGTAATGCAATACATCTTTTAGACTTACCACAGACAATCAGTAACGGACGATGAGCAGTCCTGATGATCCTGTTTGGAAACTTTCACAAATAAGACATGGAAATCTGTGGAAATGAAGGCAAATATGCACCTGAAGCAAATGCTTTTCCATACAAACTTGTCTATATTATGCAAACATCAGACTTTTTCACTGAGATAATCAAGCTACAGAAGCTCTTTTGATTCCCTTGCAAATATAGCTGTACTGGTGGTCACAGCGGCTTGCATGTGAGCTCAGAGATACCACTTAAACTCAGTTGTGGAATGGAAAAAAGACCAACTGGATCCTGAAGCACTACGTCTACAGCCTAGCCTGCACACAGACATGGTTCATTCACGTGAACTGCTCATCTCATGTTCACCTTCAGAAATAAACAAGAACACCCAATTCATGCATTATATCAACTGTAATTTGTAAACCCGTTCTGCCACAGCTTGAGGTTAAAACAAGATAATGGAAGGTATGGCAGATGGGCTAGTGTAAAATAAACATTATTTGTGGTTAAACCACCCAACAACAGTTGGTTACCTGCCCAAATGGCTGGTCAAGCACACATACTTGGAAGAGCCAAACAGTTCACAGCACTTGGCTTGTGGCTAGTATTGATCTCCTGCCCAGTTTACAGTCAAATCAGCTGAAAAAAATTCACCAAAAACATGAATAGATGCCATTTTTTTGTTCAGGTAACATTAAACGGGTAGTGGAAATTATCCTTAAAGTGATATCGCCTAAAATGTCTTTTTAAAACAGGCAACCTGCTAGGGATCTCTCAGCATACAGGCCCACAAATAGTCGTAAAGGTCGGCTACTCTTGTAGACTGAAATCTGATCTGAGAAGGTCAGTAAATGTCCAGGACCTCAACACACCTTCTCAGGAACATTTAAGATGCTTAAGGGCAGAAACAAGACAAAAATCCCATTGCACCAGCGGGAGAGGAACTCAGCACCGCCTGGTCGTTGAGAGTGGTGTGAAGCAGCCAGGGGAGGTCATTACATCACTGACTGGGGAGTTTAACTTTTACTGCTGGTGCTACCTGATAAAGCATATCTGCCACACACACAGGGCTCTGTTTACTGCAGCGGGCTCATGACCCGTGGCTACGGCTCAGTCTGGTTCTGAGTTTAGAGTCACACAGGAAAGGCTAAGCCCCTTAGAGCCTCAACGTTACTCTTATCCCGTGACAGGCTACCATGTATCACAGGCTGCAACATTATCAATCAAATAGCCTCTATATTCTAAGTGATATTAACAAGTTTCTAGAAGAAATACTGACTGAGGCGATGAATTGCAATGACAGTACAGTTAGCTTGATTACGTTGACGGTCAAGTAGCGACATTTACCATAACAGCGGCACTAAAAAGGATTAACTCACATACAAGCATACATCTCTGCTAACTTTGTGTCTGATTTTTTTTTTATTTCGCTAAGTTAATTAACGTTATGGCTTCACTTTTCAAGTAAAACGTTAACTAACGCTAGCTAAAATGTTACGTAAACGGTATTTCAAGTTAGCTAGTGTTTTCTGAGGAAATAAACGTAACGTTGACAATTAAAAGTAAGCTACAGTCATCCAAAAACCATACCCAAACACTTCTGAATCGTAATCTTAATGGGTGGTAGCAAGCCAAGAGCTCTGCAACATAACATTAACAACTATGGAGAAACCATTTATTGCCAGGCAAAAGTCAGTAACATTAGCTAACGCCAGCTTTGCTAACAGGTTTGTCAGATAGATAACCCAAGATAGATAACGTTACCCATGTCAATAGACAAAAATAACTAGCTAGCTGGCGGTAACGTTACTGCCGCTCTTCCTTCTCTTTGGGTACGTTAACGTTAAGCAAGATCCTCTGCAGCTAACGTTATCTAACATCAATTGTTAACTGTTAAGCAAAAATTGCATAAGCGTAAAGTAATGCTAGCAAGTTAACGCCCAGTCCAAAGTGGATATTAGGATTGCGAGCATCCGACATTAACAGTTACTAGTAAGCAGTGCGCTGTTGTGTTGCATTCTCATAGTACTCGGTGTTTGCCATTAGTAGCTGTGACACAGACCAGCAAGTAAGCTAGCTGGTTGGCTAACATTAGCTGGTTGAGCTAGCGCAGCTCTCTGCAACTGTTTTTGTTGTTAGGAGATGGAGGGCGGACCCCAAAACGGAGGCCTCCGTCAAAACACACCGAGGAACGACCACAACCGGCGGACTCACCAGCGAAAGGAGTGATGAGAAGTTGGAAGCCAAAGATTCATCCGCAGCCCGTGCAATTACTGAGCAGCAAATAAACCTCGATCAAATAAACATTAGTCATATCCGAGCCGAGGCCAGCTTCACTGCGTCCCTTTCCAGCACCGAGCAGTCGTCGCCATCGCCGCGAATTCTCCAGCCCAACAACATACGTAAGTTTATGACGTCATCGCGTCAGAGCGATGCTCTGGGCGGGGGAGGGGCTCAGACACACCATGCGGTACTATCATGTAAACACTGGGCTATTAGGCTACCCGAATAACTGAATATAATGGACATGAATGATACTGAATTCAATCAGAGTGTTTGGATCATCGAAAGACTGCTAATGAAGCAAACGATTTGGAAATGACTAAATGCTTCATAAGTTAACGACATAACATGCTTACAATACATACAGTGAAGGACATTGAGGTTTCATAGTGGTTTTATAGATGTACGTTTATGAATTTGTTTGCATTCATTTGTGTGCATTAATCTGTACTGTGGGTGGTCATTCCTCACCATAAAGAAATAAAAACACAACACAGCAGGATCTTAAACAATTATGTATTGAATGATGGCTTACATATGCAAATTCATTTCAAAGAGGCTTGGCATACCTTTGTCCATTCTTTAACATTTAATAGCCTGACATGTGAGGCATTAGACAGTAATTTAAGCCTGCAGGACACTTCTCTTTATTGGCTCACAGCTGACTTTCAAATTAAACTTTTTCTTTGTGACAAACCCTCAGTGTCAGAGTTGTAAATATTGTGTAAATGTTGTATATTAGTGTGTCAACTCTGAATGCAATCATTCAAATTTTGCTAACCAATTACCTAATTATTTAGTGACTAATGTCAATTATAAAATAAATCCATCTAATGTGTAGGGCTCTTGTTACAAAAAGCTTTGCTTTTTTTCTGAACTGGGTTACAAAAAGCCCTACACCCCTCTTAAATCACACTTTTCCACAAGGCATAACTTCTGTGAGGATAATGTATGAGGCATATGATATGGCACAAAATAATCTTGATTTAAATATTTACCTGTACGTAACGTTTACTGGGTCGTTTTTGGGTTCTGATTTGACTGGATTCGTGATGACTTTGCAAGAGCCAAATTTATCAGCTGCACCATGCATGGACTTCACTAATGTAAAAAGACATTAAGTGCTGATTCAATGTCCCTGTGCAAGAACAACGACACAAAAACACAGTCTATCCCTTGTCATGTGACCAGAATGGATTCGCATGCAAAACAATGAGATGGGCTTTACATGAAAAGATAATGGTCTGGGTAAATACATTTCTTTTTCGGTCATATGTCCATGTTACCATGAAAGACAATGAAATTTCCACATAAGAAATGCCACTTCTAATCATACAGTATATTATGCACAAAAAATGGTGGTACGAAAACCAGAGAAAAATTTTCTGTGGCAGAGAAAACAAAAACAGTATTTTAGAGAGCAAAGTCTACTGATCTCAAAAATGCAACCCATTAGCCTCATCCTGGTAGTTCCAATCTGCACTGTACTTTGACACATCTGTGTAATGAATTACAAAACAGCAACAGCTCTCCAACAAACCACCGCTTTCTGTGAAAGTTGCATTTCCCATATATACACAACTTCCACAGGTCCATTTAATATATAACGGAGTCATTCTCTACAGCACATAATGTTTATCATAGTCACCACCACTGATGAGAGCAACTGTTTTAGTAAAGCTTTAAAAAGCAAGACTACCCTGAGAGAAGGTCTAAAACGTGGGCAAGCTTGCCAGACCAGAACTGGCTTGAATGGGTTTGGTTTATTAAATCTGTACACTCTATTTCAATATAATCAGCACATTTTGTTCCAAGAATGTAAGATATTATTTTTTTAGTAATTGTGTAATATATATCTCTACATAATACAATCCAAGTCCTCTGAACTATGTAGACATGTGCAAGTGTTTACTACCAACTTCAACGATACAGTAAAGGCAAAGACTTGTGGACACTAAGTTAGGATAATGTTGATATTTGAAATATTCTTGAGTCCTCACAATTATCAAAATCTAAGTGCTGTAAGTAGTTCATACACGAGGTATTGAATATCTAGTTAACTGTTCTGAGTATAAAATAGAGGCAAAATACATAAAGAACATCTTGCAAGCATGACAAAGAAACTTCTACAGACACAATACACAAGTGGTCAAAGATAATATGAGGGGATACCTGTAACCTTTTGTGTCCTTGAATATAGTGTACTTACAGATTGGATGTTTTGATGTTGATGAGAGGTCATACTATATCATGCTCTCACACACTGTGAGCTTTAGCCCCAAGGGAGATCAATTCACAGCACTGTAGTGTTGCTCACAGCAACCTTATATCAAACTGCCCAGCTAAACAACATCTCAGTGCTTAGAGGTTGAGGTGTTTGATCATGTACACATTATTCTAGCTACAGCAAATGACCCATTTTGAGAAAGTGCAGTCAATCAGGTGTTACCTGTAAGGAGGATCATAATACATGCATATAAAGGAATTATTAGCTCCTTATCTCTTCAAACAGCAGCATATTCTTTGTAAAAGACAGATTTTGATTCATTAAAACTCACCACTTGCTCCATGTTTGATCTCTGCACGTCTGAGGCATGATACAGAGTGCCTCCCCTCTATTGATTCAAATAAGTGTGGGTCATGTTTATGTATAAGAATGAAACACATGGTCATAGCATGATGTGCATCAACATAATCTGAGGTAAATCAGGTGTCCTGTGTCTTGGCCTGTTACAGTCTGAGAACCAGTGCCTTAGAGGGTCAGAGAGGTAAGTCTGAAAGAAATCATGTAAACTGTGCTCCTGTGTAGTTAATGTTTCACTTACTACCAAAAGCACAAGGGCCCTAAACTGTAAACCTCAAGGATTATTTTAAGAAAAAAAGATAACAAAACACTAAAAGTACTCTACTCATTAGATTTAACGTTTCCTTTTTTCTTATTTTTTGCAGGGTTTTCAACTTTTTTTTCTCTTGTTTTCGCTCAAGTATAATCACAGGTGACTAACTACAGAGGATAACAGGGTCAGGTGAGTACCATGCTACATCAGGTTTAGAGAAGGCTATTGCAGACAATTCTACAACATGTACAACCACATTTTATACGTGTGAGTTACAAATATTTCAAAACATATCACCAAGAAACTAAGTACATACAAGATGTTGAATATTTAGAGTCTTAAAGGACTATCCCTCAGTCAGTAATAGGATTTCATGTTACTTGACTTAAACTGTCCAGTCTTACAGACAAAATCTGAAAAATTGCTATTCAAAAAGTAGCAAATTTGGTCAATGTCTCTTTTCAAATAGTTATAGTGCTTTTAATGGCTTAAGACAGGGGTCTTTTTTTAATCTCACCCAGTGGCAATCTACAGAACTTCAGTGTACATTTTATGACACCATAGCTGCAAAAGTCTTCATGTCAAGTCCAATAGGTAAAACAACAGCTAGTGCTGTCACATATATTTCAAAGTAGTATGCATTATCAAAAAAAAACAAAAACAAATACACAATTATAAATTTTTTTCAACTCTTTGAAGTTCTTGTAGGGAATTCAGCAATATGTTTAGCTTGGCGTTCCCGTTTCCTATGAGTTATCAGTCTGAGAGGACAGGTCTTCAGGAGCCAGGCTCCGTTCCAAGTCTTCAGGAAGCTTCTATTTGAGATTCTCTTGTGTGCCGCAAGGGTCATCAGGACTAGATACAAGTAAAAGGGGACTTAAAACTCCCATTCCAGTGTTTCTTCTCGATTGGCTGCCCTCTCTAGCCTGTGGATGATGTTATTGAGGTTGGCCATTTTCTCATTGCGTCTCTGAGTGCTTCTGTTGAGTTTGGGACTTTGGAAGGGAAGGAGTGGGTTAGGGTCCAGGCTGTGATTGGTGCTCGTTGAGGGCGGGTTAGGCAGCGAGGGCGATATGGGAGCAGAGGAGGAGGGGACGGGGGAGACTGACATCATGAGGCCGGGTGAGGATGCAGCAGAGGGGGAGTTGAGGGAGACCTCCAGGCTGCTGCGGCAGGGCTCTGACGAAGCCTTGAAGCTGACCGGGTCAACAGGTGACTTTCCGGAGTCTTCCCCCTCGTGCCTGGACTGGTTGGTTCTCTGGGGACCGTCTATGGAGACTGCGACATGGTAGAGCCCCTGAGCCTGGCTGCTCATCCCCTCTTCCTGCCTCAGGCTCTGGCCAGCCATGCGGGGCTCGCGGCAGCCAGCGATGGAGTCCTCATGCTCGCTTTTCAACTGCGGAAACTGTACTGCTGTGGAAAAACACTGAACTCTCGCCTGTTTCATGGAGCCCTCCCTTCCCTCCTCCCCCTCGTCTTCTCTGTCTGTTGCCTCCTGTTTGACATGAGGCAGTGCGGTGTTGGCGCTAAGAGGAAGGCTGGAGGGGATGTGTCCTGAGGGCTGCGGCAGCCTCCTCTCCTCTCCATCAGAGAGGGGGCTCCGCGTCACTGAGGGGGAGTAGCTGTGGTGCTCAGCATCTGTGTCATTGTCTGGCAGACCCTCCATCAGCACCTCCCGTCGCATCCTGGACCTGCACACAAACACTGCTGTTAGTCAGTCACTTGAAGGCAAAAAGTGTCAGGATATTTAAGTTTGAACTTTTCCAATTTGCATTTCAGGTATTCAGGTGTAGCTTTAAGTAAATATTTAGAAGTAATAAAAACAACAGAGCCATTAGCAAAGGTCACAAAGGTCACTGGACTGGCCTGTAGTTGTGGAACCAGTTGATGACAGTGTTGGTTTTGAGTTTGAGTTGGGAGGCCAGTATCTCGATGGTGTTCTGAGAGGGGTAGGGCTCCAGGAGGTAGGCCTTCCTCAGGGCTTCTTTCTCCTCAGCTCCCAGCACCACCCGAGGCTTCTTCACCTGGCTGTAGGGGCACAGGTCCAGCGAGGCCAAGGCCGGACTCACACACTCAGAACGAGTGCTGGGTGAGTCACTGTCCGAGCCGGTGCTCAGCAGCCCATACCGCCTTTTCAGATAAGCTGGAGGGAAGACAGTGATATACAGCGTAAGAGGATTACAAAACACCAACAAATTCTCAAACTTGTACCGAAAGATATTACAGTATACACTCTGGGTCCCCACCTTTCTTCTCCATCTTCTTCATGGCCCTCAGCTTGTCTACATTGTGAGGATCATTGAGCCACAGCTGCATGCGGACAAACGGCTCCCTGCCTTTCAGGCTGAGTTTGTGCCATGGTTTGGGCCTGGAGAGCAGGTCCGACACTGAGCCTTGAGTCAGACCCAGGATGGTTTCCCCAAAAAGACGCTGGCCTGTGGGAAACAAACATGCACAGTGTATGTAGTACTTGTGTCTGCATTCATAAGGAGCTTAACCCCACAGTGTGAACTTATACCCACCTAGGTTGTTGTCTGTTAGCACCTCCTTGACCTTCTTGGTGATGGCGTAGGTGTCTAGCTCCGGAGACATGGCTACCAGCTCCTGGATACCCAGTGGGTTTGTGGGCTGATGCAGGGCCATGAGGCTGGGAGTGGATTTCCCTCCCTCTGGGTGGGGGGGCAACCCCAGGCCCAGGCTCTCGGGCTGCTGGTTCTCCTTGCTGCTCTCCAGGCAGAGGCTGACAGGCTCAACCAGCGGACTTGGGTGGCTCTCTGCTGGACTAGGAGGCGGGGAGGGCGAGGACTGGGCTGTCACTGGGCTTTTTTCTGGAGGTGGGAGGCATCACAAAAAAACAGTAAACCTATAGCCTAGACGTAGCCATAGCAGAAGTTGCACTGTGTGTGGGATGAAATACTGCAACGATTATGCTTTTTCAAATGTTGCATTTTTCCGTTTAATATATTGGCATTGAAGCATCTCAAGTGTGATTGATGTAAGTGTGTGTAAACTGCAGTCTCACCCTGAGCGTGGCCCTGGTTCGGGGGTTGGCTGAGGCTCTGGCCTAGCTGATCCAGTAACCACAGCTGCATGCGGATGAAGGGCTCCCTGCCTTTCTGGGTCAACTTGCTCCAGGGTTTGGGCCGCGACAGCATGTCACTCACGCTGCCCTGAGAAAGCCCCAGCACCTGTGCCATACAATACATGTTAATATGTATAATGGAAAGATAAAGAGCATTGGGTCTCAAATTTCACGTGATCCACGAAATCTACCCACCGCCAACAATAATCTTGTTTCCCTCAACCAGTTTCAGCCTCTTGATATCTCAGCATTAGGTAAATTAATATTTCAAATTAAATCCTCCACATTGTGTTTTTCAGACATTATTCCCTACTGGTGGTGCTTTTTGCTTGCCTTTTGCTTTTGACACGATTGATCACTCTGTTCTCGTGCACCGCTGTGTTGGTCTTAAAGGAACTGCTCTACATCTGCTTCATTCATACCTGTCCAATTAAACCTTTTTTCTTTTGTCATAGCAAATGCCAGTTCCTCTGTTGCACATTTTAAATGTGTTTTTTCTTCAAGGGTCCATTTTTGGCCCACTGTTGTTCTCAATATATATGCTTCCTCCTAGCCAGATCATCCCAAACCATGGTGTTTCCCATCACTGTTATACGGATGACACACAACAATTTGTCCCTTTCCAATCTAGTAATTTCAGCAATTTAGATCATCTCCATGCCTGCGTTAGTAATATTAAATGTTGGATGTCTCAAAACTTTTTGAAACTGAATGATAACAAATCTGAGGTCATAGTCTTTGGTCCAACACATTCTACCAACCTGTTTCACAGTAAGCTTGGACCAAACTGACCAAAAATATTGAGCTAGAAATCTTGGTGTCGTTTTCTATGCAGGTATCTGTTTTGAGGGTCATGTTGAGAGCGTTGTCCAGTCTTGCTTCTTTCAGCTCAAGAAAATTTCCAAAATTCACGCATTTATTTTTTCAACCCTGGACTACTGTAATGCACTTTATACCGGTATCAGTCAGTCAGTCAGTTCCCTTCACCGACTCCAACTGGTGCAGAACGCTGCTGCAGCAGATTTGAAAATTTATTTATAACATTTAAAGCACTAAATGGCCTTGCTCCAATTTATATCAAGGATTTATTGACTCCCTATGTGCCTGGGCATTCCCTTAGATCGGTGGATGCGGCTCTGCTGGTTGTTCCTAGATCCCGGCTTGTGACCAAAGGTAATCCCCCAGACTGTGGAACACTCTGCCTACCGAGATCACACTCGTCTTTTAAATCCCCTCTTAAAACTTTTTTTTATAGAAAAGCATTTATGAATATTTAATATATTGCCAGGTTTTATCATTCCATATCCTTGCCATTTCACATTTTTTAAACTGTATTTTATCCTCCTTTGTTTTATAATCCATTTGTTTTTATTTTGTCTTTGTTTTTATCTACTGTTTTTTGTAATCTGTAAAGCACTTTGTAACCTTGTTAAGAAAAGTGCTATATAAATAAAGTTTATTATTATTATTATTATTATTATTATTATTATTATTATACATTGTGACTACACCCGCTATCTGTAACAATACTAACAACGAATGTATAAATGATCATTGATTTTCCAAATTATAATTACAAAAGAAATAAATCTGTTTCCTCTTCACATACAGCAGTGATACACTTTCAGCAAACAACCACTAGAGGGAAGCAATACACCATAAGTGGTTATGTTGAGGCTATTTTAATACCTTCTTAGAGTTGCAGCACATTTCATGGAGATGAAAAAAATCCATGGTGAAACAGAGTACTGATCATTTTTAACAGCCACAGTGTGATTTGTATTATCATTAACGAATTCACTAAGAGAAAATGTGTCATCATAAACCAACAGAAAATATTTTTAAAAAGTAATGTTATATTTTTCTTTCTTCACTGTTTCAATTCATGAATAAAATCTCAACACACCGCTGCACTGTCTTCAACCTAAATGGAACTCAGTTTATGAATATATTATTATATAATATTTATTATTATAATATCAACAGTCAAATCGACAGTCAAGTATTTACAAATATGAATACTTCTCACGGAAAGGCCCAAGCTGGAGAATCAAGACTTGAACCCTTAATATCTTTAAATTGTAAAATCTGCACCATGAAAACTAAAATCTACTCCACAGAGGATGAACTGTGACAAATGACAAAAGGTGCCTGGGAAAACACCCAGAGGGATTTTCTGGAAATAAAGGCCTATCTTCTGGGGCTGAAAATGGGGCCGAAAATGCAAATAAAATACAGTGTTGTGAATGCATATTTCTTCGTTCCTGATTTCCTCTCTTGCTGCATATTTGTCACAGTCAGTGGTTCCAAACTGTTAGGTAAAATGTCATATTTGACCTGAGGATAACACATTACAATTATGATTTCATTCCTTTAAGGAACGAACTTATCCAACACTGATATCGCCCATTTGAAAAAGTATTTGCACTTTGTTACTCAATCAGCCACATTTGACTGCTAACTAGATACAGATGATTGAACACAGACAGATGAATATTTATAATGAAGCTTACCATCAGAGTCAACTAATCCCCATAGAATTCCTACAAGCACACTGTGCCACAAAGGAAATTCCAGAAGAGATGAGTTGTTGAAATCTGTCAGTCTAGAAAGCCTTACAAAGCCACCAAACCACAGTTAGAGCTATCTACATGCAGAATACTGTGGTATGGTAAAACTTGTGGCCACAACCCAAAGGTTTCACAAGGGCGCAGTGACTCATCCAGGAATGCACACAAGATCACAGCAGGACATCCAGAGAAATGCAGGCCTCTCAGCTAAGGACAGTGTTAATGGCCACACACACAAGAAAGAGATGGAAAAATGGGGAGAGTAGCAAGGCAGAAACCATTGCTCTCTCACATTTGCAGTAAAGCACCTGAAGGCTTTTAGGATAATGTTCTATGCAAAGTACAACGCAGGTTCTAGTATACCCGGTGTAAAGCAAATACAGCATTTCAGACTAATACCTATGCAGAGCTGTGCCTGAAGCAACTTTGATATGATCATCATACCAACAGTCAAATGTGATGGTTGTTGTGCTCAGGACTTGCTTTTATTAAAGAAAGCATGAACTCTGCTAAGAGAAGAGTCCAGTCATCTGTCCATGAGCTATGTTATACCGCAAGACAATGATCCAAACCACAAAAGCAGATCTCAGATGCTGAAAAACAAAAAGTTAAGTATTGGAGTGGCCTTGACAATGTCCTGATGTGAACTCAACAGAGATGAGGTAGCAGGACTCTTAGACACTTTCTGCCTAAAGACCAGGTTAAAATTCTTCCACAGCAAAGTGAAATACTGACATCAAATTATTAGAAGTTTTGTGCTGCGGTTGTTGCTGCTACAGTGGTGCGGCCTATTATTACATTTAAAGGGGGCAATTAGCTGTTTCAAATGGATGATTTAATTGTTGAATTACTTTGTTCCTTAGATAAATAAATACATTGTGTTTAGTCAGGTTACCTTAGTCAATATTACATGTAGTATGAAAACATTCAGTGTGACAAATATGCAATACACAGGAAAATCAGGAAGGGGGCAAAAACTTTTTCATGGCACTGTATCTGTGGCTCCACAAAACAAATCTTCCATTCACTGCCTGTGGAGCTGCATCACAGTTATGACAAGGGGAATATATTTTAATGCAAAACTGAGTTTACAAATTGAGTTGTGTTCTTATTTAAACCTAAAAATATGTATATCTTTATCAATATTATTGTGGACGTATTGATATCATCATGTATCTAGTGTTAAACAAAGCAGAGAGCAATACCAGCCTGAAAGCTCAATATACTAAAATGTATATGATATTTTAGTACAGCATAATTGCTCTCATATCTCCCCAATTTCTCGTAGTAAGAAAATATTCTACAGAGCATTAGCAGGCTGCTTGTGTGACAGCATGCATGTGTTTTTTTATTAAAAAGAAAGAGCAACATCTGACCTTTTCACCAAAGATCCTCTGACAGATGCCGTTCTTTGCCAGCTTCTCCTTCACTTGCCTGGTCAGCTCAATGGTGTCCACCTCTCGGTACATGTACATCTCATACTGCTCTGGAGTCAGAGGGGGCACGGTGGGCTTGAGGGCACGGGGGATGTACGCTGGGTAGTAGGAAAGCCTTCCGGGACCAGGGCCAGGAGACTCTCCACTTACCGATGTGTCTGACTCCACTTTCACCTCCACTGGTCGGCCCAGCCCCAGCTCGTCCTCAGCAGCAGAGGCCTCCTCGCTGTTTGGGAGACCCTCGCTGTTCTCCAGACGGGGCCAGGGCCGGGGCAAGGCGGAGGGCCCGGAGGAGGAGGAAGACAAGGAGGGAGAGACTGAATTGAAGGGTCGAGAGCTACCTCCGCCACCAAGCACCATTGAGCCCCGCTCCTGAGACCAGTGCTGGTCGAAGTAGGTGCCCGCTTCACCGATCTCTGATTTGACTTTGCGGATGATGTTCTGGACGAAGGCGGCAGGGGAGAGGACACTGAGGGGCGTCTGGGGGCTGCTGATGGGGTTGGCCATGCAGACTGTAACACAACCTCCTTCCTCCTGTTTGATGGAGATGGGTAAAGGCAGGCCCCTGGAGCGCTCCGGGGGCCCCAGACGCTCTACCTGAACTCCCGAGCTGGCAGTCGGGGCCCTCCCGCAGGCCTCCATCTCTATCAGGGCGTGTTGCTGGGCCTCCATCTCCCTCCTGGCCTGTTCTAGGATGCTCTTTATGGTTTCATCAGAGCTGCTACCTGCCCCGTTACTGCTTCTGCCTGATGAGCTGTTCAGAGATGACTTGCCATCACCTAAACAAGAAAGACCCAGCGCTGACACTGATGCATTCTCAAATCCACTTTCCAATTTAGATGCAATAAAATTGTGATCGAAATTCATAATAAAAACAGTCAACTTCATTGTCAATTAAAACAAAATCAATCAATATGAGCTTTTAACTATGACTTATGACTCGCAGCTCCATCCTCACCTCCCCTCTGGGACTGGATCTCCTTTTTGGCCTGCTCCAGGATATTCCTAATGGCGTCGTCTGACCCAGTTTCAGGAGTTCGGATGCGCGGAGTGATGCTCCCTGCCACAGAGGGTAACAGAAAGAGATAGAGAGAGAGGAGAGAGGAGGGGGTGAGTGGGATGGTTGATCAGAGAGCAGTTCCAAGGCTTTGCTTTTGACTGGTAGATCAATGGCTGCCTTTGAGCGCGTGCTGTCTGAGGTTGCAGCTCAACTTTCAAAAGCTGTGAATCTAGGGAGAAAACAAAGTTTAAAAGTAACACTACAAACATGGCAGAGGAAGCTGCAAAGACGTCAAGGATGAGGTCCAAGTAGATTAGAAGGTTTAAACGTACACAGGTCCAAAAGCTAAGCCACCAAAACAAGATGCCATGATTGCATCTGCTCTAAAAACTTATTGGTACATAGTAGCTTCATACACTCACAAATCCCTTAAAGACTGTCACTTTTTTTTAACAACCTAGTTCTTATTTTGATAGGTTTGACCAACTGTTTAACCACTATATCTAAACCATCTATTTTCAAGACAAAACATGGGTCAGAGTTACCCTAACTGTCAGTTGTTAATGATAACTGGTTTATGCAGAACTACTTGTTGGTTCAACTTTAACCTACTTTCCTAAAACAGCTGGCCGCTGTAGTTTTTAGCAAACATTAAAACAGGAATAAATAGTGTATTTGTTGGGGACTATTTTCATCTTTGGATTAATGCACATTTGTTGTTCTAGTGAGTATTTCCAGCACTACAGTCCCCATGTTCATGCAAAAGAACGAACATTTCACCCAGTGCAACAGTGTGGCTCATTGATGTGTTTTTGGACAAAAGAGCACGGAGGAATAAGATACATCAGGCTTTGGCTACAAACACTACACTTGTCATTGTAAACGCATGCAGTGGGCAAATATGAATGACATTTCAGACATTCGTTTCCACTTCCAAGCCAGTGGTTTAGAAAACAGGGTTAAGGAGGTTTTTCTACAATTTTCTGTCATGTCACTGTCTTTTGCCCTCACCTCTCTGGCGGACCTGGATGGTCCTAAGTGCCAGGATGTTCTGTTCATCAGAGAGGAACTGCTTCATCTTAATGAAAGGTTCTTTGCCTTTCACAGTCAGCTTCCTCCAAGGTTTGGGTCTTGCCAGGATCTCGCTGACCGAGCCCTGGGAGAGGCCCAGCACATAGTGGCCAAACACACGCTGGCCAATGTTATGCTTCAGCAGCTGCTCCTTCACCTGGAAGGCGATCTCTGCCGTGTCCAGTTGGTCCTCGTCTCCTGCAGTCGAGCTGCCGCTTTCTGACTGGTCGCTGGGCAAGCCAGCGTCGATGCTGCCCACCCCTGCAGACCCTTGGGTGGCTGACATGAGGGCGACTTTGGCTGCATAGAGGGCGGTGGGAAAAGCCATGAGGCCCTCCTTTTTAAAGTGTGGGGAAAGGAGCTGCTTGTGAAGGATGTGGTCCCCTGACAGTCTGTCCCCGGAGCACGGCGACACGGAGAAGGGACGGGGTAGATCGTGGCTGGAGGAGGAGCTGTCCAGGGTGGGGGGGGCGGGGCTGGGGAGGCTTGGCCATCCACCTGAGAGGAGGATGAGTGGGAGCCAGGCGGCCTGCCTGTCTCCCTACCTGCATCATCAGACTGGTCATCATCTGATGACAGAAAACACATGCTCACTGACTGAGCTCATATATAATACATACAGCTGCATGGCTTTAGTACGAGTGTTATCAAACCACCAATTGTTATCTAGCTGATAACAGATATTTAATGAAGTAACTCACTTGCTTTCTAGCCTTGCAAACCCAGACTACATCTTGCAGGCGCAGTTTATGCAAAGAGATTTAAGTCTGAAAAACAGACTCCAGAACTGAATGAGCCTGACCAATGAGTGCCAAGCAAAACTACGGGGGAGTTTTTAGAAGATAAAAAACTCACTTCTCGTTAAGAACTATTTAAACTAGGTTTTATTGACAAAAAATGAAACATGAGAGACATTTATTTTACCAATGCTGTGCAAAATTCGGGCCTTATCCACCAGGTATTTGTGAGATGGAAGAAAGGCCTCTTTATCCAGCAAAAGAGCCTCTGCAGCCTTGGCAGAATCCTATACACACACACACACACACACACACACACACACACACACACACACACTGTTAATTTTCGATTAATCAATTACAGTGGCTGCAGATATCTTCATAATGGATGACGATCAGTGAAGCATTCAATGGCACTGCTGTAGTTTTTCTTCCCTGACACCAAGAGAACATTAAGAAGAAACCAAAGGTCTACTTTGGTAAGAGAAATACTAGTCTGTTTAAAACTGCTGTGTAGGAGTATATATACCTGGGACGAGCTGCCATTTGCTGAAGCCAGCTTCATTACCTTTAGGATACTGCAGACAGAAACAAACATGGGGAAAAAGTAAATTTTTTGGATTTAAATTCACATTGTTATTAATGAGTTACACATTCAGTCTACACTAAAATGATCACCTGAGTTCAGTTTTAATCTCTTCATAGTCCATCTGGGATTGCAGTTTAGCTTCTAATCTCTGAAATAGAAAAAGGGCAGCAGCATGCTTTATTTCATATTAAAAGAATCTCATTAGTTATCAGAGCCACTGAGGACTGAGGAGCTGTTCATCATGTTCTGTCACTTCTCACGTGTCGAAGCCACTCACCTCGATAGCTTCTGTCTTATAGGCCAGCTGGCGTTCCAGCTCTAGGAGCTGATTGGCCGAGGTCTCTTGAACTTCCTGTAGTGTGAACTGCAGCCGCTGAATGTTTTCAAGAAGACGAAGGATTTCGCGGTCTTTAGCCAGCAAGGCGGCCTCCAGCTGGGAGGGCAACATCTCGCCCTTCTCGTTCTTCTCCCGACAGGGTGAGATGGAGACGTGACAAAGTGCGTGTGCGTGTGTGTGTGTGTGTGTGTGTGTGTGTGTGTGTGTGTGTGTGTGTGTGGGGAGGGTGATAAAAGGAGTGAGGAGGGGAGAAAAGGTAATAAGTCAGTCTGTGAATCACAACTTCTGCAGTGTTGATATTATTTAGACAGTCGGAAAGTGAGAGAATTTGTCATCAGCAAAGATGATGAGGTAACAATTAAAACTGTATTTTCATTTGTCGAAGTGATTGTATCTGATAATAAGGTAGCAGATGCAACATTTCTATATTTGGCAGCTTTTTGTACAGAACAAATCTGTCTAAATGTAGGTGTATTAGTCATAATTTGCAAATTTCAAAGAAGAGATATTTACATGATTATGTTTTAAGACCTTGCACTACAGTATATGTTTGACAGGTGATCAAGGTGATGAGTATCTTTACATATTAGTTTGTCCTTGTTTTGATTAAGATGCAGTAATTAAAAGACTGGATCAGACCTGTACTGTCAAATTTGAAAATATAATATCAAAGAGTTTACCAATCTTGTTAAGTTTGTTTGTCAAGAAGTTATTGAGAATTTGCCAGAGTTTGTTTATTTATTAGTTTATTTTTCTTCTTATTGTGTTGTATTTGACCAGTACTGGGCAATCAGTGTTGCTGTTATTTACTTTATTTGCTTTTTGCTTTTTTGCATATGTGGAACTATGTCCATATAGGTCCTTGGGGGGTCATTGTGGAATAAACTCTAATAAATCTGTATTTTCAATTGGCTGATAAGAAAACGTGCACCACCTACAGCAACTTAAACTTCTAAGGGAAAAGACATCAAAACAACGGTTATCTCTGGAAAGTAAACTACAAAGTTACCATGGCAATGATGATGTAGTATGAATTAAGTATGGAGCATTATTAACAAAATGTACTAAAAGTTTCAAAAGTACTCATAATGCAGGAAACTGGCCCCTGTCAGTATTAAATTATTATATATTATATTATTTTATTATTATTATCAGTGATGCATTAACATGTGAGCAGAATTTGAATGTTGTACAGTAGTAGGTCGTCAGATGCATTATATTTTGAAATTGATCATATGCTCTGTATGTAAAATCTGTAAAGTAACTAGTAGAGTCACATAAATGCAGTGGAATAAATAAACTGTAAACTTGAGTAAATATACTTAGTTACATTCCACCACTGCCTCGATGTGGCCAAAAATCAAAAAACATGTCACAGATCAAAACCAATTATTCTTACCCTGCTAGTGCCCTCTGCTGGATGGCAGTTCCCTGTGGTGGCACTCTGGCCACTGGCTAACTGCTCCTTTAGCCTCTCCACTTCCCTCTGGGCCACTTCCGCTCTCTGCGCACAGACATGGTATCACAGCGTTACAGTTTTCATACACCAGCCACATCAACTGGCTAATGAGATGATCAAGGTGAGAGCATATTCATAAATCAAAGGAGGCGTCCTTGCTCTGAAATTTTAGAGCCAAGTGTAAACCTTAGCAGGGGCCCGAGCAGACGAATGCAGCCACCAGTTTATTCTGCTGAGGGGCTGTTTAGTCATCCCACTTTATTCCCCAAACTGTTTACCTGCTCTGTCACACCCGGCCTGCTAATTAATGATTCATTTTGAGAACATTTATCTAGGAGCTGCTGGCAGAGAGCAGCAGAGTGAGAAAAAGAGCATGAGAGAGAAAAGCAAAGGGGAGAAGAAAGGAGTAGAAGAAAAGAGGTATCACCAGGACAGGAAGCAATCAAGGCAGTGAGATAACTAAGAACCCTGGCGTTCGGCACTCCGGCATCAGTCACGCTCGGCAGTCTCCTGTTCTCTGCTGAGTGGAGCCGTGCTGCCATAGCGCACCCACCGACGGGGGCTCAGGTTTACACTCGCTAATCACACACTCAGGGGAGGGGAGGAGGAAGTGGAAGGGGGTCTAATTAAAGCCAAGGCTTGATTACAGGAATGATTACCTTAACGAAGGAGCATCTCAATCAGAGAAGTGCAGAGGAAGACTGTACTCACCTGGTTTGCTTTCTCAAGATTCGCCATGATGGCGTCGACCTCCTCTGCCCTGGAACACACACACACCCAGACAGAGAACTGTGGGATTACTGAGGTGATACTTTCACTCTCCAATAAACAGCAAACACGTAAAAAAAAACAAAGCCCAACTGTTGTTGTTACACATTTAGTTAATTATATAATCCTTTAAAAAACTGAAGCATGACAGTTGCAGTTCACTTCTTAAGAGGCCTATGTTCTAGAAGTAAATTTCATGCCATATAGATGGAAATCTAAATATAAAAACTTTAAAACCTTGAATCATGATCTTATAATAATCAATTCAGAGCAAAACCAAATATAAAAAAGGGCAAGGTACAATACTGTGTTGTACTTTTGTAAATGTTTGAAAGGTAACAAACTACTCATTCTACATAGCTCTACAGCAGCTACCATAACATGCAGATAAGTTTACATAGCCACTTGGGATATATGCACATATTAAGTGAAATGCTCTAAATGTATTTTTATTTAAGACAGGCGTTGCAGTTGTACTGTGCTGTACAGTTTGTGTTTCTGTGCCTCTGTTAACAATAACTAACCCGGCTTGGTGACTACAGTGCAACACTGCTCGTCCCTAAAACAGCACATCATGCCTGACGGTGAAACAACATTCTCATTTCAGCGTGACACCTATCATATTATAACAAGTTCACTCTTTAAACCGGTCCGCTTATGCTACTCTTAGCTAGACAAGCCATAATCTCAGGCATATACACTTGTTTTTGTCCACCATGTTTATATCAATGAGGGTAGACTAAATAGTAGACAAACCTCTCAGTATAACACAGTACCACAAACTACATCCTCTAAAATGGCCATACAGTTGAATCAACACCTCTCTTAGTTTGAACTAAACATTGTAACCTTCATGAAGGTAGGCTTTATTGTAGGACTGCTGTGTTAGGTAGGCTGCATTAGTTTTAGTTAGGTGTATTCAAAGTGGCAACTGAGTGTATCACTGCCCCTCTGCTGGCACTAGAGCCAGGAATTTAGAAATAATGAGGTCATGAGTCCAAATGTAACCACACCCCCATAGGAAATATTTCACTAGCCACCAAAAAAAATATTTATTTTTTTTCAGTTTTATTAATTAATTTAACTGTTCAATTATACTTTTATTCAATACTATCCCCCTACAGGATGCTACCTCAAAGTCTGTCCAAAATACCAGGAATAATCTGGTAAACAAATATTAAATCCAAAATTGTAATTTGTGTGTAAAGGTTGAATATAAACTCCTCTATAGGTCATTAAAAATCCCAAATACTTAGAAACAGAACCAATGACATGACCTCTGTGTCCTCAATCGTAGCTATTGTCAAGCTGTGGCCAGTGGATGTATGTATGATTCGTATCCTCAGAACTCCTTTGAGATTGAACTTGCCTCCATACATCTAACAATCAGAGTAGTCTAATTTAAACAGAAGCTCAGCAGGATTATTCATGAGGTTTGTTTGAAGTTCAACAGCTTCATTTTGCACACATGGGACCTGGTTTTCAAAAGGTAGATAGGGATGAATTAACAAGGATGATGTGATTGATTTAAACATGCACATAGGTTTCTCAAGTTTCGGGACACAGTAGTCCTTTTAACCAAAGGAAAGATTTGTTCAAAGAACATATTAGACTTTTTTAATCCACATTAAACAAACTACATTCAGCCGAACCTTCATTCTCTTTCATGTTTGCATTTAACTGCTCCCATTGTCTCACACCAGGCTGCATAATTACCTAAAATATTAGTGATCCAATAAAATCATTGTCTGATGAGAACTCAAAAAACCAAATGACAATACTCCAATATTTCTACAGTGAGATGTGGAATCAGTCAGATACTGAGACTGTCTCAACTCAAACCTATGCTTTGGCATTAATGATCATTGGTGTGGTGCAGCCCTGATTGCAGAGGGTCTTGGCCATGCCCTGGCCCTATCAATAAGGCCAGGATAGATGGCGCCCTGCTGACAGCAAACACTAACAGGTGTCAGCTCCACGTTTAATGAACTTGTGCAGTACGGAAAATGTTTTGTATTGATTACCTGCCCAGCTACTCAAGCCGAAGCAGACAAATAGTCTTTCTTATCAACATTGAGGAAACAGTCAGTGAGAGTAATAGAGGCCGGGCCGGTGTTCAGAGGCTCAGGGTCAGGGAGGGATAACTGCAGCTGGAGCTCTGGGGTCAGTGGTGCTACTGTTAGCCCAGAGGAATGTGACCAGGACAAACCACATTACAGAGATGGTGCTTCAGACTGCAGCTGCACACGAAAGGTAAGGCCAAACTGAAAATGTGTCCAATCCAACAAAATAGATGGCAGTGGGTCTAGAAACATCAGTTCAATTGTGCAATGGATTAAGCCTGGGAGAAAATCCATTAGCAGTGGCTGACTGTGCTCTGGAGCACAACCCAAACAAAGGAGTGTTTACTTTGAATGTCTATCGACATCCTTCATACAAGCTCAGATTCATTTCAGGCATGCAGTGGATACATTGCGCTCAAAGACCAGGACAAGGTAGAGTGTTTTCTGAAGCAATCTTTAAATGGAGCAATTCTTCTTGAGGGCTGTCAAGGCCCAGCTGCCAGTGAAGGCAAACACAGACCTCTCTCATCGACCTGCATTAGTGGCTGAGTCACTCTCACTCTCTGCCTTTACAATGGCATTCCTCAGCTCTACACTGGACATGAGTTTATGTAGGCAAAATAAAGAAGAGCGGCTGCAGCACTTCAAACACTACAATGAACACCAGTGAGGAAGGCGACAGAGGTGGCAGCGTGTAACCACCACGAGATATATATGAGAAAGTTTGTCAGAAATATGTGGTAAACACAAAATGTAAAATCTGAGGCAGACTCTTACTTGTTCGTCATCTCCTGGTTGTATTTACACCGCAGGTCTAGAAGCTCTGTCTGTGCAGTGTTCAAAGCTGGTGAGAGGCAGACAGGGGAAGTGAGATATTAACTTAAAAAAACACATGAACTTTGAACTTAAAGCTACATTACTGAATTCATTTGCCAATATAATTTTGGGATACATTATCTTTTCCATATTTAAAATACAGGTCAGTTGTAGTTCAAACATAACTAATGTAGGGACACCATTAACAGTCAAAGAATTCATTGAAAGATGATGTTAAAGTGTTACACATGCTGAAAACCAAATTTCATTCAAAAATGTGTTAGTTTTATAGTTTATAGCTTATAGTTATGTCAACAAAGCAGCGGGGCATCTGTGTTTCAGCAGGGGGCACCATACAGTACGTATTATACATGTATTGGCTCTTTAAAAGGTTGAAATTAAATATAACAGTTACAATACGTGCCAGTGTTTAAACCACTTACATGAATGCAGAACCTTGATCTTCTCCTCAGCCTCTGAGAGTCTGTCAGCCAAACTAACATCGGCGCTCTCCTCCTCCTCCCTGAGAGAAAAAACTCAGTTAGTCAGTTACTTCACTACATCATGGCCACACATTTAAAGCTACGATATGCAACTTTATGCCTTGAGACAGAAAAACGTGTTAATCCCACCCTTCTACCACCTAGAAACAGCTTGTGTGACGAAGTTTACAAAAATAAACAGATGTTCGCTGTATTTTAAGGTGGGTTTTGGAGCCCCATTTGATGCAAATTGAGCTTAGGTTTCTTTTTTAAACACCTCACTATTCGCTGTTGTTGCACATGTCTCATTATAACCAAAAATGTCCTCAGGACAAGCTAAATGGGGGCATTTAGGCTTTATTGTACAGGGTGACAGACAGAAGACAAATCTCTAATCTATTCTTATATCATTCAAAGTTGAATATTGTTCCCATAATGAGCATTAAAATGGATTGAGAACATCTCTGCTTGGGGAAAAGGTTTGGAACATTTAAGGGTCTTAAAATACATGCCTTCTCTCATATAATACCTAAAATAATGACTTAAGTAAATGTAAGCAGTAATCTGTACTGTAGAAATATAAACCTAAAGTAAATCTCTAATGATTGTCATTCAGAGGCAGAGAGTACTTCACTGGTGCTCACCCTCGGCCCTCAGCTCGGTCCTGGTAGTTCTGCTGTGGGGAGCCTGGGGCCCCGGGAGCCAGAGTGCTGTTGGGGGTCATCAGGCAGGCTGGAGAGCTGGATTCTGGGGCCTCCTCTGTCACTGCTGCCCCTGAGGCTGCTGCACCGTCCTCTGGGGGCTCTGTGTGGAAGGATAAGGCTGGCATGAGTTCTCCAACATCAGCTGAGTGATCTGATATTAACATGTAAATCTGAAAATGTATTTCCATTTGAAATAGTCATCTTCAGGTGGCCATTTTTCACATTTCTCCAGATATTTTGCTGGAATTCACAGCCTTTCTAAGACCTGGTCCATTTAAATTAACTTCCCAGAACTTTCAGACCTGTACATTAGCAGCCACTTTGGCGCTGCACAAAAAAAAAAAATAACATTCAAGTGGGATTGCTCCCTGATGTAGATGATTTTGGCCTGACCTGTCTTTTCAAGGCACTCAAGGTGTTTCTTCCAGTGCCCGCTGATCTCTCGTACCAGAGCCTCGCTGTCGGGGGCCGAACTCTGAAAATGCTGCAGCCTTTCCTCCAGGGTGTGTGAGGCCTCCAGCACAGGAGCTGGATCTGTGAAAACAGACACAAACAAATCTCTGTAGAAAGAACTCCTAAGATTCACATGATATCCATACACTCCTACTTTTCAAAAAAAGCAAAATAGCTGTTTTACTGTGTGCGCTGCCTGTAAAGCACATTACAGAGTTTTCTGCATCGCAGTTTCAACAGAGGCAGACTATTCCACTGAGACTTCTTTCCAAAGAGTGACTCTTAGACTTTCCCCACTCAGGCGCCTTTGAAAATTTCACAGGCTGGACCTAATGACACAAGTGCTGTTCCGACCCTTCACATGTACAGAAATCAAATCTAATGAGTCTTCTCACGTGCTGATGAATGGCAAAGAAGACAAAAAGATTGCCATGAATATGTGACGGAGTCTTAAGTCCCAAGTATACACCTAGGCAAAGTGTAGAAAAAGTCTGCTCCTGAAAAGGGGGTAAAAAAAAAATAAAAAGCGGGATTCTTTAGCACAACAGAGGAGCTGTTTTGCAATGCATGCGCGGCAGCACCGGGCCCATGGGGCCAACTAGGAGGCTGTTTCTCAGCTAACAAGTCTCCTCTGTATCATTTGATCATTTAAATTATTATGCCAGGAATTCTCAGGAGGCAGCTCGGCACTCCACATCACAGGGCTGTTTTTAATCTTCCCCTTCCCTTTCTTCCCCTCCCGAAAAGTTCAACAGCTCAGAGAGAGAGAGCTGCTCCTGTTGTGTACCTGCCTGCCGAACACCAAAGGAGGTGACTTCTAGTGCCAAAGCACAGAGAGGGAAGCTCAGGGGAGCTCCTTGACAAGGGGGGAGGCAAGATGTAGAGCCACACGCACACACATGCACTCACACACCGCAACCCTTCAAAACTCTAAAAGAGGAGGAAAATCGCTGCTTTGCTGCACAAACTTTTCTCCCACAGCTTTCATCCACTCATCTTAGACTTCTGTGTGGAACCCAATTGGATCCCTTCTTCAGTATGGGCACTGACTGAAGTGACTTTTCATAAGAAGTTGGAGCCACAGACGTTTAAACTTTGCCAGATGCCACAGAGAGAATGCAAACTCTGAGCCGGCAGGCCACGAAAATAAATGCTCATCTGAGAGCCAAAACTTCTGCAACGTGCAATTTGTTGAAATCCTGGCCATACATTGCAGCTCGCCATATCTGCATTTTCATCAGACAAACATTTTGGGCCATTTAATTGATTGAGCTATTTTTCCCAGGACCGTTTACAGTCAAACATTGTCTGCATTCATTGTTACACCAACTGTGGAGATATTGCATCAGTCACAAGGGACATCACTATTAAGAGCACCGCTCTTCTAAGACAAACAGGATGACTTAAAGCACTATTTCATCGACCCACTGTCACAGAAATCACTTTATCAGCCTCTTTCCCATATATCCTTTCAACTTTTAATGATCAAAGGACAGAGATTATAGTAAGGGATCTCTCACACATAGACAAGCCAGGATTATCAATCAGTGGCAGGGGAGTAGAGTAAAGTCAAATTTAAAGTGAAGGGATATAACTTAAGTCTGTATACAAAATTAACCCCCGTCAAAGTAGAGCAGCATGGGTACTCTCTAAGGGCCTGGGATCTACAGTTACTGAAGAAGAGTCCAGAAAGACTGCTGATAAGTTTGGAAAATAGAGCTACTAATTGATGTAGCTAATAAGAAGCACTGGATCTTCTTTTTAGAGCAGCTCTGATAGTAAATCCACCAAATAAAACCCAGAATGGAAGAGGAATTCAACACTAACCCGACCACTCACATTCCTGTTAATCAATAAATATAACACAGCTGACGAGGCATTATGTACATCAGGTGAGTCAAATCACTCTCAGAGCAAAATAAATGGTTACATTTTTAATTCATCCCTTATCTTAATTATAGATGATTGGATGTCTGCTCTGAGGTCATGATAACTGATCGGGCAACAGCAGCTCGTTTAAACTAATAAATCACAGGACATTTAATACATCATTTTCTCTGGTGAACACAGGTCCAGCTCTGGAGGAATCACAGCCACTGAGAAGAGCACAATGGCATAGGGAGGTTCAATAATGTCGTTGTGAAAACATGAACACATCCGTTCACTCACAATGAGAAGCTGTCTGCTATTAAAGGATAAATCTGGTTTATTACAACTTGGGTCACATTTTTGTAGTTATGATCATCATTTCTATCAGTTATAATTACATTGTACTCGCTAAAGTAATGGCTGAGATCTGGGAACGTGATGACATCGCTACAAAAAAGTCCAATGGGGCGAGAAGCTCAAGCAGTCAGACAATCAGACAGGTTGTAAACAAGCCAAAACAGTTTATACATATTTACAACAAATTTATTTGGAAGTAAAATTGAAAAGTATGCACACCTGAAATGTCAGTTATGATCCTTCATTGCACAGGAAAACAGTGTATACACAACTACGGTAAGTACAGTAGGACAAAATTGAACCAGAAGACTGAAAACTGTGAATGAATGTTTACAACTGACAGTTGTAATTTGACTGATCGCCTGACTGCTCGTGTTTCTTGCTCCATCTGACCTCTTTTTGTACCCAGATCTCAGAAATCAACAGACATTTAGAAGAGAATTATAAATGACCATATACACATACAGAAAAATAGGGTGGATGTGTTAAGGTAAACCACAGACTGACTTGGAAATTAGTTAGGGTTATCCATAAATATTCAGAGATGGAAGAGATTTGACTGTGTTTTGAAAAATTATGTTGAATGAGTATAGAGTTTGCTGTTTTTTATTGAAAAATTGAGATTCAACCTTTTTACCCATTGACAGGTTAAGATAAAAACTATTTGTTAAAAACTATTTTAAAAAGTTGGTTGTAATATTGTATGTTTTGTATTTATGCCCCGTATCCACTGGGAGTCAATATTGTGTTTTGTAAAAAGTATATTAAAAAGATGAGAAGAAACAATGTTTTGTATCTGTGGTGATCTATAAGTCACATGACTGATCTAGGTCATGGACTATATATCAGGAAACTGGATGAAGGCAAGGTAGTGAAAATGTTAGGTGAATAAAGCATGGTGTACTGGAGGTGATTTTTATTCTGATGGACTTGAAGCTCACACTGGTCTGCACCTTGCCTTGTGCCTGCACTCTCAAAATTAGAAATTACAATGTTAATAGTACCAATAGAAGAGATGGCCAAAACTACAAAAATAAGACCCAAGTTGTGACAACCCTAACTTACTAATAGCCAACAAATGTTAGCATGACTTTTAATTGTTTTTGCCCATTCTCAGCTGCATTGATATTGAGTTTCATCACTTTGGCTGAGCGATAATGAGGCTGCCACCCTGTAGCTGCTTCCTTGTGGTCATTGCGTTGCTGTTTCTGTGCTACTGCACATCTCAAAGCGGGAGGCAGTTACTGTATCTGGGTGAGCCTTGAGTCCAGGCTAAGCGGGAGCTAAAGCCTGTCAGAAGCTGGACGGCTCAGCGAACTGCAGGTGGCACCGGGGAGGACAGTGCACAGGTTCAGGATGTGTGTCTCGGTGGGTGGGGTGGGGTGGGGTGGGGGGGGGGGGGTGGGGTGGGGTGGGGGGGGGCCAGGGTGATGTGCGCCAAGACAAGCAGGTGTGTCGGGGCGGTCCGTCTTGGCCCTGTCAGCGATACACCATCATTAGGCGGTGTGGGCGCAGCAGGGTGCACCATTATGTCTCCCTGGGCCCTGTGTAATTACGCTCTGACATAATTAACCCAGCAAGCCCATTAGCCAAGCATTGGCTGGCTGAAGAAAAAAAAAATGCTATAATTATTTGTTGTGCGCATGTTAATGAGGCCAGCTGTGTTCCCATCATACAACACGAACAAATTAATTTACAAGGCTGTGCTCCAAGGTTTTTTCTTTTCATTCAAAACAGTCTTGTTTTTTTTCCTCTGAGTGGACTTCAAGGTCCATAAACACGCTCTGCCGCTGCTGCAACAAACAGTAACACTGCTGTAATATTGTTGTCAAGAACCAAAACTAGGTTGAGAGAACACTTAGTCTTTACTTTCACCTTCACAGACAATGTCAAGTGATATAAGGTATGTAAGATAAATTGCTGCTTCTTTTCTTCTACCTGTCAAGGATTGGTTTCGATTAGAAAAAACACAAACTGCTTGCAACAAATTCATAAACACGACTTTTGTGTTTGTGGTGCATTTTAAACCAACGAGCATTTGATATTCAGATAGAAACCCGAAGTCTCACTTTACCTTGATGTGGCAGAAGGAGTGAGAAAATACTAAAATAAAAAGATAGGTGGAATGAAAAAGAAAACGATCGTGGGAAGCGGCGGCTTTTGTGTGTGAACAAAACAAAGCTGAGAGAGAAACTTCATAACCTGTTCATTTTCATTGCTGTTCCATGTGTTTGTTTGACAGACTGAAGGACGAAGACGGAATGACATCAATACCAACACGTTTTTAAGCTCGGAACAAAGAGTGGAGCCAGAGCTAGATAGCATTTAAAATTAACATGAGATGCTGCAGTGAAAAAAGAAGTGCCAATGACATCCAAACCAAACTTCACTTGAAATTATACAAAAAATAAAGCAACCTACCTCTGATTCTTATAAGACATGTAAGACGAATCACAATGAATTAATCTCAACAAATACACCAGTCTATTGTCTTTACATTTTTGAATCCCATGGTTACATCGTATCTGCTCTCAGGCACACACACACACACACACACACATACAGACATTCCTTCACACACACACACAGTTGCTTTCTTTTAAGAGCACACTCTCTCCTGGTCCCTCTGGGGTCTCCTACTCCACAGGGATCAGTTGGAGAGGCCCAGCTCTTTTATGAACATAATGCATTATTAAGCACCTCAAACATCTCCTGGGCCTTTGTTTATTACTGCTCTTATTAATCACTTGTGCATAATCTCGTCCCGCCCAGAGAGCTTTCATTTTCCATCAGCTTTTATACGTCGTTATTTTCCGACAGACCGCCACAAACGCACACGGCACTCCCTCTTCACTCTCATCCTGACTGTAGGTACTCAGCTGCAAAATTACAATAAAGCCAGCTTGCTGTGCCTTGCAGGCCTCTCTTGCTGGTGCTTGCTTGTGTATATGAAGGGTTGAAGAAGGACAACTGTTCTTTATGCATTTGAATGAGTGAATTACTAAGGTCAGTGTGTTCTGTTCTGATAATCTCATAGCCGGGGGAAACATCTGATGTGAATATGTAAGGCACTTATAACACAAGAAGACATGCAACTTAATGTGACAAAAAGCTGCTTGTGCTTGTGCTCTGCTCTGCAGTACCAGTGGTCACCACTAGCAAGCACTGTTGCCATAACATTTCCACTATTGCACACACACACACACACACACACACACACACACACACACATACACAGAGACACACACACACCTCAGACATGCCGTAGGCCCGGAGCACACACACACTTAGAGGGGTGTATTCAGATCAGAATCTTCAGAAACTCTCAGTGAGCTCCCCGCTCAGATAAAAGGAGCTGTGTTCTAAAGGAGAGAGGGAGCGGGGTGGATCCTGAGGGATGAGTGTGTGTACTGAGAGGAGGCAAGGAAGAGCAAACACCTGGAGCGTCAGTCTCAGGGCTACGCCCCTGGCGACAGGGCCTCGCTGCTCTCACAGAGGTGGCAACAAACGACGACGTTCAAACGCCACTCACACACACACTCACTCACACAGTTCAGGAGAGAAGAGCAGAATGAGATGGCGAGGAGGAGAGGAAGAAAAAGAGAGAGGAAGTTAGGTGCATCTCTGGGAAACCAATGAATTCGGGCAGAAGCTGCCACTGTTTTTCAGCGTTCAGTGATCAGGACGTGTTTATCTGCACTGATCAAAACCGTGCGGAGGTGATATAAACATTGTTAGGGAAACACTGTTAACAGGCCTCTTTCAAGCCCCAGACTGGATAGGAGTTACAGTGCACAGCATGGGGAGATGTCACAGGCAAATCAAAATATAGAACGCTAATGAAACACTCCAGTGGATTGACATCTCGGCTTAGGGGCCTCATAGAAGGCAAGAAAAAAAATCACTTGCATCAAGAAGTTATTTCTGTTCTGAGTTTACTGTTGCATTCTAGTTGCCATTGAACAGGAGCATTATCTTGCATTAACAAAGCATAACATTATCATGCTGTAATCTCACAAATGTAATGGATATGTTATTTGTATTCAATAGTGGGCACGGCAAAGTGGATAACTGATATGTGACCAGATGTTAATGATAGCCAGATACAACAGGTCACATATTGAGCTGCCGCGTGTGTCCCTCCCCCTCCTTACCTTGTTCGCCTCTTGCATTCATTAACTCTGCTGTTGGCCTGTTCTGATTGGACCGAAGGCCTTAGTGTCGGCACACAAATGAGTACGCACACACACATTGAGAGAGAGGCACTTTCAAATGAAATAATAGGAGGGGAAAACGTCCTGCAATGAATAGTAATAACTGCATTAAGATTAACGAGCACGGTGTGTAAAGAATAATTGCATCTGTCAAAAGATTAAAAATACATGAGCTGTAGCATTTGTTGGGGGAATGGTGGGGAAGCTCACTGTTGTGTTTGAGGGGCAGAGAGAAATGAAGTGGGGCTACAGCCAAATGACTGTCCTCCGGTGTACCTGGAGTCATCCATTCTAGCGAGGGGTGGGCGGGGGGGGGGAGTTGTGACCTTGGACACCAGCAGCAAGATGTGCAGTGACAAACAGGCACAGGATACTGTAGGCCCCCCTCACAGATGGCAGATACTGCAAGGGCCCGACACAGAAATACTCTCAATGGTCTGGCTTCTGTGTGGCTGCAGCCAGAGAAGTGGGTGGATATCTGGCAATGAAGGCACCTAATATCGGGATCAGTCAACACTATATTTTTGCCTTTCGAGATGGTCACTGAGTCAGATTAGGCAATCACTGAGTCATAAATTGTTGCTGTGACTTGGCTGAAAGACATGGAAGACTACAAGTTGGAGCCTGACCAATCATAGCTCGCTGTCCTTCACGACTTGCATGATGTACATTGTTGATTGCGAAGGTGGTGCCAGGGACATAGCAAGGTGTCCCAGATGCTGCGTCAAGCCATTATCGGGCCGCAGAAGTTACTTTGACATATTGGGGGTGGGAGAGGCTCTCTGTGCGTTTGGTAGAGAGACTGCATGGTCAGATTAACCTGTCAGGGGGCCCTGGGGCAAAAATTTGCTGTTGGGCCCTCACTGCCCAATTGATATTGTCCTTTAGTGGTGCAAAATTTGCAGTTAATCAAATTACCAAAATACAATTTACATGCAGTGAACCTGGGACTTTTAGGGACCCCGAGGGTAAGGGATCCTGGGACAGTTTCTCGCTCATTCTTGACATACTTGTCTGGGATGTGTTAGCTTGCTAGCCTTAGCTGGCTAGTTTATGTTAGCAAATGGTAATCCTATATTCAGGAATCAGCTGGTTTTGTTCAGAGTTGGAGAGTTTGTAACACCACAGCTTTACTGCAACAGACGTTCTGGACTCCAGAATCTGGAGAGCTGCGTGCAGTCAGCAGGGCTAAGCTAGCTCCGGAAAGACCTCAAAACAAGAAGCTGGCAGCTTGTTAAACCACAATGTCTCATTTTCTATTTCCAAACATATTAAATACAGAAGTGGGTGTGGCAAGTTTGAAGTTGTTGGAAGGCACCTTTTTTGTAGCTAGGCTGACTAACAAAAAGTAATGTACGACTAATGTAACTACTTCTGATGTTAATTAAGTAATTATTCAAATAATGTAATTACTTTTTCTTTGAGCAAAACAGCTGGTTTCACTTTGTATGAGCCCTAGTGATACAGTGAAACAGATACCCTTTGTAAAGGTAAGGTCAAATGGAGGTAGGAGGCTGGCTGAGTTACGTCACCTGATGTATCCTGACAAAGGAAGGTCTACTACTGTATACTCAATATAATGACAACACATATACTCTGTGTGAATAAATACCCTGTATATAAAGGAAGAAAATATTATGTACATTGAAAACAAAAGCTACTGTAGTTTTTTTCTTACATGTAAGAGATGTTGGGTGACAGTGGCCTTGCTTTTTATTTTAAAGTCTTTGTTCTTGACTATAACAACTCTTAGTTGACTCTATTCTCTGCTTCTCTACAAAACGCTCCTGGGCTTGAATTAAGGCCTTGATATAAAAGGTATAGGTCAGAAAATCAAACTGAATACATCTTCAAAGAATGGTATTTCTTATCAAGGAAATAACTCCATTCAAAGTGTGTGTGAATATGTGTGTGTGTGTGTGTGTTTGTGTGTGTGTGTGTGAGTGTGTGTGTGTGTGATGGCGCAATATCAAGCAGGGGGACTTCAAGGAACAATGGAGACCTTTAAAAGTCAGTTGCTGCCGTCGCTATTTCTCTGACACAGACTTTTATCTTGTATTCATTGAATCTGTAAACAGCATTCTCTACTCCTGCCACAAGTGTTTCTCTGATCTAGACTGAGATTGGGCTGCGTTTTGCTGGCATCTCCTGCAACAAAGAGCAATACAGTACATGTGCCCTGGCATTGAAATAACAACTGAATAAACACACAATATGTCTTTCCTCCACTCTCCACTCTAACTTACTGTCTTTGCCCCTCTCTCCCTTTTCCCCCATTGGTCTCATCAGGCCTGCGTTCCACACAAAGCCAGACTTCAGTTGGGATTTTAATTGGCCCTCCACAATCAACAGCAGAGCTCCTCAAGGATGTGTTCGCTCCTCAGCCAGGCTACACTCAAGGACTAGTGCTGGGTTTTGAAGTGGCCTCACACAGAGTTTTGGAAACCACTCTGAGAGCACAGACTTTGAAAAATAGATAAGAGCCACAGGGTATAGGGGTTTATGTATCTTATATCCATGTGCAGTTGTGCCATATCTATCTATGGCAAGAAAATTACTTTTTTGGTTTGTTTGTGTTACTTCATATATACATGATATGTCTGTGTGTGTATACTCATAGGGCTGGTCCAGTGATAGTGGTAGAGGTTTGATGGGGAGTTGATCCCCGGGGAGTGATCTTTGAAGGGGCAAAGTTAATTCTAGAAGTAATGTGTGTGTGTGGTGTTTATACTGCTGCTGCTGTTGTTGTTTGTGAAGATGCACATCTCGGGTCTTAGTGGGAGACTCACCTGGGGCCTCGATAAGCTGTTTGTAGATTCCCAGGAAGGCAGACTCGGCCTCCTTACTGCGCTTGTTCAGAGCAACCACCTGCAGGGGAGAAGATGCCATTAAGGTAAACATCAACTGATATTATCCTGGCATATGTCTAACTCAGAATGCACAGTGTATTTACATTTCAGGCATTAAATTGATGCTTTTAGCAGAAAACGCTTAAAATCTTAAATAGCTAACAATGAATCAATAGTAACGAGAGCAAAAGTCAACCTCACAGCATCCTTCCAATAAATGAAACAAACATTCCTGCATGTCTTGTATATGTACAGTATCTTCAGTATATATAACAGAGAAATACTGTGCAGTTAATAGCTTGTGCATAGATTAACCAATTCAAAGACTGTGTTTCTACATAAGCACTGACAACTAGAGAAACAAGGCGATATCCTCCCTGTTTAAGTGCCAAGCTGCTGCATGTTGCGAGGTGACATTTGGCCTGTTAAATGTAGGTGCCGGCTTGCGTGAGAAGGCTCGCCAGTGACAGTGGCCTCCATCACCAGCAGCACTCGGCACCTGCTATCCTCGGCTCGGTGGGTGATGCAAACCAATTAACAATTCATTAGGAGGGACAAAGAAAGCGAATTAGCCACCACCTGGCCCCATGGAGAGGGCACCTGCACTAGTGGGTATGTGGGTTACCCTGCTCCCAGCTCCTGCTAAGACCTCAGGCCTGTTTGTAAGTCAGAGGACGCACTGTAGCTGCCTCACGACGTCCTCTGCTCTGCAACAAAATCAGATCTGGCTCGTCCAAATGACCCCCCACTACAAGAGCATACGGAATTCAAATTATTGTCATCTATTGTCTATGTCATTTCTGTCATTATTGATTACAGCCTCCGTCGAATCGGCTCAATGGACTCCTCAACGGAGGGTCAAGTGCAGGGTATGGCTGAGCCAGGCTACTCCTCATTGTTATGACTACACTTGAAAAATCTTCATTTCGTGAAGGCTGAAAACACTTATGAGAACGGTGGTGGTTGTGGCGGTGGTGGAGGTGGTGTGTTGGGGCTGTTTAGTGGGGTTATAAATAAGGTGTGTGGAAAACAGCAAGGGACAGAGAGCCTTTGATTTACTGGAAATGGCTGGCGTGTACCCTGGGGAGGCATAACGACAGCATCATGTTTAAAGAAATATCATAAAGATCAAGCAAATCCCCCCATCACTCCCACTTGAAGCAGCTCAGAGGAGTTCATGGAAAATGGAAAAGGCTGGAGCCCAATCAATACAGATGCAATAGTCTGCAGCTCTCAGCCAGCTCCCTGCTACACTATGCTGTTGTTTCACTCAGCTATACCCCAATTTAACCCCCCCGCCCACCAACTTCCATCTGCCCCCCAGCCACCCACCTTCTCTCTCCTCTCCTTCCAGGACATGATGTTAATGTTGGCATGTTCATTCACAAACAGTGAAAATGTGTGAAGGACGATGGCCCTGTGAACACAGTTTCCAGCTTCATATGTGGATTATGAGTACATCAACAACTAGTGTTAGTTCAGCTAAGGTTTGCTTTTTACCCACTGATGAGAGACTGTTTTTATGTTTGGTTCGTTTTCACTATGAACAGGAGCAATTTCGTGAGTGTCACCACTAGTCAATAACAAACCTCTGCTCTTTAACGTGACAATGAGCAAAGCTCCAACAGCACTTTGTGACATCCAGACAAACTATTATCAATCTGAGCTTACACCTGAACTACATGTAGTGGCCATGTAGTTCACTGACAGTCTGCTGGCTGGCCTGGCTTCCTCTGAAGCATATACATCAAGTGAGGCTCCCAACTGCATATATAAAAAGCCTGAGATCCTGTGAAGGCAACAGCTAGGGCTCCGTCTTGCAGAGACACGCGAGGTCTCCTGGCCCTCCATCATCCTTTAACGAGAGAACACGGAGATTACCTCCACAATCACACCATTAACCTGCCTACAGACGCTAGCAGAGACATCAATCACACGCCTGCCTGATGCCTTCTCACGTTAGCGCGTTATGCGTATAGATACCCCCCCACACAACACACCCTTGCTATCATCAAAGCACTCTGAGGTGTCGTGCATAATATGGGCTGATCAGGGAGTCATCTTCATCTCCATGCTAATCCCCCTCCAGCCAGGCACATTGGATTTCAGAGCTAGAAGTCTCATACTAACAGATACGAGCAAATAGGACTGTTGTACAGAGAGATATGGCTTGAGGAAGGACTACAACTGGCAAATCTCTTCTCCTCTTTTGGATGCAAGATATGGCTCTGGCCCTGGCTTCGGCTCACAGCGCATTCTTTGTTTTCACCCGTTTTGTGATAAAGGATATGGCTACCGAGGGAATGGGCTTGGCCACAGGTTGATTTTACAAGCAGGAGTAAAGCCTGGGGCAGAGTAGCAAGAGAGAGACAAAGGAAACCTGTTAGCGCTCCTCCATAACTCTTCACGCAGCAACAGAGTGGGCAGAACACAGCCTCTGGGACAAGGCTGCTGGGAAATACTTACTGATAAGCCTTTGAGAATACATACAGTACTCGCTAGTGAGTCTCTGTGTGTGCATCTGTGTGTGTGCATGTGTGTGCGCGAGAACAAGCTAGCATGTGTTGAGGAAAGAGAAATAAATGAAGGAGGAGAGAACTAATCTAGACTGAAGTGAGGTAGCACAGTGAAGGGCTACTGAGCGTCATACAGAGAGAGACGGAGAGACAACAGAAAAGAGAGGTTCCCATAAAGAGCGCAATTAGCAATTATGCAGTCATCAATTACAATTATCACAACTGGTGATTATGCAATTATCACTCTAAATCATCGTTTTCCCCCTCTGCCTTACCAGTTTGCCCCCCCCTGTGATTTGGTTGTTTGAGGATGGGTTGTGATGATGCAGGTGATTAGAGTGTGTGACGATGATGGGAGTGTTGGGAGGGTGTCAAGGCAGATCTTGCACTGTGTGTGTGTGCAAATAAGTGTGTGAATGCTTGGAGCATTTCTGCATATGCATCTGTGCCTGGGTGTACACAGTATGTGATTTAATTCTCTGTGTTTTGCTTGTGTGTGTGTGTGTGTCTGTACATGCATTGTTCATGGATACGCTGCTCCCATCTCAAGGTGAATGTGGTTGGTGCTGTGGGTGGTTTGGGGGACAGCAAATGTATGGTTCCACAGTCCCTGAGGCCTCTAAATTACCTGTCATCTTACCCATGATGCAAAGGTCAGTGCACAATCATAGGGAGTCCATCCTACTGTGCTGCTCACTGAGCACCAGTCCAGCCCACAGGCTGACAGAATGTCACAACAACCCCGGTCCCGCTCCATGCTTATTAGAACAAAACAGTGGGACGTCCACCACCACCGCAACACCACTTGTCACAACACCTTCCACAAGAATCCACTGGATTCCTGACAAACGTTCAGTCCTTGGTGTTAATATAAGTGTTGTGAAAATTAGGCAAAATATGGTCAACGCTCTACTATTGTGTTGTGTTAAGATTTGCTGAAATCTAAAGCTGGGACTGCTTTTTTAAATAAAATTTTTATTGGTAAAACATTTACAACAGCTGACTTCAATTGTCCTAACATTTTCAATGTCAGCATTTGGAGCCTTGTATAATGTTCATTTCTGCCTTCATTTCTGCCTTCTTCCAGCTTAGCTTCTTGCAGAAATCTTTGTTAATTGTTTCTTTAACAATTACTAACCATTGGTCCTGTGCAGTTGGAATCCACTTTTCCCCAGTTCCTTGCAATAGCATTTTTACTTCCAATTAATAATATTTTAACCAATTTTTATCCCTTCCTAGTGCATTTCTTTCAGTAAAATTACCATACCAACTCATAGGGCCTTTGTATCCAATTATCTATTGTAACGCTTTAGAGCAAGGCAGCGTTAAAAATCTATAGGTACAATAATACATATTAGAGCTGCAACTGACCCTAACCCCCTTATTCTTCATTATTCAAGTCTATAAAACATCAGAAAATAGTGAAAAAGACCAATCTCAGAATCTCCCAAAGCTCCACATGATGTCTTCAAATTGCATGTTTTGTTTGACCAACAGTCTAAATCCTGTACAATGTTTCAATTCTCTGTAATCCACTGGACTAGGTATAAATGTTTCTTAATCGGGAAAATGATTCCATATCTCGCTCAATATTGTCTTCTAATATATACTGAAGAGCCCTTAAATACAAAATTCAAAAATTTCAAAATTTAAAGCTGATCTGATTTCAAATCTGATTTTCAAGAGATGCATCTTAGTGGCTGACTAGCCACAGGAATGCCTGCATCACTCATGGAGGACAACAAAATTCAGTTGTTTCAACATTGTATAAACAATCCAAGGAAGAAACCTGCAAACCTACAGTTATGTGCTTTCAGTTTCATGTATATGTGATCTGTATGTTAAAAAAAGCAAATGCAAAACCACATTTTCCCTTCAGAAGCAGGGAAAACATCATATTTTAGCTGTGCCACCCAGCACTTTTGCAGCTGTCACTGCTGGCGTTTGCTTTGCGTTGTGTGTAGGTTCAGAGGAGAGGCAGGAGGAGAGAGATGAGTTGGTGTGGAGTGACTGATGAGTGGGTGGAGGAGAAGGGCAGAGGTAAACACTATTGCAATACAGTCTGGACGGTGAGAGACCCGTGTACACCCACGCACACACACACACACACTTGAACTTGGGAGCATGCAAACACACGTCAAGTCGCACTCACGCAGATGCACACTACCCACAGACTGTGTTTGAGCGCAGATTTAATCATGGTGACACCCATCTCGAAGCGCTGGTAGCAGCATGGCGGTGTCTGTGGCCTTCTCTGGATGCCTAGCGAGATGAGCAGTCAGAGCACTGACACACATCTCGTCGCCACGTCAATTCCAATCAGCGGTGCCTGTCAGTCAACGCGCCGTGCTCACAACAGACTGATGCCACCGCCACTCGGCCACTGCAGAGCTGCCGACTTCGCCAAATAAATGGCCAAAGCTGACCAATATTCTTTTGTACCACTTATCCGCTCCTGATGTGAAAACATGCTGCAACGATGCAGTGACAAATTCAGAGTGAAAATACAACTCGATTCATGGAAGCCTTATGGGCTGCATTTGAATGGAAGTAGAGTAGGACAAGTATAAGGTTGATCATGGTCACCATCTTAGTTTAGCATGACATTAACATTTTAGCACAAAACACAAAGTACAGCTGCAGCTGATGGGAATGTCATTAGTTTTGCAGGTATTTGGTCAAAAAACAAATATTGGACAAATTCTAATTTTGACCTAATGATGGTGCTAGATGAAAAGTCAGAGGATCAACATCATTAAGATTCTTCCTCTGAGGACCATGAATGTCTGTACAAAATTGAATGGCTATCCATCGAATAGTTGCAGAGATATTTCAGTCTGGACCAAAGTGGTGTACAGACCAACCGATAGACTGACATTGCTAGCCCCAGAGCCATGCCACTAGCATAGCTAAAAAGGTACATCAAGATATATGACGTAAGGTTTTTCACTTGAATATGAGACGAGACAAAATGAGCGAGACCTCGGGTCAATGCCCCAGTGTAGAGTGCCAATAATGACCCAGGCTAAGAGGAGAGCAGATCTCTCTCCATACATCAAGGTGGAGCTGACGTAATCCCGACTGACGTGGCACAGGGAGCAGCATGAGAGACAGAACATGGTACGACATTAAACCCAGATCAAAGGGCCTGCTGTCTCCACCACGCAGCAGGTGCCTTCTGGGTCCCCCTCACCATCAACAGGCAGCAGAAGCATTGTGTTATTCTCAACAAAACTCAAAAGCACCAACCTCGACGCTAACATCTCAAAGTCACGGCAAAGTCAAAGTCAAGAGCCGGTGAGAGACAAACGGAGGGAAGAAAATAAATCTTTTCTGAATGTTTTTGTAGTTCAAAAGACAGGAGTTGTCATATTCTTTGAGCTCGCGCTTTCAAATGTTTGATGCAGCGAATGACCTAAACCTTGAGGAGAGTGTGTCTGCTGAAAACGTATCTATCATGGCACGATGGGAGGGAGCGGGGGCGTGCTGAGGCTAAGATGAAGGCACCAGTTGATGTGCTAAAAGGGAGGGCTGTGAAAAGTTGTTATGAATGCACCTGGACTAGATTTCAGAGCTGGGAGAACTGTTAAGAGGAGAGAAGAGAGGAGAAGTGTAGGTAAGGGCTAATTATAAAAATAAAGTGCCCCCATTATCCCGGTGCTGTACTGCCCTAGTGAACAAAGCTACAGCAGATGGGGTGTCATGGGTAACTGTGCCAATGTGAGCCAAAGCCCTGGAGTGGATGGACCCTGGCAGGCTGCTGGTGGAGCAGCCCTGGCAATGGGGAGGCACAGCTGCATATTTCGCCCTCAGACACATGTTGACAGTGTTTCTCTAGCCCTGCCTACACTAGTCAAGGTGAGACAGCATGACACAAGGGGAGAGAGTGGGAGAGAGAGAGGAAGAGAGAGGGAGAGAGAGAGAGAGGGAGAGAGAGAGAGAGGGAGAGAGAGGGGGAGAGAGGGAGAAAGCGCTCCACTATGATGGATAGCGTTCTCCATCCACCTCTCCTCTCTCTCCCACTTAGAAGGCTGGTGACTTTCCAGTGAGGCAATTATCATTGCGGAATGCATAATAGCCTAATTAATTACAGGTGTCAGCGCTGCCTTTGTTTCAGCATGGAGGAACATCATGCCAAAGCCGCATCCGCAAAAAAGAGCAGCACTGATGAACGAGCCTTGAACCACGGCTAGAAGAGCGCAGCTGACAGAGAAATGGAACGCTGTGGAGACGACTTGAAGTCTGCCAAACAATCCTGCGTCTGTTGCTAACAGAAGATGGATTGGAAACACATGGTGCAGAAATTAGGTCTATTATTTGCTTGATAAATCTGCCGTTGTCAATTGCAGTGCTCGGAGGAAGATCTCAGGTAGGCCCTGCATAGTACAGCTCTGTGGATAATTTGGTTCCAAGTAGCGAAGACCAGAGCGGCGTTGGTGGCAGCACTATCAACAAAAGAGCCCCCTTGCCCGGTGTTCCTGACAAACATGGCATATCATTTGTCCTGTCAGATTTGCCAATTTCATTCATTGTAGTGAGAAAGCCGGAAAGCAGACAATTGCTGGGGAGAGAGAAAAAAGACCTAACAGGACCTGCGCAGGAGAGACGTGAATGATGGGGTGACTAGGGAGGAGAGACAGAGCAGAGATTCCTGTTATTTTCCTCCTCGGCTAAACACAAGCATACATTGGTGCAGAACTTAATACAATGTCACATTTAGTGTGTGTAAGTGTGTGTGTACTGTACAGCGTGTGTGTCTTTCTATGGGGGGTCGTGGCGGTAGGCTGATAATCCCTCCGCGCCCCCAGGCAGTGGGGGCTCATTGTAGAGTACATTGAGTCTAATAGGAGCGGGCGCTGCAGTTGTATGCAGCTCTCCCTGCTCCCACTGTGAGAAGAGTTTTACATAATTAATGACTGTTGATGTTTCCCAGGTAGTCGCCCGGCAAATTCACTCCAGACTCGGCTGCCACCGTCGTCAGTTCCACAGAGAATGAGCGACACCAGAACAGACAGCTTACATTACAGGCATAAATAAGGCAATTTTGTACAGTGTCTTCAGACATTACTGTGAGGGGGGTTCAGGGCCAATGATTCGACTTGCTTCAGAGAAACACTCAGAAAAAGCTTTTCTATGTCTCGGAGTCTGTAGAGAATTTGCGCTTGATGCGAGTAAAACTGCTTCCTTAAGTGTTTTTATAATTCCGTATGCTGTTAGAGACACACACATAGAAGCGAGACGCCTTTTCAAGATAACAGTAGACGGATGATCATTCACGTCTGCATGAATCAGTCCAATCTGAATGTCGATCTCTATACATGTGAGCCTGGTGGTCTGGGTTTGTATGTTCCAGACCACTGACAGTCTGATGAGGCCTCATGGCCCTGCACATATTGCTAGGAGGCAGTCCACATTTATACTGGAGCATGTTAAATTAAACATTTAAACACGACACCAAGGGAAGGCTATTTTTTACTGCTCTCGGCCCACTACTCATTATTAATTTGTAATAACCTTTAAGGCTTTTTGATGTCATACATATTTTACAGAGAGCTATCACTCCCAGCCAGACTG